>NC_141703.1:91130871-91503598 GCF_971803275.1 Cyanistes caeruleus | reverse complement strand
GAGCTGAAGCCCGAGAGATCAGGAAGTAGAGCAATGTCAGGGAGCAAACCAAGGTCAGATAAAAACTGAAATGAATACAGTTCAAATAGGCCAAAGAAACAGGCCCCATAACAGCAGCCTGGCAAGGGATAATATGAAGACACTGGCAATGCCTGTACGTAGAGAGATGCTGTAAAAACATGAGCAAGTCTTAGTTATCCTTTCAAGACACAGATCCAATTGTCAGACACAGTGCTTGCAAGTCACATGAGTGACAGAGGTGGCTCTGCTTGAATTGCTGCTCATAAACATTCTGGGAGGTCTGTCCTTTAATAGATGAATTATCATATTTGATATCTAAGTGGTTCCTTGGCCTTCCTCCTGCCCCTCTCTTCACTTTTTTTCCTAAAAAAGGTTTTAATGACCAGAGGTACCCATAGTGTGATGATGGGAGCAAGCTGTTAGGATGGAGGCAGATGGAAAGGGAGATAGGAAACCTTCAGTACAAACATTTTTCTCCTAATAGTATACAATCTACACAGACTCCTGTAGAAATGGATGAATAATAGAATCACAGAATTTTCTCATCCTCTGTCACTGTCAAATCCTATTAAACTCACTCCAGGTAAAAGGTACACTATTGACACTGCTAAAACTACACTACACATCGGGGTTACCATAAGCAAATGAAAGAAGATGGGTGTGAGAGAGGATAAAGAGAAATCACAAATCATCATCTTCCCAGTGAAGCATTGAGAATATACGTATTGGGGCTGAAGTGCTATTCCTGAGGACATATAAATGCTATATCAGGTTAGGACTGGAGCTTGATATTAACCCTCTCATCACTGTTTTATTTTTCTATGAATATTGTCTCTGCTGCTTCTTTTGAGGCTAATGTGCTTTTATACCAAAGAAGATACAGACAACTGGATTAGTATGGGATTTAGGGAGCAGACTGTGTACTGGGTGATGTGACAGCAAACAACTAAATTTAATATGGCAGCTTGATCCATTATGTATTTTATTCCAAGAAAAGTCGACATGGGCACATGAAACCTGGACTGGATCTGGCATCACAGTGGACTAGGATCCAGAAGTGTCAGTTCTGGGCCACATGATGATCGCATTTTAACAACCACTTTTGCTGCCACTAAGTACATTTTACATGGCTTAAGCTTATAAATGCACATAATCCTCATTAAAAATCTTCCTGACCCTAAACTTTAAGTAAAGATACATAATATTTAGCACCTTTTTGGCATTTTTACTTGTGAAGTTTAAAGGTCTTTAATCGATCAATGTCATTACACTCATTTCACTAAGCAGGGAGGCTAATACTTGCCAGGTTGCCCAGTGAATCAAGAGGCTTAGGGACTACACACAGAGTTCCCAATTTTTTCAAAAACCCTTATGCAGACTTTGCTCAGGTTACTGCCAGAACTGAGGCATTATACACTTTCACCAATTAAGCTTCAAACTTGCACACATAACTAGAATCCTAGTTGTGATAGTCTTGGAGGGGTAAGAAAGTAGTTCAGGTCCTACAAAGACAACAGTATGGTGACTACTGCTCCTCCTCAAGCAATTATTGGATTAATTAAAGACATGCAGAGATAACTTTCTACTAGTACTCTGAAATAAGTCTCTCTTTTCTCCTGGATCTTACACAGGTTTAACTTCATACATGTATACAGAGGAATACATGGCATGGTAAATATTTATCAGCTGATAACACTGATTACACCAAGGCCTGGCCCAGGCTTGGCACCACAGAACAAACCTGCTCACTGGAGATAAGCAGATTCTAAGAAATGCAAAGTCTCTGTTACGTTTCATTAAATTAAAAAAAAATATTAAAAAATTATAATATGAAGAGGGCATGCTGAATTTGATGCCAAGTTGTCCTTTGCATATCATTGACCTGATCCTTCCCAAAGCTTTATCAGTTCTGAGAGGGACACAGCATGCAACTATTCCAAGAATCAAGGAGAAGCCTTTACAGAAACAGGTTTTGTAATCATTCGCAATTCATTTAGCATACGGAGCAACATTCTGGGTGTCATGTCTCCCAGCTGGTGGCCAGACGCTACAGTGGATGCGACCAACTGGCCACACTTTTTCAGCCTGGCAAACCAGGCTTCTGTGTGTGCATGGCCAGCGTGTTTCCATGGCTGAGGCTCAGAGCACCATGTCCAAGTCCTGCAAGCAGACGCCAAGCCAGCTGAACCACAGAGGAAATTATCCTCTGGCCAAAATGGGCAGAGGGATGCCAAAGTTTGGGAAAGAACACCAGCCAGCCAAGAGGATCTTACCAAGAGGATCTTAACGTTGAGAGTAGTCATCTTTCCCTAGTGGTCTTAGGTCTGAGATAGACGGAAGGAGGAACAGATGGCTTTTGCATTCAGAGCCCAGCCCAAGGATTCAAGGGGATGTGATGTAGTTTTTCTGTAGCTTCTTTAATTTTGCACACCTTTATGAAGCAATACATCAGGTTCTGGGGCTGGCTCCACTTAGGCTTGAGCTCCTGCTGCAGGTGACCGAGAGCTCACCTCCCAGAGCAACATAGCTGGCTTGGTACAGGGATAGACCCAGATTAATGTGCCCTGCACCCAGGTGAAAAACACCCTGTTTAATGGCAGTTTAGAGATTTCCTCAGTGCTCTATCCAAATGCTTCTCAGTGCCATTTTTTCTTCTGTAACAAGAGGGAGGGTCCTGATCTGCTCTCAACCATTCCTGTAAGAGCCAGGAAAGAGCTAGGTAAATTCCGCTTCATCTAGGATGAACTGTCTGTGGATGCTGAGGAATTGTGGATGCAGAGGTTTTTAACATGCATTCAGCCTGGAGAGCTCCACAGGTAGAAATGTCTCCTCAGTGATGAGCATTAAGGCCCATGCAGCCTGGAGGATGGGTTGCACTTAATTGCTTTGCCCGTTCGCAATTGTACGGTTAATTTTTAGCTAATTTCTGCCCCGAGTATGACTTAGCTATCACTGCCGTAGCATTACAGCTAAAGACCCGATTGCATTTCCAGATAGGCTTGTCACTTAGAAAACACTAATGCCCCACTTTTGCAAGGCAATTATGAAGCATTACTCTGATTTTATAACATACCAAATTTCTGTGTGGCTACAGACTGATAACATTGAACCAGCAGCAGCATTGATTTTGTGCTGCTGGCAGTCTGACTTCTGGAATACTACAGGCCACCAGTGGCCATAATACAGGAATAATTAATAATAAGGCTTAATCTTGCCCTCTAATGAACAGAGAAAAACCTCTCTCTCACCCTTGCCCATCCTCCTCTCCATGAATCCTAAGAGGAAGCAAAACTGTGATTTAGCAGGCACATCTTATGGACCAAGGGTCTGAGCACAGAGGAGCAGGCAAATGGCTGTCGTACAATGTGTGGATTGTTGCAGGTACTGATGCACTATGAAGGAAGATACATCCACCCTTCACTGGCTGTGAGAAAAACGCTTGCTGGGAGTCTTTGAGGAGCAGTGAAAAGGAGTGATGTCTTATTTCTATTGTATAAAACAGCTCTGAAATCAAGGCACCTTTGTTTCTAAATAGTCTGTCTTTGTTTCCATGTACTGGCAGTTCAAGCAATCAGAAATCCTGAGTGTAGCCTTCCCAAACCATGAAAATTAGTTTTCTAGATTTCTTGGTTTTGAATCATCAGGTGACATTTAGGGCTGTATTTTCAAGCATTTCATCAGGTGACATTATAGTAAAAAACCTTCAAGCCCTCCTCACATCCCCCAAAAAGCAATGAAGGGAAAATTTGTCTTCTCATATACCTAAGAGGCAGCTGAGCTCGAAATTAGATATGGAAGGACTAAGAATTACCTCTAAAATTGTGAGCGTCAACAGTGCAAAATTTCCAAAATCCCCGTCCCAGTGTTGAGGCTGTGGTAATGCTGTATTTGAAATGGAAAATGCTTTATTGTGCTCTACTTGAATTCTCCCATGCTGCTCTCCTCTCCTTGTTAAAGACATTCACTGGGGAAACCTCTGCATGTTCTTTGTGTGTGAGGGAACAAAGTGTCCTCTCCCCTGGAGGCAGAATACAGTGTCACTGAAGCTAAAAAGGCCCAAAGTGCCATATAATGCTAAAATAACAGGGAGTTTTACCTCTACTTATCTCTCGTAATCCTGAGCTATTTTTCCTCCAGATGAAATGAAAGATATATCCCATCATCTCCACTGCACGCAAATATCATAGCCTGTAAAGCTACACATTAGCAGCTTGGGAGATTCCCTCCCACAAGAGCAGATCAACTCAGGTGAACAATGACTAAGAATTTTGGGGTTTTCCCCCCCAGACCTCATTTTATGCCTGAAACATATGATACCTGCTAATAACATACGTAGCTGTGGGAGATGCAGTAATTACTAAGGCAAATGAATCTCATGCCTCAGGAAGCAGAGTGGTTTCCATAGGGCTGAGGAAGGGAGTCCCCTGCCTGAAGCATTACCCTGAGACGTGAGGGGCCTACAACCTCTTTGCAGCAGCTCTCGCTGCACCTTTTGTCTATCAGGCAGCTCAATCCAAAACCCTTGGCAGGAAGCTGTGCCAATAAATATATTCTCTATTGGCAGGATATTGCACTCCTCTGAAATATCACATATTTGGCCATTAGGGAAGGCAGAGTCTGATCTTGTATGTCAAATCCTATGTTCCCATGAAAAATGAAGGAGCCACTTTGCTCTACTCCACTCTCCTCCCAGCTAACCAAGGAAGCCAAGGATGCTGTCAGAAGTGAAACACAGCGCGGGGCTTGCTTTGCCCTGGCAACAGCAATACCCAAAAGTAGCATAGAGGAGCGACTGGAAAGCAGAAAAGGGGCAGGAAATACATGTGTCTACTTGCCAGCTGAAACTGCTGAGAATTTTAATTTTAGGCCTCTCATCAGCCCTGACACAAAAATTGTAGCATCAGTTAAGTCATAATGAGTTAGTGGTGCATGTGACGTTTACAGATTGTAGATTAGGAGCAAAAGTGCAGGACTCCACAGTAGCCTCACGTAGCATAGATGGAGTCTTTGGACCCAAGGCTCAGGACCCAAGGTTCAGGAGTTTCAATAAGAAATTTAAATGCTTCGGGAATAAAAGGACACAAATCTTTTCTTCTGTACATTAAACTAGCTTTTACCAACCCCCACCTTAACATGTGGAGAAGCTCTTAACATGTGTCTGCCTCATTTTGGGCAGGTATTGGGTGGACAAGGGCTAGTTGATTTCAGTACAGATACCAACCCCAAGCTCCAGCTATTGTAATAATTGATTTCCTCACTGTGATGATAAATTTAGAACTTATGTTGAAAGAAGAAAAAGTGTGTGCAAAAAGGGGAAAGACTGGGTCAGCACACCTGACTCCAGCTTTTGACCACTCTGGGGCCTGATTTTCCCCTCAAGATCAGTCAAATCCTAGCCAGCTTCAGATGAGCCTGCAAACATTCTGAATGTAGACCAGATCTCCTGGATTATCCCCACACAAACATCACTTAGTGTGCCATAATGTTTGCCTCAGGATAGAGGTGGGGTGGCTGCCGCCCCCCCCCCCCATTGATTGCAAGGGGTTTTCACAATGGAAGAGGGGCCCCTGGAGATCCTTCTCTGGTGGGTTGGACTGCCCAGGAAACCTTGGTTCCTATTGCTGGGAGCACCACTGCAACCAGGAGCAGGAATGCAAATGGCAAGTGGCAAGCTGTAGGGATGCTGGGTTCTGCAGTGCAGGGTGTTTGTGAATCCTTGGGCAGGGAAATGGATGCAAGGGGGAGTGGGATTAGATTAGCTCACATTCATAAATGTTCTGTATGCTCTGATACTCCATGAATCCTCCATTTTTGCCCCACTTCCTCTTCTCCCCCTTCAAATCTCAGCCTCTTCTCTCCTGCCTGGTTTCATCACAACTCCAGATTGCTTGAACAAGCTGCCTGATAAGCCCACAGATGCCAACAGGAAGCAATGATGTTACAATAAGTGTCACAGGGAAAATGTCAACTGTATCATTATAATGAAGGTCATGTCTCCCTCACAGAGAGCTCAGGGCTCTGCACAATTCATGTGTTGTTATTAGGTAGATGTTGACATGTGTAACTTCTACCTTACAAGATTCACAGCACAGGGATGAGGTGAGAAAAAGCTGGCTCAGATCTACTCCAAGCTTCAGCCTTGTAAAAAGTACAGAAGAAAACAATTAACATGCATTACACCAGCGGAAATTCACCATATACTCCAGTTCCAGCTCCCTGTGACAGACAGGATACACACACAGGGTACCAGGGTAAATGCACAGCACGTAAGCAGCCTCAGAAAATACCAAAGCAAAGCACAAAGAGGTACTAAGAGCAAGTCAAGCACAAAAGCAACCAGCCTGCATCCCAAAGTTGATACTAGTAAATGGCACATGGACACTCCATGTAAAACAGCTCGCTGCCTCCCTAATGTAGGGAATCTCCTCCTTTTAAACCTAGCAATAAAAATGATAAAAAGGGGACTATAAAAAATAAAAGCTTTGAATTAATACTCTAATGAAGTTTTATTATTTTTCTAAAAAAGATTTTGTTCCATGATGAGAAAATATATACTCTCCTTGGCTCTGACTGCATGCTAGGAAGTGGTTGTAGGAGTGGTAAGGGATGTTTGTGCATGCATGTGCACGTGAGATGAAGGAAGGCACGGAATGCAGAAGGCAGAGGCCTTTTAGTTCTCCAGAAAGACACAGTGTTCTTTCCAGTCTTCTCTCCACATCCAAATCTGTCAATATTTTGCTCAATAAGGGATGACATGTTGCCAAGGATTTTCACATGCACACACATAGGCATGTATGCACATGTACCCTGCTGGAGCTGGCGAAAGAATACTAAAATCTGAGAGATTTGACTAATACGAGGCATGACAAAGTGCTCCCAGGGATCCACAAGACTGCCCATCACTCATTTGTCGAGGAAGGTTGTTAGGGCATTGCTCACAGATCCTGCAGGACATCAAAACTACTCATGTACAAACATAAAGGAGGAATGTGGTATGAGAGTGATCATCTGAAGAACTGCAGGTGCTTTTGAGGGGCAAGGGCTAAGGTAGGGCTGGTGTATCAGCCCACTTGCGGGTGGCTGAGCACCATTTTACTCTTCCTCCAGTCCAGAAAGCCAAGAGAGAGGTAAAGCAGTGAGATCAGCAGGTTGCAGCTAAATGATAATTGCACTTCCCTGTGATGCTGGGTTGTAATTTATCTGCTCCTTCCCATTCCCACAGTGCTGTGGTATATCCCCTCCCATCAATTTGTTCCCATATGCACTACTGTGAGGAAAAATTGCTGGTTGGACTGAGCCTGATATTTTTTATGGCAGACTGTGTCCACTCAGTTGCTTGGGGAAATGCTGCCTCAGGACTGAAAGTACAGGGGATGTTGAAGCATCCATTTGTATTTTATTCTAGTATGAACAGAAGGAAAGTGCCATTTTATTCCTCCATCCATAGGGCCATACTCGTATGCCTCTAAGAATAAAAAAGTCATGTGGAATTAATAAGCAATAGGTGAACACAATGGAGATGCACTGAGAAGAAGCTGGGATGATTTGGTTTCAATCCTCCACTCCCTAAAAGGCAAACTGCAGGAAGATGAGAGCAGAGAAGAAAGGTTCTTTACATCTAATTCTATTTTTCTATCCTAGGATGATCCACCTTCCCTGTCTTTGCTCTGTGCTCTGGAAAAAAAAAACCAGCTGAAACTCTGAGACAACCTTTGCAAGTCCCTTCCCCAGGCTGCATCTGAAGCCCATCACAAGGACAGGTGCTACAAGTTCTCTGCAGAAAATACCTACAAAGAGATGTCACATCCTAGACCAAAAGGGACTGTACTTCAGAGGGAGACCTTCAGAACAAAGCCTGCTAAAGGAATCTCCACAAATGCTAAGTTTGGTTTCAAATATCAAGTTGTCATTGTCTTCCCCACCATTCCACCATCCTACCTCTGTAGTCCAAACAGAGAACAAGAACTTATTGCTTCTTAATTCCAGATTAAAGTCAGTAAACCATACTCAAGAGATAAAGGGAGAGTTGAGGCTTTCCCTCATCATGGGGAAGAAGGTGAAAAAGAGGAAGAAGTGGTTTGGGGGTTGGCCAGCTACCCCACTCAGCACAATGGATTTCTGAATACAAACCAAAGAAGGGATTCACTGCATAAGCATAGCAAGCCTTCCCTCAGAGGAAATCACCAAGGGACTGGGTCCACTGTCATCAGAAGTAACCCCCTGTTGGTCCTGCTACTGCAAGTACGTTAATCCCAGTGGCTCACAGATTTTTTCCCTTGGCTCCTGACCTGCAAAGTAATCTGAAAAGGAGTACTTTGTGCATTACTGCCTCTGCTTATTTATTCACTTATTTTAATTTGAAAGAGGATTTAGTGATTCGTGGGAGCTGGGGATCAATATCCCTATCTTGAGCCAAGAACAACTCTGAGCAAGAGCAGTCACGGGATTCTGTGACTGATGGCACACCTCAGAACTGACCTCCCACCAGGGCCTGGCTTCCCAGTCACCCTTCGGCCACTGCCCCTGCTATTCCACAGGCACCCCAGCATCCCCCTTGGCTGTTTCCTTTCCCTTCTGCACTCAAGTCTTCCTTGAGTAGGGACTATAAGATACAAGCCAGAAGGTGAGACTATGGGTTTGGGATGATAAAATTGAGATCCACCAAATTCATTTTTATTTGCAATCATAAACCAAGCTCCACTTTACAAGACAGAGAAATTAAAAAGGAAAATGAGAAAGAGTTCAAGTGCATCAGTTACAGGTTGTTAATAGAAGCAAAGTATTTTGTACTATTTATATTTTATGAAGCGCTATTGCTGTGTTTTGTCCAACAGCACACCCCAATAAATGATTTACCAACTTGTAAAGGATCCAGCAAACTGATCTCAGCTCATTCTTTAAAAGGCCAAAGATCCTGATCTCTGTGTTACAACACCATTCCCCCAAATACACTGATGCACTTCCAAACTGAAAAAAAAACCAAAACCTGTATCAGTCCTCACTTGGTTTTTAAAACTTTTCTACTGAATTTTTTCAATTGGTATATGATAGTGTTCTGCAAGAAATGAAGTAATTTTTCAAAAAATGATAGAGAACATTTGAAAAGTCCATAAAAGAAATTACAACTTTCTAATGAAAAATAATTTTTTAACATCACACATATTTGATTTTCATATTTCTGACAGAAGAAATAATTATAAAAAGTAATTAGAAGTATTATTTCTTAAGCTTAGAAATATTTCATAGCCTTAGAGGTTTCCTTTAGAAGACCTCAGCTAATCCTACTCCCTTCCACACACCCCTGAGCTAGGATTTGCAGGACTGCTGATAGATCAGACTTACTGTAAGTAGGTGGTACAGGGAACACAGGCAGTTTTCTAAACACGCAAAGCTGTCTCTAATAACCTTCTCTCTCTTTTGGGTTTTGTATTATACTAGGCAAGCACAACATTTCAGATTTATTGGCATGCCTGCATCAGACTATGATGGTATCAAGTGGCACATGATGGAAGGTGGGGACCAGCATCTACTTTAGATGAAGCAAAAGTGATGTTTGTGAATGAGAGAGGCAAGAGGTGTGCAGTGTCCCAGCAGTGTCCAATGGATGAGGACAATTATCACCAGAAGATGAGACTTCTCTCCCTCCTCAGCAGATAGTGTGATAGGAAGGAGGCATGGATACAGCTGATCACGTCTCTGGCAAAGCAAGAGTCTGTGTAGGTGTCATAGAAGAGGATGATGTGTCATTCTTGGAGGCACATCAGATAATTTGACTCCTATGTCCTATTTCTCTGAACCTTTACTCTAACCAAGCTTTGCCTGGATCGGTAAAGCAGCAATAGGAATGACCAGCAATGTTGGTGTGTTTTTTTTTTTGGTAACTTCTATTTTCTTATGGTCTGGGAGCCATCAGCCTCTCAGTTTTAGACCTGCTTTGATGTACTCTTGAATGAGCCATGGAGAACAGCAGGAGCTCTGCTGGCTCAGTGGCATGCTTGAGCTGAGGGTCTGCCCTCAGGAGTGACAGTCAGTCATTTGTGCTGGAAGGGCATGTTAGAGGCTGCTGCTCAGCATTGCATTCCTTGCCCAGCCAGAGCATTTCCAGATGCAGGAAAGAGTCGTTTCCCAGAACAGCAGCTCTGACTATGAGCTAAGACCAAGTCAGAAGCAAAACAAGTCAGGGTCCTATTTAAGCCCTGTCAGAAATTACCAGCCCTGTTCCAGACAAAGAGGTGACATTCAGAGTCCTACCACAAGCTGAACTCACTCCGACTCACAATGGTCTTGGTTCTTTTTAAGTGAAGTTATGGACTGGTGTAGTTGCATCATTGCAGAGCTCTGCATGGACCTTGTTTTAGCATCAGATGGAGTTAGCACAAGACTTTGAGGGTGCTGGGAAATGAACGTACTGCTGGGGGATACACCTTGTTTGGGACTGACTCTGCAGACTTCTGTTCTTACCCCGCAGTACTTCAGCCTTGTTCACAAAAACAGGCCTGCATTCAGCCAAAATAAGGATAGCTACATGCCCTGAGCACCAGTTCACTAAAGCAGCACAGTCAAGGCCAAGGGATATTGAAATCCCAGAGACCAAATGCTTCCTGTCAGAAGGCCTGGAGGCGACCGTCACTTTAGACAGGGTCGTCAAAAAACCACTGTGTCGTGAGGTCTGAAGGGAGTGGAAGCCTGAGACAGATATTGAAGGGAAGCCGAAGAGGCAGCAAGCAAAGCACAAGGGCTGGGATTTGAGGAGAGCACATTTACTACTGGCTGGACTTGTTACTGTTTCGGTGCAGTTAGCTCCTGTCTGTCACTCTCAATAAAAGTGTTATTGATTAGCATGTGACTTTATTGTAGGGAGCTGGCCAGGAGCCAAGGTGGAAGGACTCCAGAGGGAAAAGAGGACGACTGAGCTGGCAGGGAGGGGAGGGGGTAGGGGGGATGGAGGAGGAGGAAAAAGGAAGCTTGGAAACATAAAATCTTGAAAAGAGTAATTAATTCTGATCGTTACAGCAATCTATCCAGATTTTCAAGAATATTATAAATCAGTTGCCTGTACCCCTCCTATTAGCATTCACACTGGGGAGGGATCCTAGGGAGAATTGATCAGCTGAGAATGCCAGTGCCCTGGGGAAGGACTCCGGCTCAGAGAAAAGAGGATTGTTTTGGCTGCTCATTTCAGACCAATCCTGTGCTCAGGTCCATGGAAAACCAAGGAGGCTGGAGGCATGGCCCCTCAGGAGAGAGGCATGGTCTCTTAGCCCACCTCCACTGCTGTTCCCTTGAGGGTATGCCAAAAGAAAGGGCAGATGGCTTGCAAATCTTTCTGAAAGTGAGAAACTGTTACTATCTCTTGCAACTTAGCTGGAAAAGAAAAAAAACAAAACTCACAGAAGAAATCCCTACAGGAAAAAATACTGTAGAAATTGAAGGGCAGAAAATGCATACTTTCTATATTAAATTAGAAATAAGCTTTATTTTTAAAAAAATCAACATTTTCTCTGAAATGCTTCATTTTAATTGCTTTCTTTGGGAAAATTTTCTTTAAAACCTGCTTCATTAACCACAGAATCCCATTTCTCATGAAAAAATTTAACTTTTTTTTTCCCTTCCACCTGCAAACTACCTCCTTACTTCTAGTGGTTTTGCAAAGTCATCTGGAGCCCCTAGGAAGAACATAAATGTGGAATAGGAATAGTAGTGAAAGATTATTCATTTAACTACATGACAAAAGATAGTCCATCATTATCAAATAAGTCTTGGTCTACCATTTAGAAAGAGAAGAAATAAAATTTTGATTAGATAACTGATGGATTTCCTATTTATGTATCTCAAAGACTTGCTCCCAGTTCCCACCCTAAGGCTGGCCCACCTTCCATCAGGCTGTGCACTGCCTCCTTGGAGGCTCAGAGGATGGAGGAGCTGTGGAGTTCTGATGGGAACCACTGGAGCTTTGTTCAGGGAGCTTGGCACAGGATAGCAGACAGTGTTGAAGGCTGGAGCCAGGGATGCTGACAGAGCTGCAGGACCAGACTTGTTCACTGTTTACTCAGAATTTAAAGGTGTGCTTGTTTGGCTCATCTGCTTTCCAGAGAATAAAAATAAGCATGCTCCTGATGTTTATGAGACATGTCCTGGCAATGCAAATCCAGATACCAACAGGGACTTCATAGGACACAATGATTTCAAAAAAACAACCACCATTAAAGCACAACTCTTCATTTTCCCCCTTTTCAAGACTCAGCTCTTAAATCTGATGGTCTGTTGTTGCCACACGCTAATTTCATGGCTGTCAATGTCCTGACCTTTTGTTTCTCTCCATTTCCTCACCTCTTTAATGGAAAACTCTTCTGACACCCCTCTTTCCAAAAACACACAGGTTTTCTATACTAGCTGTCCAGCCACTGCTGCAGGACATCCATGTGACAGCAGGCTGGTCCTGCTGTCCACAAGGTGTGCCATCAGTTGTTCCAGAGGGCTGTGATGATGGCACTGGTAGCTGAGCTCCTGTCAGGGCTATGAAGCTGCTTGCACCCTGCACTCAGGTAGCATTGGCCACGTTCTCTGGTCGTGTGTAGCAACTTTCAGGCAGTGTTAAGACAGCGTTAACTCTGCCATAACATCAACACAATCACTGGAAGCTTCGATCCCCAAGCCATGTGGAACATGGAACTTGGAACCACATGGAACCAAGCCACATGGAACTTGGTTGTCACATCTGTCCCTCCCCTCCTCCCCAGCACACCTTCCCATGTGACCTTTGCCACCTCCCTCCCTCCAGACTGGCAGCAGTGAAGTGACTCCATTAAACCATGGGCCCAGATGGCTTTCTCCTTTTTCTGAGTCCATCTGTGGCCACACTCTGCCAAGCAGGACATTTCCCTGCGGCTCCCTTCACTTGCCTAAACATAGGTTTTTGGTTCCATTTGGGATGCCTTGGGATACACAAGACATCTGCACAGAAATGGCAGATATGACCCAGGACTACAGGAGACCTGTGCCCATCTGCAGCAGTGGCAGGAAGCCAAGCAGGACACCAGAAATCTTTTAAAGCTCGAGCACCTAACACTGCTTGCAGCAAGCAAGCAAGCTGGGGTTTTGGTGTGGGGTGGTTATTAGATGTTATTGGGAGCAAAGACAAAAGAGTCCTTCTTTCTGTTGGTACCCACTTGACCTTGTCTTCCCACCAGCAAGCTCAGGAGAGGAGAGTTTCTAGAATATTTTTCCAGCAAAGAGCAGGTAAAGATCTGACACCATGTGCTAAAAATGAAAGGCAAGACACAGTTGTTTACATAAGGGAAGAAATCTATAAATTGCCCCACATGTTCTCCTCTTCCTTTTCTTTGCACCATCTGAGCCATGATTATGGGGAAAGGGTACTGGAGAGATGGGAAGATTTTTTGAGAGAAGCCCCAAATGATAATATTAATAACTTGCTTGAATGCCTTTTTCTGCTTCACATTTTTTCCCCCAGTACTTCTGTCTCCAAAACCTACTTTTTATATTCATTTATTATTCCTATTCCCTGTTTCTGCCACTGCTGCCAACTCTTAGCTACATTTACTAGTTTTGATTGCATGTTATTTACTTAGCACCTGTTGATTTTTGCCCTCAGGACTTCTCTGTTTTAAGCAAAGAGAATGTATATGATTTTTAATGGATGTAATTTTATAGAAGAAAGGAAACAATCACTGTAACTTCCTTCTCACTAGGAAAAAAACCAAAAGATATTTCAGCAATTGGTCACAGCTGAGCTGATCCTAAAATGGTGACCACAGAAAGGGTCAGGGTAGGAATGACAGGAAATCACAACATATGGAACGCATCATCTTATCTGTCATAGGTCTGCTCAAATTGCAGTGCCTTTTAAAATGTTCATGACTTGACAGACAAAATTCAGCTCATCCATATGAGGTACCCTCCTTGTCTTCCTCTCAGCAGAGCCATGAAGCATACAGAGTTGCACTTTGGAAACAAAACAGACTTGGGAAAGCAGGAGGCCAGTAGACTTGCACAGGTATTGCAAGGTGCTGAGTTAACTAATGGTCCTAACATGTTTCCAACAAAAACCACAGAAAGTACTACATTTGAGTGGGTGAAAGGGTGCTCCCACTTTAGGTTTACTCCTGTTTGGATACTGATCTGACTGCCAGCCTCAATGTGCCTCCTCCAGCACAATGACTTCCCAACCACGCCGCAGTCACTGCTGCCTTCATGCTGATGCCTTCCTTGGGAAAACATCCTACAGCCAGCTAAGAAACAGCAAGACAGTCTAATTCCTTCAGTGCTCCAGAGCAGGAGTCAGCCAAAATCTTTATCAGAAAAATCAGAGCAGGAACTTAGCCATTTCCTCATTTTTTTATGCTACTTGCAAATTAAATTACAACATATTTCTCAAAGAATCATCCAGCCATTAACCAGGTAGCCTACTCTGAACACATATCAGTCCACAGAATGCATAAAGACAGCTTGCTTCTAGTATGGTTGGGGTTTTGGTCTTTTGTATAGACAAAAAAATCTGCCAAACCACTGGATTTTTCTTCTTTTTTAACTATAAAGGTAAAACAGCACAGGAAGTAAACCCCCTACAAACACAGGTTTTCCCTGTCCCTCTCCTTGCTCAGTGTCTCTGGGAGGGCCTGAGCTGTTCACAAAATGGCAGGCTGACTCAATGCCATGCCTGGACTACTCTTAAGTACTGACATCCCTCTAACTCTGTTGGTTAATGATACCATCTGATGTAGTAGGTCATTAGTCACTGAAGTCACATGGTATTTGCACTGCCCCCTTATTGGATGACCGATGCTTTAAACAAAACAGAAAATGTCAAATTGTTTCATTATGTTGTGGGTGGTTTTTCTAATGAGCAAATGTTTTGGCCAGAGACGCATATTAGCTTTTAGGACTCATTTTCACAGGCAGTCAAACACTTTTCCATACTTAGTGACAGGAAAAGAGATGGCATTTCCCCCATTTATAGCAAAATGCAGTGCACTGTATATATTTTCTTTTTGTAAACCAGCTTTTCCAGTTGAGTAGAAACAAGAACTGCAGAGGCACTAAAAATGGAATCAAGTTCAAAGACCAAGACGTATGTGCTTCTGACAGCACACTTTGATTCTCAGCACTGGGTCATCAGAATCGACCCCTTGGTGTTCACTTGAAATCCTCTCTTTTTAATCCATGCTCTTTCCCTTCCCAAGATGCAGAGTTTTACAGGTAGGATGTTCAGGAGCACACAGCACTGGCTTATCCTTCACTGTGGGCACACACAGGCCAGTTGCAAATGTTTTTAAAACCTTTCCCAACATTCATCATCATCTTATACCCTTTCCTGTTACTCAAGCTTCTCGCCGCTCTAAATCCTTCCCTACCACCTGACAAGTTACTTTTCTGCACAACTTTCTTAGTCAAACTCCACTTCTGATTTAATTCACACCAAAAGAAATTGTTACAAAAAGACAATGAAGCAGCGATGCAGGGTACAAGGAAGTACTTATACTTCTGAAAGCACATGGGAAATGATTCTTAGTTCTCAGCTGATAAGAACCACTTGAAATACCACCACATGCTCCATTCACCACTAGACCAGAAACTGCCCCACAGAGGAACAGTGGCTCACTGACAACAGGAAAAAGAAGACAAGAGAAATTGCTCTGAGAGAGGGAAAGGAGGAGCTGCATGGAATAAAGTGTTCTCTGCCACCTTGTAGATGGAGTGTGCAGAGCAGAATTAAAGCCTGCAGTGAGCAGATTGCCATGCACGCGCTGACTGTCCACAAGGTGAAATGATACTGAAGAGGCATTTCCATTGTGAGGACTTTCTGAAAGGTCTGCTGAATCTGATGGGAAGAACATTTTTCAAAGAGATCCAGACAACAAACTGAGCTTTCCACAATAAAAATACCCATTAAGCCCCATTATAGTTTTTTTTATTGAAGCTAGTCTAGACATTCAAGTACAATTTTTATTCATCTCCAGATAAATAGAGATCTAGATAAAGATGGAGCCACTGCCGCTGTGTTGGGTCAGACTTCATAACAGCCCAGTCATTATCCTATCTCCAACAGCAACCAGAACACAATAAGCATTCAAGCTTCCCTCATTCCCAAATGCCCTGTGACTCATATTCTGCCTCACTGTGTTAAACAGTTCCTCAGTAATTTTTTTCTTTTTTTTATTAATGCATTTAATATTTGGAAATAAAAAAAGGAGGAAATTTGTCCTATTCTTCTGTTGATGAAATGAATCTCACTTGAAAGCTTGTTTTATTCTAATTTCCAATCTGCCTGAGATCTTTCGAGTCTATCTAATCCTAAAATACAAAACACTTTAAGAATTCCTTTTAAATAGTTTTCAGAAATTGGAAACAGTCAGCAGTTTCTCCCAAGGCTAATGCAAGCTTGAAGATGTTGTTGGCTTTTAAACAAACACAAATATGAGGTTTAGGCTTCAAACAAGTCCTTCCAGTTAACTTTGAACCTTTCAGGTTTAGAAGCTATTGTCTCTAGAAGTTTTCTTGGCAGCGAAAGAACTGAAACCATGATCCCAGCCTGGCCTGCATTATCTTGTCTTGTGCTAGTATTGTCTTGGTACAGTGTAAAGGTCATTTCTGAACCTGACAAATCCATAAGATGGAAGCTTCTGGTTCTGGAAAGAGCTAGAAACTTTCCAGAGTACCTCAGCCTGGCTGTTTCTGGAGAAACTGGACTAGCTCATGTAGGATTGATGCTGAGGTTAAGGAATCTATCACGTTTTATTGTTCCTGCTGATGTATGACACACCATCCTTCATCTCTTTGTAATGCAGAGTGCCTGCATGTTGGCTCACATTATACTGTCAGCTTCACTTTTACTCCCTCCTCCCCCAACTCCATTTGGTCTGCTCATGCTAAAAATAACATCAAGATTCATGACTATGAGAGGGATGGGCTCCAGAGAGAGGAAAACTTGCTGACTTAAAGACTCATGGCCATACTTACTATCTTCTACTGCAAGCCTGGATTGTCTCTGTTAGAGGAACTTCATTTCTGACTCTGGAAACTGCGGGGCAAAGTCACAGACTTGAGGAGATTGTCCACTATCTATATTAAAATCTTTACAGCAATACAGGTCGAGGGACAGATTGACACTTTCAGGCATTCCAGGCTCCTATCTTCTCTGTGGCATGATCAAAGGCTGTTGAGAGGGTTTCATGTGTGACTTATTCAGAAAAGGACACCAAAGCCCAAAGAAAAGTTCTGCACCTTCATTTTAAGGCTCTATGAGGTTTGCACCAGGTCTTGGACATCCCCCATTTGGTCCATCTCTGTTTGAAAGCCTGACTGACAGCTCTTCCTTTCCAGACAGTAAGGACACACTTGCAGGAAAGAAAGGCGTTTTAGCAAAAATGCGTATGAGGAATTTGTTCTGCTAATCAAGTAGCAGATGTCTGCTCTCTGAGCTTAAAACAAAAGCTTGCCCCTTTGTGGTATTCAGGGGCTCCAGGCCACTGGAAATGTGCTTTCCCAGTAAGATTTCTAATGCCACTCATCTCTAGACATTTAAGAGCCTGGGGGTTTTGTCTTCAGTTATTGTTCTTTTCTAAAATCAGAGGTCTTTACTTTCTTAAAGCGCAGCTATGGTGTCATGATGTCCTAATTTGTATAATTGCTGTCTATCCTAAAGTTTCCCCTGCAGTTTCAATTACATGTCTCATTCCAATTAAACTCTTTAATTCTTGTCCCAAACTGGCATACAGCATGGCTAACAGTCACAGTTATCCTGCTCTAACCCAAAGCTGCCTGCACCATCCTAGTGGGATGGATGAATAGAAAGCAGTTTGAAGCCACCCGGGATAAAATGCAGTTGAAGAAACGTCGGACATTGATCCTGAGCTCTCACCTTTGTTTTGCATCTGGAGGAGCACAATATGAACCAGAAAAACTTAAAGGAAATTTCAGACTCGTGGTTTGAATCAGAGCGTTAAGGGAGCACAGCAGAAATTGAATACCCTGCCTGGCTTCCTGGGTAAAGGAATGGAAGAGGTGAAAGGCCAGGTTGAGGGGGCTGAAGACCCTCTAGAAGATGTCCAGGGGATAAAATGATGCATTTCAAACAGTGCAAGAGGGAGATAGAGGAGGGGGCTGGGGTAGGATTTTCCACACAGGCAGTAGGGCCGTTCCATAAAGCATCTTGTCGTGTAAACAAGATGTACCTTTGACATCCTCCCCTTCAGGGCACCAAGGCATGAAGCAGGCGATGTATTTCAAGCCAAACAGGTGATTTGTAGGTGCTAAGTGTTCATAAAGACAAGGTTAAAGAGCTCTCTGATAGCAGGGCAGTAAATCATTCCCCACCTGCAGAGTTGAGTGTCGGGCACGGATGCTCCTCCGACCCTGATTAAATAAAGGATGGCTCAGCAAGATGGGGGCTAAAGTTAGCTGACAGCTCATGAGTGAACTGGTGTCTTGCCTGCTGCTGTTGCAACTGATGGCTAATTTTCTCCCAAAGGAACCTCTCCAAAGGCTGGTAATTAAAACTGGTGGAAGGCAAACAGGCTCATGGGAAGGCAGACCCGTCTGTCCACTGTCCCCCAAATACGAGCATCCCCTGACTGACAGCCTATGTGGGTCAAAGTTGCTCCTGGATTAATAAAATCCCAAGGCCTGGTGCTTTCACCTGCTCCAGAGGAAGAAAGCTACAAATAAATATCTAACAGCTTTATATCCAGCATGCAACAAACCTTGACAAGCTCCAGGTGTCCTACATAGTGTTAGGGACCACATGCACACACACACATAAATATATATGCATGCATATATATACATGTCTCCGAAACACCCTTATGTTTTCACAGTATCCCAGGCTCTCCCCTGAGAATTATGTTTTCCCCTACCCAGTCAGATGCGTGTGAAAATAATTATCTGAGTGTTATAACCTGGGAAGTGATGGCCCAGAGGAGGGAGCTTTTTCAGTAAAAGATTCAGAATTTGATGGTAGAGCAGGTAACAGAACCCAGGCAGCATCAACTCCCAAGTCTCCTTCTTAACCAAGCACATGTTTAGACTAAAGAAGCAGGTTTTGTTTTAAATTACCTATTTGACTAGCCTAGATAGGACCCAAAAGAACTTAATGGAAGGGAAGCTTAATGGGACCTCATTAGACTGTTATAACATTTTTTCTGCACTGTGCTATTAGCTCTTTAAAATAGATTATCGGAAAGAACACACTTCACAGATTTAAATTACTTGTGACTTTTGCCTTACCTGAGTTATTTCTTTTACTTTTTATTCGTCTGGAGTTTTCAGGCTAGTTTGGTAAGATATTTCTTTTCCATTTCTAGATTTATAGATAGTTGCAGGAAGCTGCCTCACTTGGGTTGTTAGTGACTACTCAATCCTAACAAAAAAAATAATTTTAATTAATGGATTCAAATTCTGGACTATTTTGCTGTAAAACTAAGCAAAAGAGGGGTGTTTTGTTTTTTTTTTTTCAAATGGTTTTTTAAAGGGGAACATAATAACAACAATAGGCAGTCTAGTGGATTTTTGGGGGCTTCCTCCATATTGCCATTGTATTGAAGCTAGTAATAGTCAAAGATCATCCAAGTCCCAGAGTTAGTCTCAAGTTACATTTACAATAGCAACATTCCCTAAACTTTGGTGTGCTCAGACTTTCCCCACTATAAGGAAGGAAAGACAGTGCAAGAAAGATCTGGAGCATTTAATAGTCATGATCTTTATTTCCAGACAAGCTCTAAAATTGAGCATGTAGCTTTGTTACAAAAGCTTTGGCACTGAACTTTGGGCCAAGAATGGAGGTGGCTTCTCTTTGACTTAAAGAGCAAGTATTGTCTTCATGTGTTCCAGGGATAGCTCAAAGGTACAATCTATAGAAAATTTAAAATAGGGGATAGGGAGATCTAAAATCTGAGAAGTCCCACGTGTTTGCTTTTCCTGAAAGATGCCTGCTTGTTTTGATGCTCATCCAACTACTTCACTATCTGCACTGACATAAAAAACCTCACAATAAAGGCAGCTGCTGCTTCACAGTTCATGATGTTCTACCTTCAGCATCATGTGCCCACTTTCATGAAGCAGAACAGAGCACATGCAGAACCACCAGGTGTACTTTTTTTTCTCCACCAGCATCTCCTGCTTTTCACATTACAATTAAATTAATTTTCCCATGGGAACAGTATTTTCATGTTTTATAAACTCTTCAAGCAAGTTTTCTTCTACACTGTCTGTTCCATTCAAAATACTGCCTCACTTTATTATGAGGGAAAATTAGCTCAGTTCTCTTTGTATATGCTTCTTCATTGATCCATGTCCCAGTTTTGTCTGGGGAAGAGTTAATTTCCTTCACAGTGGAGGGTATTTGGGTTTGTTTTGAATTTGTGTAGAGCAGAATAGTGATAATATAGTGGTGTTTTTGTTATGGGCAGAGCTTAGGGACAAAGCCTTTTCTGCTTTTTGTACTGCCGTGCTGGCCTGGAGACTGGGAGTGCCTGGGAAACTGGGAGGAGACACAACTGGGACAGGTGACCCAGACTGACCAGAGGGATATTCCATTCCATTGATATCAGTATACCAGTATATAACATCAGTTCAGTATATGATGCTGAAGGAAGAAGAAGGGAAGGACATTTGGAGTGATGGTGTTTGTCTTCCCAAGTAACTCTTACACATGATGGGGCCCTGCTCTCCTGGGGATGGCTGAACACCTGCCAGCCCATGGGAATGGTGATTTAATTTTTTTAATTATTTTTTTAATTATTTTGCTTTGTGTGGGAAGCTTTTCCTATCCCTGTTAAATAGTCTTTCTCTCAACCCACAAGTTTTCCTTCTGATTTTCTCCCCAATCCTGCTGGTAGGGGAGTGAGCGAGCAGCTGCCTGGGGTTAAACCAATATCCTGAAACTCTGCTGTTACACTGTGGTGCACTCCAGAATAACATCAGATTTCACTAAAGCTGAGATTTCACTGGCTGAACCCACTTTTTACATATACGGGTACAAACTCGTAGGCAGTGCTGTGGCAAGGAGCCTTGGCTGTGAAGGGAGTTACTGTGCAGAAGAAAACTGTAGGATTCTTTTCATGCCCACCTCACCAAGGTGCTGTTTCATCCCACCAACCTTCCCATGTCCGTCCCCTGCTTGAAACAAAAGGCCTGCATTAAGTTATGGACCACATTTTAGTATTAGACCATCAGCTGACTGCTTCACTGCACCTCAGATGTAGAAATTGATAGATACCACAATTCATTATCAATTCAATATATGCCAGATTCCAGTCTTTTTTAAGAGGATTGCTCTTCCTTGCTCAGAGTCAGGGTGAGCTGGGCTGCACCTGCACTAGCTTCTTGTTCCTCTCTAATTAACCATTTGTTTTACTCTACCCAAATATGGAAAAAATATTAGTGTATAGACACAACCCAGATGTATTCTCCCCAGTGCAAGTGTTGGTGTTTTACCACATGCTGGTGGTTAGGTCTGAATCCTGAAAGAGTCCTTGGGTCTTTTTGAACTGTGGCTGCATTCACCGACCAAGAGCTGTCAGCTGTTTACATTCCTCCTCCTGATTTTGCTTGAGTTAATTTAAACATACTAGTTAGGATGAGGAAAGGCAGGGATGAAACAAGATGACACCAGTGGTACAGGGTGAAGGTCATTACAGTGAGATGGATGCCCCATTGCTGGAAGTGTGCAAAGCCATGTCGAACTGGGCTTTGAGCAACTTGATTTGGTGGAAAGTTCCTTGTCTGTGGCATGTCCATTTCTAGCTGAAATGAAAAGACTTTCAAAGTTCCTTCCAACCCAAACCATTCTGTGGTTCTTTGGGCAAACTCAGGCCATGAGTCCCTCTGGATGACTCCACCCAAAGGTAGCCGAGGCATGATGAGACACCCACTGGGCACCCATCCATGGGCTGTAGCAGCCAAAGGGAGCAACCTTGCATGCTATGGTTGGACAATGTGTCTTCAGGAAGCTACACAGATATCTTCTAAAAAAATAGATTTTCTCCCTTATCCAGAAAGAGAGAGTGCAGGGAGACTAAACTACTAACCTGTAGCTGGAAAAGAGCAAGAAGGGAAGGCAGCTGGGTTCAGCACCCTTCCCAGCTAAACTCTTGGCTTCCCCACATTTTTTCTGTGCAGCAGTGTGGAGAGAATTCCCCCTTGGCTATGAGGGCCAGGCAGATGAATGTCTCAGAGACTACAGAGGGTTTTCAGCTTGTGGTATTAGCAGGGACCACCTACGTATCTTGGACAGTTCCCTGGAAAGCCGTGGCGTGGGCCGGAGCAGCATGCCTGCCTCCCTGTTCCCGCGCCTCTCGCTGCCACCCCCTGTGCCTGCCACCCTTGCCAGCTGCCACTGCCCAACGTGGCACCGCCTGTGCCAAGAACAGCCATCCTCCCAGCAGAGCTGCCCAAGCACTGCCAGTCCCTCAGTCCTGCTCAGCTCCCAGCGTCTCTCCCATTGATTTACGTATCTCCGCAATGTTATTTATCAACTGCTCCATAATTAATCAGAGGCAGAGCTTGGCAGCACTAAATGAGCAGCCTGTCTCCAGTGCTCCCACCGCCACCAGCCTCCTCCCCTCCCAGCTACCATGCTTTATCTCACACCACAACACTGGAGCCTGCGTTCAGCCGCTCCTCATAATAGCAGCCAGGGGTGCTTTTCAAATGATCTCATCTCACCAGGAGAGCAGGCACTCATCCTGCCAGACTGGCAGGAAGGGAGGAATTAGCATACAGGTAAATGCCAGCTTCCTGCCGGTTATCCCACCAGCCACCTGGCTAAAGAGCTGCAGTTGCTCTGAGATTAAATATCGTGCTGTTCCTTGCTTCCTGACCTCTTCGTGCCCCTGCCACCCTAGCCTCAAATCTCTCTCCTTCCTGTCAGGTTGCTTTCTCTCGTTTTCTCCCTTTACATTTTGTCCCAACATCCTTCTTTCACTTTTCTCTTCTTCACTTTCCAATGTCTTTTTCTCATGTTGCCTTCTTGCACTCACCCACTCTTCCGGCTGCTCCCTTTCTCCCCAGTTCCCCTCGTCACATAAGCCCCAGATCAAGTACACTGTGCAAATAAAATTACACTGTGTTGTTTTCATGAGCAAAAGCATAAGAGAAACCTGGACTCCAGAAGTCCTTCAGCTCAAATCTATCAGATATAAAGACCACAGATCCTAATCCAATAATAACATTTTTGCTCTTCCTCAGATTAAAAAGCAATGCTCAGGAGACATGGGTTATGTTCCTAGATATGGTGTTTGTGGACTGACATGCCATTAGTGAGACACGCTGCACCTTAATTTACCTGTCATTAAAATATAGAGGATGGAGATGCTAACTGACCCAAACTGATACAGTGTCCAGGCTTCTAAAAGTATTCACACACTCTGGGTTAAAGTGGAAGGTTTCAGGGATTGTCTGGAAATTTGAGATTTCTCCCCCTTTTTATTCAGTATGGAGGCTGATATTGAACACCTGCTTTTCTGAACCAACCTGTGGGAAGCAAAGTGGGGACTATAACATTATGAAAACTTGGCTTCATTACTCTATAACTTTATTGCTGCTCTTCTCATGCTAAGGTCCCCCTGTGGGAGATGCATCTTAAAAAGGCTCCTGCAGGAGCGAGCTGTGATGCAGTGCTCACAGTGAAGTCTTCACAGAGAACCTGGGCACTGAACAAGCACTCCACTGGCAGAGGCATCACCTCTGAGTGGTGACTGTGCAGAGTATCTTGGTTTGTCACATCCTCTCTCCCTAAAAACATAGGCAACATGGATGTTTCCTAGACCTCTGGTGATTTCCTCAGGCTTCTTAACTCTCCCCACACTAGCATTTTGCCTAACTAGCATATAATGACCACTGACTCTTCTGAAATCTTCTGACTCTTCTGACTCTTCACCCTTTGTGACAGAGGTGAGATCTTCAGACGAACAGGGCAAAGGAAGAGAAGCATAAGCTCTGTCCCAGTGCAAAATAACAACCTAAAATTGTCAGTCTCTGCCACATGACAGCCTTGCAAAAAGGCTGTAGAGACCTAAGCAAGGCACTCTAACCTCAGTATCACCAATTAATATGAGTCCTCTCTGTTGGCCCATTGCACAGAAGTAAAACAGGACTGACATTAGACTTTGAGCACAAGAGGTAATCAGAGGGCTGATAAGAATTCTGGTGTATCCACTTACCCATGCTTTTCTTGCTAGAAAGCATTGCTTTTATCCTGCATGAAGAATGGAGGTGGGAAGCAAGAAATAGGAGGAAAAAATGGAAATAGCTAGTGCAAAGTTAATTTATTTATTTATTTAAAAGCAGATGGGGATATAATGGGAAAAACAAGCAGAGGAATTAGAAGGAGAGGAAAGAGTATTAGGGAAGGCAAGCTGTAGAAAATTGAGGTGATAGAAAACGAGGCAGATACAGAGAGGTGTAGAAAGATGTAGAAAGCCCTGCTGAAAACCTTTATTTTAGCTCTACTATGCAGATGCTTAGCAAAATTTTTGCTGCCAATGATAGGATGTTTCTGTTTCTCATGGATTTCTAGCTAACAGTCTCATATTTTCCTTTTGGCTAAGGGTATGGAGTGTGTGTGAAATGCCAGTATTGCACCTCCTTGGAGCTTTCTCTCTTTCTCTGTAGGACTTGTGCTCTTTCAGAGGACTCTTGGAAAGGGTGCAAAAATAGCAGTTCAAAAAGCACTAGAGAAATATAGTTGGTCCTAAAAATCTCAGTGGAAGGAACTTTATCCAGAAAGACAACTAATTATTTGGTGGATTAAGGCCACTGGCTGGGTTTGCAGAATTAGCAGATGGACAAGAACGCAGTGGAGTCCTTTTTCAGGATGGATGGCATGGTGAGAACATCTGTCTGCTGCAAGCAGGAATATGTTCGTGGTCCACTTGGTCTCAAAAACAGAAATGCAACCTCCTACTTGGACATAACTCACAGAAACCAAAACTGCATTGAGGGGCTTTTTTATGTTGTGAGATCAAAGGGCTGGGACTTGGCTTTGCAGAAGGGATTTGGATGAGCCTTACGGTGTTGCAGACTGAGAACTGCTTAGATAGAGCTATAAAAGTAATTGCTAAAAAGACATTACCTTACAAAACCTTTTGCCACTAGATTATGAGTTTGACTCCCGTGAATTCTGGGGTCACATTAAAATCATTACCATTTGCATGTGACCACTGTGTGGTGGTCTCTGTGTGAAGAAAGGGTTGTGGCCCTCAGCCATATCCCGTTGGGCATATTTAAATCACTATGAGCGCTGAGTGTAAGGATAGCTGATCCAGTTCTGCCAGACTGAAGTCAGTGCAAACTGGCACAAATGGGAGATCCATTCTACCAAGAACTCACAGCGGCTGGGGCAGATCCAAGATCCATCCACAGAAAAAAATGAAGTTCACTCCTTAGCTATGCAAAGAGCAGGACTAAATAAACAGCCCTAGACACACATGCTCCTTTAGTTGAAGTCTGCCACATCAACTAGAAAAAGACATTATATTCCACCACAGCTCAGCAGCTGGAGATTCAAGTATTCCCAGAAGGGCCATCCTGCACTTGACAAAAAACATAGAAAAACCACTGTAGGAAGATAAAACCATGGTGCATTCCTTGGAGCAGAGAGTATCTGAGTCCTTGGAAGCTCCTAAGTGAGAATTGCCAGAGTGCTTGTCCAAAAAGGTGGGAGAAATCTGATTTCTGAATTTCTGAAACCAGTGGACATCTGATTTCTGTCCCCCCCACACACATAAACACACTATTTCTGGTAGCAGCTATTGCAGGGTAGCAGCAGCACTGCCACACAAAGATCCCTGCCACACTGAGTGGAGACACACTCAGCTCAGCTGTGAAGGAGCTAAGTCAGCTACAGGCAGCAGTCTTTACCCAGCAGCACGGTGCTTAAGCTGGGCCAGTTAACCCTGCTGGGACCCGGCATGAGAAAACTACCATATGCCCACAAGGATTTGAACTCCATTGATCTTCAAAGTAATGAGTAACGAGCATTCATTTTGCAGAGGAAAAGGGCAAGGAGAGGGGAGAAAGGCACACACATGACACAGAGAGACCATGGCAGACCATCCCCAGCAGCTGCATGTGTGCTGTTTCCAGTATTCCCACCATGTTGTTGCACTGATTCTTGCAGCACAGCTGCTGCCCTCACAACCCTGCAACAGCCATTTCCCCAGTGGGCCCAGACACATCACAACTTTTTAGCAGCCCAAAGGACAAGGCAGAGGAGGACTGTCTGAAAATGACAAACAGCATTATCCTGGTGTTATGCAGGGCAGCAGTTGGAGCCAGCACTGCTATTTACAAGGGATGCGGCTTGCAAAAAGCAAACATCTCTCCATGGCCCACAGGGTCTCTGTTCTAACTAACATGTTGTGTGACACTGAAGGCAGATAATTAATCTCCCATCACAGCACCTGTCTGCACCACTCTTTTCCCATATCTAATACCTTTATCCCTGTCCCTCCCCTTACAGACACCTTTTACAGCAAGGGGGAGTGAGGTTTAAAACCACCACCTAGTGGCATTTGCCCTGCAGGAAGAACATGAGGACATGGCAATACTCTGCACAAAACCACCACATTCTAATTCTTCCTGTAGAGCTGCATACACTTGCGGGGCCAGGGTGTAAAAACACAGCACATATTCCGGGGATGGGTCTGTAAAGTAGTTATAAGCAAAGCTGCAATAGCAACAGTCCCCTTGTTAGCAGTTTCAGGGTTGGTGGTTTGGTTTTTGTTTTGCTGAGGTTTTCGGTTTGGTTTTGCATTTTTGGTTGGTTGTTGGGTTTTTTTTTCCCCTTTTTCACTTGTAGGACTTAAGACCAGAACTGCACTCTTCCATGTGGATATAGCAACTCACCTGGGGCCAGATCTTTTGATATGATGTGGCATTATGTGTTTTGGACATACTCTGCAGGTTTTATAATCCGTAAGAGCTTTCCCCTCAGCACTGGAAGCCAGTCTTATAGGGCACTCTGGGACCATCCATGTTGAACTAAATTTGGGATATCTGGCACAGTTCTGTATTAAGGTCAACTTTACTTAGCTCTAGCCATCCAGGCAAAAGGTCTGTTTTCCTGCTGGGTTCTAAAACATACATACAGGCACAATGCAGAAAGCATTTTAAGTTTTCAACTAAATCTACCTCCTGCTTTGAAGCTCAAAAGGTCAGACTCGAGGTGGGGTTTGACACCAGCATTGGAATAGAGAAGAGTCAGGAGGAGCGTTGCTGGTCAAAAGCTGGGGGCATTGACAGAGCTGTGTCTGGGGAGCTCTGATCTGAAATACCAGGAGGGCTGCAGGGCAGATGCAGGGCATGGGCAGACTTCTCTAGATGGGCAAAGCTTGTTTGCTTTACACAGAACGTGCCTGGTTGCAGTCCCTGATGCAAGTCCCTCCTTTAATAAAAATCAGAACTCTACTCTGATAAAGCAGCTGAAGAGAAAGCCATCCCTTGTTCTCTAAAGCTGACCTTTCCCTTTCCCCAGCATAGTTAGATCCCTTACAAGATTTGGTACATTTAAGAAGAATTTTTAAAAAACATTTTACAAACATGTTCTGCATGACCGCTTCCACTAATCCTGCCGACAGGAGCGATCAATGCCTTTAAAGGAGATTTGTGGAAACCACAAAGAGTCAAATGCTGCCACTATGGAGATAAATGCCCCTTCAGTTCCTCAGCTGACGCTCACCACAACACACCTCCTTGGGAGAAGGTTTTGCTCCAGACCCAGCTTATTATTAAGGTGGGGCAGAAGTTCAGGACTGACTCACTAAGAACTGCTTCCCACCTGGCATAATTTCTAACTAGAAAGAACTGTGCTTAAAGCACAGCTACAGCACCCTCTTACACTATGCTGGATTATTAATTCAACATTGATCCAGAGGAAACACACACTCCACTTCCTACAGCACCCTGCTTTTGAAGGTAACCCATTCTCTCTATCGACCAGGCTGAAGGTTGCTTAAATTAGCAAGAATAAATAAAACCTCAACTCCACTGAATAGCAAAGAGATTTGAAAAAATGTTCCATTTTTTCTGTGTTTCATCCAAGATCAGGATTTCAGTACACTGTCCCTGATTAGCTCTTTACATGTGAAACATTTTTACCCATCTCTTTTTTTTTTAATCAGTGCAGGCAGCAAATAATCTGGGCAGAGGCTCCTGCGCTCAAACCAGATAACAAATCAAGCTATTCAAGATAAAATGCATTGCCCTGCTTCCCAATATTTTAAAGGCCAGAGTTCTGTAAACTAGTGCCAGATGTTTTAATTAGCAGAAAGCAAAAGCATATTCCTGCACAGCATGTTCCAGAAGGGATACTGAAGCAACAAAGTAAAAAGTCTCAACACCGAAGGAATGCATGTTTCATTATACATCTTTGACTGCTTCCCCTGCACTCTGCCCGCAAGCCTGCCTTTCCTAGGACTCGTTCCAAAATATCGCTTCAAGTAGATTTTGTTTTGTTCTTTACCGTTTCCTGGAAACCTTTGTAAATATATTCCACCAGCGTTTCTCAACTTCCCCTACTCAATCAATCTTTGTCCCAACCCAAATCTATTTCACTTCATTTGAAGAAACTAACTCTGCCTCCTGATCTAACAGAGACTCCATTAGGGATGCAGCCATGGCACATTTTGCAGTCTGTTTGAACCTGCGGACACAGGAAGGCAAAAATTAATGCTTCACCTAAAAAAGTCATACAAGAGTGTTTCTTACATGTGGCACACGTAGTCCACAGAGGAATAATGCAATGTGATACAGTTCTGTCTCTACTCAGCTGGTGAGGATCTCAAAATCAAATTTTGCAGAAGACTTGTGTGCACATGCAAGTATGTAACACAAGAGGGATTTTAAGTGACATACAGAACAAGAGCATTTCAGGATGTTTGTTATCAAGATGATACTGCTACAAAGACATGACTTAGGCATTATAGGTTGGAGAACAGAAAGAGTGACCATTACCCTACAAAGGATCTTTTATCTTTTCTCCTAATGTTCCCCATTTTGTCCTCAGCATAAGTTTCTGCATGCCTGTCTCTGCAAAACTGGGGAGAGACACCGGAATCCCCCCGATGGATACTGGACAGGTGCAGCGTGCTCTCTGTTCCAGCACATTATGGTGCCATGCTTGGGGACAGCATTCACACTGCCCACACTTAGCACTGTAGGGAAATATGTCTGAAGCTTTTAGTGAAGGCTATAAAGTTCTGTGGGGGATGGCTATCCCCAAGACAAGAGCAATCCTCAATACCAAGATTATATTGGTTTTTCCACTATCTGTAGGGTTCTGACCATGTTGTTCTCTTCATTGTAGAAACCATCATAGCTAGGCAGGCAGTTTTGAAAATATTGGGCCTATAAAAAGGAAAAGATACATCAAAATAACACCCTCATCAGTATATCTGTACTGGAAGACATACACAACAAAAAGCAACACAACTAAAACATTTACCACTTCCTAATACTCAAGTATGAAGTGAAAATTTAGAAAGGACATAGAAAACACAAGCTCTGGTTAATGATATCCAATTGGTTTCTGAAATAAGCTTCAGGTAGAGTTCGATGGTCAATTATCACATTGTGCTCTTGGAAATCCATGTTTGCACTGCTGAGTCTTTCTAGAAATGCAGTGAGCTGGGACAATCTGCACACTTGTTCCTCTCCTGCTCTTGCCCCTTGTTTGTTCCTTCCTTCATCTGCTTCAGTGGCTTAATTCTGATTTCTCCTGTCCTTTGGAGTTATCAGGAGTAAGACACAAGATTGATTCTCCAGGTCAAACTGTTCCTCATCAATTATAGTAAACAAACCAGGAACGTGTTTTCTAGCCAGTCAGTCTCCTTTCTCTCTGTCTCTCACACACAGACACAGAGATGTCCTTCTACTTCCAAGGAAAACAGGAGCTGAAATGGGTCAATTTGTTATTTTCTCCTTAGAGACAACCATAGTCACATTTCTCCGATTTACTACTTCCTACAGAAAATGGCATTTCTTGGTGAGAAACAAATACTAGGTATTGATACAAACAGATAGGATTAGAGATACAAAAATCTAAATCCATTTCTGGCAACTTATATTTATGTACTTCAGGTTTTGGTTCACTTCAAGAGAACAGATTAGGAGCACATGGAAAGAATAGAAAATCAAGCTGATGAGAACTTTTTAATCAAAAGCCCAATGGCACAGAGATTGGCTTCCAAAATGGTTATGAGGAAATACCTGAAAGAAGGGGAGGAGCAGAATAAAAGAGAGAGAAAGAGAGAGTGAGAACAAGACAGGGAAAAGGTCGTTAATTCCTAATCTTCCTTTTTCTTTCCTTAGCTGTTTACAGCACAGCCTTTTCCCTCAGCAGCTCCCCATAGCTAAAGCCATTTCTGTGAGAAAGTTTTTCACCAGTAGTCCCCATCTCATTCAGCTGAGGGGTCGATATTCCATCCCTTCAGACAGAGCTGCACTGGTGCCTGAATCCCTGCAGGTGGGTGGCACAAGGCTGTCACTGGGGCCGGGTGGCACAGTGCTGCTGTCATGCAGTCAGCAGCACCCACATCATGGTTTTGGCCATGCCTAGTGGTGCAGAGTGCTTCACACTCACAAGCCCTCAGTTCATTAAGGCCCCAGGAGAACCAAATTGGCCCATTCCATCCCTCCTTTCTCTGAAGGGACACATCCATCTCCAGGGAAAGGAGTCTCTCACCTTTTCAGAAGAGCAGAAGTGATTTGCTGTGACAGAGAGCTGTTGCACCTCTGGTGCTTTCACTGCTGCAGTACAAAATCATAATATTCTCTTTCTGTCCCAATAGCTTCTAGAGGAAATGCCATTACAAGCACCTTTTTCTGGGTCAAGCCGATTTCTACCTTCTCCCTGGCCACAAGACAAAGCCAATGCCCAATTTTATTTAGGACAAAACCACCTGCATGACCTTGAGAATGTTGGTGCCATCACACATGAAACATTCCAACATCTCAACACAGCATCTCAGCTCATGATAGAGCTGAGTCCTTAGATCTTCAGCCTTAGGGCGATTGTTAAAGATAATAACAGCTTTGTTTTAAAATGTAACTCACATGTGGGATCTAGAAGCCTTTCTGACTGGGCAATGAGGAGAGGGCAGGACCACTGCACAGCTGAATTCCCTTCTAGAATAAGGAAGGCCAGCAAAGATCCAACACTCAAACCATACTAAGTAGTGATAAGCTACAAAACCACTTTGAAAAAACACATCTCCTTAAATCACCCACAGCCAGAAATGGGCAACCCAAGAAATAACTACAAAATCTCAGTTTTTTTCAATATCACCACCAGTCAGGTGGTGACAATAGATATGGGTTTCAACAGCAGACTGTCATCATCACAACCAAAACTCTCTTCCCCAACATTGCTGATGTGCCTCTTTCATCCTTTTTTAGGAATTCCTTGTATGTTGACACTGGCACAAAAGACTAGACTCTTGCTATGGCCTGTCTTGTCTCACAGTGCTTCTGAGCTCTCTGACAATAGAAATGCCTGCCTGACTGGTGTACGTACTTTCCATGACAATCAAGCATGTGGATTTGAAGGATCCTTAACAGATGATAGTGGTGCTCAAATAAGCTTTGGCTGTTCTTACACATATTAAACTAGTGTGCTATTAAATGCATGCCAAAAGTGAAGGAGGAGATCTGTGAAGCCCCGTAACCTTTCTAAATGAAGAAGCTTGTTATAAAGCCACAGAGAAGTCTGCAAGAGTAAAACCCTAAAAACTAAACAAGTCCTGACTCCAGACTTTTCCTGAGTTTTATGTCTTTTTTTTCCCCTTTCTTCCTTTCATTTTATAATAATAAAAAAAAAAAAAATTAATAAGTGGAATGTTCTGTAGTTACTTTGAAAGAAGTAATTTAATAAAAAAAATTCAGAGTGCCTCAAGTTAATTTAATTCAATCCTAGGCTCATGCTGCTGCCAAATTGCACATTTCAAAACTGCATAGCCAAAGAACTTTAGGTGCCCTCTGAGAACGCCTGAAGTTAAGGATAAGGCAGAGAAAAAAAGACCCAGGAAAGCAAATTAAGGCAAATACCTTGTTGGGGGTTGGAGGGAAAAGAGGAGAAAGAGAACTAAAAGAAAGTTTCAATTAACGTGCAAGTGATTTAGTGCTGAAGAACAATAGCTGGGTGGAAGCATTGCTCGGCAATTATTTAATTAACACCCCTTGAAGGAAAGATGGTGTCTGTCAGGCCAGTGAAGAAGAGGAAAGCTCATCAGTAAGGAATAGCTATTTTTCAAAATGAAAGTACAGCATGAAAATAGAGTCCTGAGGGTCAGGGCTTCAAGCAAGAGAAATCAAGGCTTTCTGGACTAAATTCTTCTATAGGATGTATTCAGCAAGGGTCTGCAGACATCCATCCTGGGACATGATCCAGTCTGGAGACTGTGAACACATATTATGGGTCTGATCCGCTCCCACTGAGGCAAAACCACAGCGAAAGCAGCACTGAGTACAGTAAATTGTTAGCTGGCACGTGAGGTAGCTAAGAACCCATAGCAGACAGCTGGTAGGCAAGAAAACATCTTAGAAATGTTCAACTATAATTCAATGTCCTAATGTCCTGATGTTCTACACCAGAAAGAGCCCAGAAATTAAGAGGTAGGATGCAACTTTTGTCTCATAACTTTTCTCTGGAAAAACAATGCATGATACATTACTGAACCAAGATGTTTTTCACCAGTCCTGTCTATCCATACAAGTCCCTGGATCACATTGCCACCATATTGTCCTTCTACTTCATTTGCAAAAACCTGCACTCAGAAATCTGCCACATGAGACACAGTTTTTTAAAGTTAGGAATAGTGTTGCTAGCATGTAACTTTTTCCATCTCACAACTGCCACAGCTAAGCAGACTTATCTATCATCACCTCTTGTCCTTTCTGTCCCCTGGGCCTCTCCTGGTGTCATCGGTCTCTTTACAACAGGGTGGGTTTAGGTGTTAAGCCCTTCAGAACAGAGACGGTTGATTATTATAAGTGTGTGCCAACATTCTTCTGTGTCCTCAAGCCTTATGGGAAGGGTTACAACATGATTGCCAGCAATACCAGAGGAGTGGATTTGATGACCCAAAGAGGTCCTGTGGAGCCCTATACCCCCAATCACTTGTGCATTATTTCTGCTATTATTATTGGTTCTAATCTTATTGTTTATTTTTGGAGCAGGTGAAGGTAAATTCTACTGGTTTCCTTCAGGTTCAAGGTTAAAGCAGATCTGCTTGAAAAACTATTGCCTCCTAAATAAGCAATGCAGTTTTGTCCAAAGGCCTTAGAATGTCTGCTATGATTTCCTCTTCAGGAGGATACAAGTTAAGCTGGATGTCATTGGAAAGTCAGTACTTTCAACAAGATTTTTGATAAAGCCACATAATTAACAAATGACCTTGATGTTATCATACCAACCGAGCACATTTTCCATTGTAACAAATACCTCAGATGGTGTCAGAAGATTTTCCAGGGTTCTTTCTGTAAGTGTGTAAAAATTCATGAACAAAGAGAAATAGAACACTGATTTTTATATATATAATATATACGTATTTTAAAAATCAGTGGTTCCTAGCTCACTCTATTTCTCTTTCATTTTCCTTTTTTTTAATCTAGTTGTTTCATATTTTAGATCTTTCACAGTCTACTTCCCCCTATCCTATCTGCTTCTTTAGAAAATTATGATAATGGCCCAAGTTCTTCAAATGTATAAGCTTTGATAGGAAACACAGTTTCCAGCTACAGCAAAAAAAAGGTGCAAACTTGTTCCCAGCTTCATCTATTTTATGCAGTCTTTGCATCCTGTACACTCCACATGCTGATGACTTGATTGCAACTTAGACCTGTCTCTTTCTGAACTATATCACACTTAATTTCCATGAACAACCAATATTATGGCAACAGGCTGAATTTCAGAAAAAAAGATCTATAATACACACATTACTATTTACTGGCTTTTCTAATATTTACTGTGGTATCCGAAAGGGCTTTACGTGCATCTCTGAAGTTATCCCCCCAGTTGGCATCTAGGGAACAGAAGTCCATATCCTCTAAGATAATTAGATACTTAATGATCTACGTGTCTATTTACTTTTTGAGGATCTCAGCTGCAGAGAATATTAAGCGACTTACCCAAATGTCACACAAAAAGGTTGCGGTAGTGTCTTAAAAAAAAAAAAAAAAATCACAACAGAACCAGAAAGCAATCTCCTAAATCCATATACTTTGTCTTAACTACTATCCTTGTGAATTACACTGTTATATAATGTAATTAGAAGAAAATAGCAAGTTCTATTCTAGGAACTTCTAATCAGTGACAAGCACTGCACTCCTAACGATCTCATTAGAAAAGAAATGCATAATTGCACGGTAGCACCATCGAACAAACTACACCTCCAGCCAGAGGGACATCCCTTTTCCACATAGACAGCACAGCTTTCTGTAAGGCCACTTCTGCTATAGGTAACACCAGAAACACACAGAAATAAGAAGCTGTAAGACCTCATCTCTTCTAAACATATGGTAAGGGATTTTGCAAAATAAAAGAAGAAAAGAAAAACTATTGCCAAGGTATTGTTCATTGAGAATAAATGCTAAGCTGGTGCTTTGCTGCAGTTCTCAAGTGTAGCAGTTTTATTACCAAGCCTGCTTCCAATAGGAACAGACCTTACTGGCACCTTGGATCCTGATCAGATCTTCACACACACACTCACATTCTGTAACCATTGCGTACTTTTTATTTATACTTGCCTATTCTTAACCTGCACATTTCAAAGCAAGCACCTCACTGCAACACTATAAATTGAGGAACCCAACCTTTCTGCCCTATCTTTACAGGTTTGGTACAGCTCAGGCCACCCACCACATGCTTGATGTGACAACAAATGCTATGACCCAACCCCTTTTTCGGCAGACGAAAGAGCCAGAGCAGGCAATTGGGCCAAACTCCCAGTGTCAGAGCAGACATCTGGAATCACCAACAGCAGCCATTATAGACCATGGCTGAGCTGTAAGCCTTGACTTAGCTTCGAAGACCTCCAAAATATGAGAGCAATGTGATCTAGATTTTGTATTTCAAGTAGCCACTGGATGTAACACATCACTCTCTTCAGCAGGTCCTTTTTCAGGAAAGTGTGCTCCAGTGGCAGGGATCACAGCTACACCTATGGGATAACAGGAAAGTCCTGCAAGATCCCTATGCAGTTATGATTAGTAACTCATGGCACACAGGGAGACAGTTTAAGGTTTTCAAACAGACATAGTAGCTGCTGAATGATATTTGCAGCTCTTTCACAGTTTCCTCTGCTAGCATCAGCAAACTCCTACTTGAGTGTGCCACTCTGTAAAATGGGAATTTTACAGCTCCACAGGGAAGATGTGAAGGAGTAAAGCACCAAAGCGAGGAGTTAGGCGCCTAAAAGCTTTATTGATCCAGGTCTGAGTATACAGTATTATTGGACTCTATGTTGGGTCATATCTGGGAGCCTAAGAAAAGCAGCTATAAGAGGCAGCAACAGGATTGGACTCTAAAGTAAGGAAGAATATAAGAAAAACCATGAACTGAAACGCTTTAACCTATGAAGGCAAGGACAAGAAGTGGTTAAGAGGGGATTTCGCTTAAGCATGGAGGAGAAAATCTTAAGAGATACAAATCACGACTGCTGATGATTCTGTTTTCCCCCTGACACAGATAATGGGATAAGTGGGCATGCATGGAAATCACAGAAAGGAGAATTTCTGAGGAGATGAAAGCCTTTCACAAAGCCGGCTCCATTATACCATTTTTTTCCTGTGCCTCCTGCTGGGAAAGGCTGGAAGTACTACCCTCGGCTCCTCCACAGTCTGCCAGAGGAGCTGGAAGCTCTCCTATGCCTGGGAACATGCTCTAAGCCCTGATCTACCCACCTCACCAATCAACCGGGCTTGGAGCAGCTCTGAGATGTCCCCCAGCTGCCTCTCCCACTTCATTTCTTAACACACTCTTCTCAGGAAGAGACAGGGACTAGAGGAACCGGGAGGTCTCACCCTGCTCGTCCCGTCTGGCATGTGCAGGCCCTGAACTGGGAGTGTGCTGAAGGGCTCTGGTGCCCTGCTCCTGTCTGTGCTGGCTAAAGGGAGGTACTGAAGCTGGAACAGGCTCTGAGGTGGTCTCCTGCATACTGCTCCTCATGCAGGAGAATGCAGTGAGTGAATAAAGCAGCATCTTCCTGCACTGGGCAAGCCAGCATCAAAGCTCATTCAGTGATGTGTGAAACCTAAATCTCTACGAGGCTCCTCTTCTTCCCTTTTTTTTTTTTTAAATTATCCCCACCCCCAGTCACTCTCCCATTTTTTGGGGTGTTGCCATGGAAACTGCATCTGGTTTCCATTCTCTGTCTTTCCGTCATGTCCCTGCTCAGAGTCAGAGGCAGCATCGAAGAGACATTGATCATTGATGCAATGAACCGGCCCCGCGGGAGCCAGGCTGCCCTGTAACCCTGGGCCTCCCAAACACCACCTGCCTCACAGAGAAGGTCCAGTCTTACTGTTCCTTGGGAAAGTTTAATTAAAAGTGAAGTGGAATCAGGCCCTTCAAGGCACCATCCTTCAGAGGGTCATGAGAAATGCCTGCTCTCACACACACACACACCTCGAGCCCTTATGAAGCTTCGTCAGGAGATGCTGGGGTTATTCCTGGGTCCCTCTACACACTGAAGTCTACCCCCAGCTGGCTACAGAGGAACCTGTGAGACTGATGTGCTGTTTCTCCTTGAAAGGTAATCCATATCCCATTGCCTGCCCCATTCCCTCCAGAGGCTGCTAGAACAGAGATGCTCTTTTTCAGGACTTGCCTTAGAACACGTACACTGGCAAGCCTAGGGCCGAAGGGTACACAAGACACCTCGTAGCCAGCACACCTGCAGCCTTGCCTTGCCATTGCTGGCTGGATTCTCATGGCTCCCCCAAAGAGAAGAGGGTGTGAGTGGAGTAAGGACCAAACCCAGAAATAGCTATGCTGGCACAAGAAGTCAACAGAGCAACATTTCCATTAGGAAGGGATTTCGGATGGCAAGCAACAAGAACAACAACAGGCCGAAAAATGGGAAGATGCATCAGTAAAGACAAAGCAATCTGAAAGGAAGGAAGAAAGGATGAAAAAAATGTTGAAATAGGACCAAGAGAAAGACTGGCCTGGTTTTTTAATTTCAGCTTGCTGCTAGCTGAATCCCTTTTCCTCCAGCCTCCTCCCACCACCTCCCCGAAGGGTATCATTGCCTCCTAATACACTGATGTGCCAAGGAGCCCTCTGACAGCTCTCTATTAATTAACTTCATGCCGATACAAATTTTATTTAAAGTTAAAAAAATCCAATTCACATTGATCCACCTTCATTGCTCCATGTGGCTGCCAATCAATGGCTGCTTGGCTTTACCTGACGGGGGAACAGATCTTGCAGCTGCGCGCGGAAGGGAACGCTTGGGAAGTGGGAAATAAAAGCTCTGTCTTTGGGTCTCTCTCACATCATACGCCCATTCTGGAGGAAGATACAGCATCCCTTCTCCTCCCCTGATTTTGTGCACCCTCCAATTTCTCTGCAGACCTCCCACTCCTGACAGTACTTTCTGTACCAGCTGTGCTAGGTCTCATTGTCCCAGCCCAGGAAGGGGCTTTTCTCATATGGCAGACTAGGCTGAAAGCTTATACAATGCACAAGGACTCAGTGGGGACAAAAAAAAGGATGAATTGACCCCCTGCATTCAGACCTCTGACAAGATTTGCTGAATATCTCAATGGTAATTGTCGTTTTACTCTCAGAGGGAATAGCTTTGTCTCTTCCCCTTCCCTCTGCCCCAAGAATCGATATGGCTTCTACAGAGAACAGCCTTTCCAAACAATGCTTTGTCCCTCAGGCCTTGTCTGCAGTAAGAAAATTGGTAAGCACATTTTTGTTTCTGCTCTGCAAGGAGCAAAATAAGATGCTGGATAGGAAACATAACACACACATCTTTACCCAAGGATGAGAGAGAGGCGCCTGGCCCCTCATTGTCTACACAGTCGCTTTTAGCATTACTGGATGTTGTCAATCAAGGTAAATGGTTTAGCTCTGGTTGAGTTTGGCTACATATGCCAACATGGACTTCAGGCTGGCCTTTCTCCTAATGTTTAAAGTTAGATGACTCATCTGTGACCTAGGAAGAAGTGGAGGATGCATTACTTTGCATCTTCACACTGTGAGAAAGGTCATTTTAGAAGCAGTTATGGTGTACTCTTTCTAAATCCCTCCTTGAAAAATAATCATATTTCTCCACTAGAGGCAAAGCTTTCAGCTTGCCAGTATAGAGGGGGCTTATTGTTTTATTATTAAGATTCTAAAGTCTCACAGTCAGGAGCTCCAGTGTTAGGGCAGTACTGAAAAAGACTATTTTAGCAAAAATATCCAGCTTTAGCCATCATGTGGAAGGTGTAGAGAGAAAACTAAGCTGGGTACCCTGGGTAGCACCCTTGAAGTCATCATTAAAATTCCACCATGGAGCTTCCTGGTGATGTGTCCATCTCTGGTGGAGTTGTACCATTCCTGCCAACTAACAAGGCCTGCCCATATAAGCAGGGCATCCAACCTACAGGCTTAATGCCTGACATGTACAAGTCCTCACATGCACCCACACATGTGTCTTAAAAGACAATTATATGCTGGCTTTCTATAACAGCTTTTATTTGTGGGTGAGCAGTAAAAATAATTCTCTACCCCTGCCAAAGCCAAACAATATGACCTGAGGAAATATGTCAGCCTGTTTGTCTAATTTAGATGATGCTGGGCACACACTGGTGGGTGTACCTTATAAACCTAATACAAGCTGCAACAGAGGAGGCTGGATACCCCTGAAATAGCAGTCTAAGTGCTTGTTGTATAATGTAACAGCATGGCTTGTGCAATTTCACCATGAATACTTGCAGTCCCTAAGGTTGAATAAATACAATACAGGCTTGAACCACAGAGAGAGCAAATGAACAGGCAGGAGAAACAGAGGACTTTTAGGTTGATTATGTCCTTGGTTTCTGGAAAAAAAAACAGACATTACCAAGTTGATTTTCATGCTTAATAACAAATGTTTTGGACTAATTTTGGTGACACAGAATCCTCTCATTGCAAATGAAGTAATTCTGAAGACTGTGACCTATTTTCTGATGGCAGATATCAAAATCCTTATCAGCTAATCTGCTTTGACACTTGCTTTTCCATGAAAGAGAAGAGGAAGCCACAGAAAGGTTACTTCAGAAATAAATTCTGAGTTCAGGATGGGCCAAGTGGGAAGTTTGTGTTTGATTCCTGTCCAGCAGGCTGGACTTTGAAGTAAGACAGGATTTGGAAGCAGCTCCAGAAAGGATTTTGGAGGAAGAAAAAGCTTTGTAAAAGGAGCTGCTGAAAAACTAATAGGTTTTCAGGAAAATAGCTGTGCCAGCCCAAGTGTCCAGCCCAAGTGTGCATCACTTTGTCTCTCTGTGCTTGGTAGTACAAGCATTAAGTTTGTTTCGAGGCTTTATCCAGGCATAGCTCACCTCCAGGTCACAGGTTTCCTGCCTTTTGGTGAAAGTACTTTTAACACCTCAAATCATCAGGATCTCAAGTTCCATCTGGTGGCCATCTCACTCCAAAGACACCAGGGTTTATATCTGAAGATAAGAGGATCCACAGACCTCAGCCCTACAGCAATATTGTAGCACTTGATATCCTGGAATGCCTTTCTAGTTTAGCATTTCATTGCCAGAGCAAGGATTAAAGCACAGCAAAATTAATGAATTCTTTTAAGATAAAATGAAAAGACCTGTGGAAAAGCAGGAAGCTCATACTTCAGCTCCCAAGTCCCAGGCTAGGGTTTCATCCTGCTTCTTCTGTGGTCTGAGTCTCCTGTATCCCAGCTGAGACACCTGCAAGGTGGCAGTGAATGCAACTGAATGCTTCTGAACTAAGCCAACGCGTTACCCACAGCCCTTCTCACACCTCTCCCTGCAGATCTCTCTGCTGATCCCTCTTCCTTTCTTACTTGCTCTTTGTCCACTTTCTCAGGTATTTTTTTTTTGCTTCTCTCTCATCTTGCAAGGGCAAAGATACACACCAGCTATGCAGAACAGAAAAGAAACATTCACAGGCTGCTGAGCGTGTTCATGGGAAGCAAATAGCCACAGCAAACAGCCCTGGCCCTCACAAACCTGCCTTCAGACAACAAATCAAAGGCACTTAAGCTGGCATTAAACCACCTTGGGCTTTTGGAGCTTGCTGGCAAAAAAATAAAAGCTGGAAGAGAAAAAAAGGAAAGAAGAGAGGTAAGCAGGAGAAAAAAATCCCAAATCCCACAAGTAAACTAAAGAAGTCAGAGGGACAACACAGCTCTGCCTTTGGTGTTTGCTTTGAATAGCATCACTCTCCTTCTGAACACTGAGGAATCACCATCCACTCTCCTGTTTGGTCGCCTCCTGTCTCCTTCCCCCATTCCCTGGGACACATGCAGCACTGGACCTTCCTTTACCACTCTTTCAAACACACCTTCCCCTCCTTCTCTCCAGCAACCCTCACCCCTCAACTCCATCCTGGTCTCGGGCACTTTCCTTTCACAGGCCTTGAAAGAAAGGAGGAGGTCTGAAATTAGCTCTTATTCAGTCCCAAATTGCTGACCCTTGGGAGCAGGGACTGCTGTATGCACTTATAGCATCCCCATCACCACTTAATGCCTTTTGATATTGCGACAGGAAACACATATAAAGCCAGAAGGGGTCATTTGAGCTAATACAACTTCCAGGATAACATGGACTGGAAAGCAACTCACTCAGCACTTTCAGCACTCTGTGGAGAAAGTTGTTTGCATTACATCATCTCTTAGAAAGGTATCCAGTTTTGCCTAAAAGACTCCAGCTGAAGCTCTGTCTACTATAAACCCAGTCAGACCAGCTGTTATCATCCTTTTTAACTTCTGCCTCCTCTTTAGTACAAATTTGTCTGCCTTCAGCTTCTGATCAGCATGTTCCATTATGCTTATGCCTAAAATCATCACACTGTCAGAACTTGTCAAAACCTTTCTTTCTCCTTAAGAAAAATGCCACAAGTTCACTTCTACCCTGCCCCCCCACCAGGAAAGAAACCTGCTCAGATGGGAGGCTTTCCTGTGAACTAAAGATACTGCTAAAAACCCATTTTGTTTAGGAAGTGTGAGAATCCTTTTCTTCACTGAGGCTGAAGTCCCTTGCTTTGATAAGAACAGAGAGTTTCTGCTGCTGATACACAGACTTTTTGTTTGAAATGCAGAAATTCGGACCGGACATTTGGAAGAATTTCTGTATCAGGGAGGCTGCAGGCAGGTACTCAAAGTGTAGGACCTGCAACCTTGTCAAGTCTCAGCTAGATAAAGCCATAGTGACCTGATCTGATGAGAGCAGCAGTAGTATATAAAGAGGAGGCCAGATTTTGTCATCTCCAGTGGCCAGTCCCAGCCATCATGTCTGCAGCTCTGTGAAATGCAAATCAAAATAAAATACTCCAGCTTACCTGAAACTGAGCATTTCTGCAAGCCTTTTTCACAAAATTATAGTATCAAGGAAATGATGCTTTCCAAGGGAAAACTTGGACAGTGTTCTAGCAGGAGCTATAAATATACTCTTGAATTCAACTCCTGAGCTTTCCTAAACATGGGGAAAGCACATTTAGCTCTCTTCAATTTTGTTTCTGCCCATTCCTACCTATGTAGAATATTTTAATAAGAATATTTTAAAAGATGGTGCACTCCATCTTTTTTTTTTTTATGTGTGTATGTAAGAAAAGCTCAATCTGCAGCAGAATATCATATTAAAGCACATCAGAGTAGTCCCTATACAACACCCAATTTCCAAGCTGCACTGCCTTCTTTTTTCCAGAAACTCTTTGGGAAAAAAAAATTTAACATTTCTGCTCACAGAATTTCAGCTGAAAATTCTTTTGAGATAGTCTTTTCTATCAAAAAGCCGTCAGCTTTCCCACTGAAGTCTGAAAGAGATTCAAAGTGTCAATTTTTTCCTCCATTTTGCTTTAAAGTGTCATATTCCTATTTTTTACTTTTTTTTAATGGAATAAAAGTAAATGTGACAAAGTGGCATTTCCACTCCAGCTATCATTTTTTTTATCTCCTTTTCTTTATTTTTTTTTAAGCTGAAAAACAGAAGTGAAATATTTTTAGTCAAAACATTGATTTTTAAACTGTTTGTTTCAAATGCCCCCTTGCAAAACCCAGTTTTTTTCCTGTAACAGAGGTTGTTCTCCTTCCCAGAAAAGTTCATTTTCAACATTTCTATGTTTCTTTTTCCCTGCAGGAACACTTTCTGCACATAAGAAGTTCAACCTATGCAAATTCATTTCTCTTCCTTGGCCATTAATTGGGCAGACGTGGGCAGCAGGAAGTGTCCTGGGAAAACCCCTCTCCAGTTTGTGTCAAGGATCTAAAGAGGGGCTGTAATCTCTCTCCAGCTGACAGGGGTGGGACCTAGGGCCTCTGAGCACACTCCACTTCTGCTACAGTGTACATCCAAACATCAGGGAGAGCATAAAAATTACTGGAATGTCAGTAGCTGCAGACAAGTTGGGCAGCAACCTTTTGGGTGGCTGACGACAAAACTTCTTCCAGAGTTTGTAATCAACCACACGTGGCCTTCAGTAGTCCTTAGAGCTCTCTAGAAAACCATATTTCTATAAATAAATGAAATGTTTAGGGCACAGTGAGAGACCCTTCTTACTGAGTGTATCCTTATCCTACCCTCCTCAACCTGAGGACTTGGTTATCAAATTTTGTTCAGTTATCCAGTGCCCCAAGGTCACTTTGCATACGAGAGGCAAAAGTCCTGTTTGGTCAAGAGCAAAGATCCACAGACCAACTTAATGCATCTTCCTTTGGTGCCAGGCTTATGGCAATATCACTTCTCTGCCTGCACTTTCTCTTCAGGACTTATGGAAATGTAGAACCTCCAAACTTCTTAGCAAAGTTGACTCTGCTGCACCATCCTTCTTTATATTTAATCCGCACAGTGATGGTAATGTGGCTAGAAATATTTGCCAGCAAGGGACTGAGTGGGTGTGAAACGGGTTTGCAGAATTATTGCTAGACTATTTAATTTTGACTTTAGATACATATGCTTCTCCCTGCTTCTACACATTGCTCACTTCGTCGCTTTGGCTTCACACCTTTCCTAGAATAGTCCTGGTCAAGCTTGGCTGTTTTTTTCTTATATTCAGTCTTGGTTCATGAAGTGATGTCTCTTGAAGGACATTTCCAAAACCCTGATTGCAGATCCACCACTCAACAGCACTCTATCCATTTCCACTGAGAAAAACTGATTAGTCAATCCTTAGCTCCCTTTCCCTGGAAGGCATGTGGAGGCAGCACACAGCAAATCAAGAACTAATACCTCTGCTAAAAGAACTTTACTAAGGATAAGTCTTGCATAACAACTTAGCTAGAAGACTGCCTATATAACATATAAAGCATTAGAAAATGCCCACTGGAGTATCCCTCAGAACTTCAAGGTTGGTTAATGGTCCAAACAAGTTAGCAGCTTTCCTCATTGCTATTTATGTTGCACCTCCATTTTTATACTTTAAAACAAGCAGAGCCTTCAGCATTAAAAGTGGCTCCTGCAATACCGAACTCACATCTGCAATAGGGAGAAGCCAGTAGATAACATAGAGGAGATCCTGGTGGAGGTGCTGCTGCTACTACATCCATTGCAAATCCACATACGTAGAGACATTTGCCTTTTTAACCTCATATCTATTCATCCAGACAGACAGATTAGCAAAAGGAGAGGTTAGAGCACCTCCTGGCCACCTGGTTTAGTGCAGTGCCTAACCTTCTCCCTCTGGTTTAGCATCAGCTTCCCTCTACATCTTATTTCCCATCTGTCAGCATGATCTTCCAACCTGCAACACAGAAACTACCTGAAATAAGAGACAGCTCCATTAAGCATTAGAGAAAGCTGTGCATGAAAACTAATTTGGAGTCCAGACCCTCATGCCTAAAGGAAGCACAGTTCTGTGGGTGTGGGGAAGATGAGACACAGAAGTCAGAGAACACCAGCTACAGGATAAGCACGTTCCATCCTTATTCAAAGGACATTTCCTCTTTTCTTCAAAGCAAGAGGAGAATGTAACTCTTGATAATGTCAAGATATGTGAGATATTTTGTACCCTGAGGAAGGTGAGAGAGCACACAGTAACTCCTAGCACCTTCCCCAAGATCTGAGGAATCAAGCTGTTAGGAGTCTACTCCAGGTGTTTAAAAAAAAACAAAACAACAACAACAAAAAAAAACAAAAACACAAAAAACCACCAAAAAACAAACAAACAAAAACACACAAAACAAACAAAGCAAAACAAAAAAAAAAACCCAAAATACCTAAACCCTCAACAGCATAAGACAGAAAGAAGTGAAGTGCTGGGGCATTTTGAATACATGGGGTTTAGACATTGAGTTGTAGTAATATCTTGGGAAAGCAATTGCTCTCAACAAGCACTATGTTTGTAAAGGTAGAAGTGATACCAGGCAGAGCTGAAACACTTCAGACACATTTTTAATTCAGCTCTGATGCAGTGACACAGCCTACTGACAGCTTCCCCATTCACCTAAGCCACATGGAGAACTCTCCTTAGCTGGTCCTCCTCCTGCCTCCCTCCTTCATGCTTCAGAGCCACCTCCCAACCTCATACACTCTCACTTCAAGAGGAGTCAAGAAATTTTTTTCAAGGCTAGATGTGAACAGAACTGTATGAGAGCCATAAAGGCAAGGACTTTGCCAGTTCAGGGTTATGTGCTTTGCACAGAATCTACGTTCTCCAGGGCATATAGGGTCACTAACAATCGCCCTACTGTTAAAGAATACATAGATCACCACATCTCCATGGGGTTTATACAACACTGATAAATTCTATTACCCCAGGACATAATAACCAGCAAACTGCTTTTACTCATACTCAACAGTTCCCCAGTACTGGGGCCTCTGAGCTAGCCAGACCCTGGGTATGTGTGTGTGTGTCAATCTGACCAAATAGGGGTACCATAGCGGCATTATACTACTGAAAAGACAAGGAAACCCATATGGGGCAAAAGTCCTCAGCACAAGCACAAAAATGTGGCCTTCTGAATGACCTCTCCACCTCCAAGCAGAGGGGCAAAAGCTGTCTCAGCAGGATGCCATCCATGCTTCTTCCTATGGTGGGCTGCAATTATCCTCTTAGGACTTTGAAAAAAGAAACACATAATAATCTTTTAGTAGAGACTAATATTTAGGGCTTAGAGTAACACAAACTGAACTGGTTTAGCCGTGTGCAGCAGTGGAGCAGATATCAGCCTTCGAAGAAAGCATCACAGGGTTTGTGCAAGATGCAGCAGTGAGAAGGGCATGTCATGGATGATGCTGGATTAGTCTGGCGGCAGAACCCACCAGTGCACAGCTGCAGCACAGATCAGCACAACAGAGAGCCTGAGTCACCATCACGAGCCAGATGGATGGAGACAATCACAGTGCCCAGTCAGGGCAGAAGAGAGTGGAGTAAGCAAAGGTGACCCAAACCTCCCCAGCCAGAGGGGATGCACAAGAGGAAAAGGGAAGCACATCACAAAATGGTGTAAAGCTGGGCTTTGCAAATCTGGGCTAGGGCACACCATTACAGGTAATTTTGGTACGTGTCTAATGAACCCAGATCAGAACCCTGAAGCAGAGGCTAGCAGAGGAAGAGAAGGACAGGGGCTCCAACACAATCATATGGACTGAAGCCAAAAGGGGCACAGGTATAGCCTCACTGCTGATTGGGACCTACTGCAACACCTAGGAATGGATACCTTCCCATCAAAGTGTGGGCTTGATAGAAAAGTTATTACACAAGACTACTGTAGAGCATCTGTTATGCACTCACAGGATCAAAATCACAAGTCTGAGAGGTAACTAGATACCCGACTGTGTCAAGCCACAGACAGCCATGAAAGGAAGTCCAGGCTTACACATGTTCTGTATGCTGCTCAGGTCACTGGAATAACACTTGACAGCAGTTTAGCTCTACTCTGGCCTGGTTTTCTTATCTGCTTTTTTTGGGCTGGCATTTTCATGACTTCACCTCATAAAGAGGCCTGCTTAGTTCCGTTAAAATGAAACAAATGCCGCAGACAACATAAAACAAGATGTACGTACTCTCAGTGTTGGATGTGAAAGGTGAAGTCTACCAGGCATGCCCTCAACCCTTGCAGACATCAGATGTCTCTGTCAAGTCTCACATGCCTGTGTACAATTCACATAATCACCTTTTTCTCTTTGCTTTCCTGTGGCTGGTCTTGAGCATCTGCTTTTGATGCATCCCAGTTTCTCTTCTTGTGTAACTTGGACAAGTTCTTGGACTCTCATCCAAAATGCAGTTGGCTAAGGATGTCTGTGGCTGATGTGGGGGATCACAGGATGAGAGAGAAGCCCTGCTGCCACACAATATTCAGGAAGTTGCTGCCAGGGAGGGCCTGCTACACCACTCAAGCCCTACCTAAACAGCTGTTCCTTTTCAGTGGATCCTGTTCCCCTGCCCTGCCACCATCCCTTGCATTTCTTGGTTGGGATGGAGCTCTGGTGTTGGGAAGGATCTATACTCATTTTGCAGGACAGTCAAGTTGAGATGGTATCTATGATTGAACTTCTGGTGCAGAGAGAGCTTCAGGGCTTATGCAAAAACTGCTCCTCACACTGGGCAAGGTGGAAGACTCAAATATAATGAACACAATAGAAGCCAGTTCTTTACAGAGCTGGTGAAAACCAGAAAACTGAGGGACCTCAGACTGTATTAGCAGTTCAGTGTCATCAGACCAGGTCTGAGGCTGGACTCAGGGGGGAGAAAGGATAGATAGCACATGACTGGCCTCCATCCTCATTCCTTCTTTTTGTCTTGGTGTACAAGGGAAATAACAGGATGGGTAGCTGGGCTGATCATTAGAAAGCACTTTTAATCAGACCTTCATGAAGATCACAAAGTCATCAGCTTGCAGTGAAGGATTGCCAGGGACTCCATGATGAATGCATTTGCAAATATTGCTGCAGAATAATTTCCTTCCGTCGCCAGAGCACTCCAAACAAATTAGATTCCCTCTAATCACATCTCCTGTCTGTGGATGAGGAAAGATGGGCCCGTCAGCACAAACGCATTTAGGGGGCGGGCAGTGGAGGGGAGAGAGTGGGAGGTAAGGGGTGAGGTGCAGTGATGCAGCAGGCAGGCAGATGAGGTGCTGGAAAGTTGCCCAGCTTTGAGGAGAGTCTTTGAGCAGTGGTGTGGATACACGGTAATCCCAAGCACGTTAACAGCTCTCCCCCTGCTTGCACACGCACACAACATGAATCCTAGAGGATGGTGTAGGAAAAGCCAGCAATTCACCAGGAATTTTACAATGGTGCAGAATAAGAGGAAGGAGAATAATGCCAGCATCATTTATGCCAGAGGGTGCAGCCCTCACTGAAGTTGCAGAGATGAGCATAGAAGCAGTTTCTGTGATGAGGCAAAGCTTCTGCTGCTTTCCAGTGTCTTTCCCGTGCCCTACCCCTAGCTGGGGTTCTTGAATCAGAGAATCAGAAGAAGATTTGCTGATAATCCAATGCAGGTGACTCACAAGATGTGGTACTCGGATGGGGACGTAGTTGGGAAATGTTAATTAGTGCCAGGGGGACATTATGCCATGCTGGAGCTATTCAACAAAGGTGGCAGCTCTTGTAATTCATACTAAGTCTAAGAATATTAGTTTAAGCTTTTTGAAATGAGGGGCACAACAGGCCTCAAGTTTAAAGACAAACAAAGGATGAACAGCACTGTTTTCTTAAAAATGCCAAAAGCTATGCCAAGAAGAATGGTCTAAGTAAGATGTCAGAAGGCTACTCTACTTCTCTGCACCACATTTAGAATACATGCTGGAAGCTGGCCAGAAAAATTATTGCAGAGTAGCACACTCCATGCCGATATCATGTCTATCATCTACAATTTTCCTGAATGCATGAATTAACCCAACAACAGCTTTCTCCTCCCTTGCCTGAAAAATAAAGTGTCACCGCTTAGGAGCTGACCTGACAAGTCACAAGACTGGACAAATGCAATCCACAGAGGTAAGCTGGTAATACAGCAAGCTGAACATTTCCTTTATTCAGCTATTCTCCAAATTGGCTTGAGAGCCATTTTTGCTAGGAAGTTGGAGGAGCCTGATATTCTGAGAAAGCTGATTTTGCCACATTTTCCCACACAGGGTATGAAAGAGTGCAATATGGTGGAGAAGACAAGGATCACGTGAACATTCTCTAAATACAAAGCAGTAGGAACAGGCTGAGAGAGTTCAGTGCAATGCAAAGTCTAAGCATGTAAGGAAGAAAGTGACACACACTGCGCTTGCAGGCCCGTGCGTTATCTGTTGAAGGACTTGAGAGTTATGCTTTATTCATTTCCCTGCTCAGAGGAGCTAGAGTAGCTTTTGGCTTCTCACTCCCTAGTTGGTACCAACTTTCTGTTCACAGTCCCCATTTCTGGCAGCTCAGAAACTCTGCCAACAGCTCTCTACTGAAGAAAAAAACGTAAGCCCAGTCCATGCCCCTTTTAATTAGCTCTGAGATCTGAAACTGAGTGAAACGACACAGAAGAGAGAAAGTAAAGACCAAATCTTGTTTCAAATACAGCAGGGAGTGAGCTGTGGAACGGCAAGCGGGGGGAGCAGAGGAAGGAGAGGGGAGCTGCCACCCGAGCAGTCGGCCTTGTTTGCTCTCCTGGAAGCCTGTGTGCTTTTCCTCCAACGTGCACTGGATTTATATAGGGGGCAAACCCTTATGGGCAAACCCTTATGGGCCAGTGAGCTCAGAACAAGGCTTGGGGCAAGAAGCAGGCAGACTGCTGCCAGCTTCGCCTCCTCTTGTCCAGCCGTGCTCCCTTTGGCACTCTGGCACAGCAGGGGCTCCTTATCAGGTATGATAAGCAGCATTCCAGCGCTCAGCTGGCAGGCTTCCAGCTCACGTTCCAGGAGCCTGGCCGGGCGCTGCCGCTGTGTGAGCACACTTTAATAAAACCCTGATTTTTATCTGAACATTTTATTAATCCAAGCTCAGCCGTTTGCCAAAAAAGCCAACGCATTGAATATGCCAATGAGTGTTCTATCAAGCTTCTAATGCCAATGTACCCCTGCCCACAGAGTCTCCTCTGCTTCACACTGGGATGCTTTTTCTATGCAGAGTTTCTCCTACTTTATTGCTTGGCCCTGCAGCATGCTAGGGAGGTGGCAGGGGCCCTCTTTAACTGATTTGCCCTCCCTTCTTTTGCAGACAGATTTGATACAGAAAGGGGAAAAATTTTATTTTTTCATTATCACGTTCCTACTGGCAATTTTACTATTTTCTCCATATGCAGAGCTCATGGAAAGACATTAGACAGCTGCAAGCTATTCCTACAAAAATTAAATAAAAAAAAGTACCTCCTTTCTTATCCTTCCACTGCTTCCCTGCTGTCATTCGCCACCTCTCATGATACATCCAACTCCATCATCTCACAGGATGAGCTGAAACACAAACATCTCTGGATGCTAGAAGTCAGCCTGTTGCAAGATGGCAAGAGGAGAGGAACAGGAAAGATGGAGAGGTTTGTGTGGGACTAGGCTTAAAAGATGAGATAGATGTTCTAAAAGTATCCATAGCCAGTACAGTTTTACATGCCCTGGCTGATGGATTGACATGATTTCCTGGAATAAGACAGCCTGCTTTGCTGCTCTTTCTATTCTTGCTGTGCCAGTTTGAGAATGGGACCCAAGGGCTTTCAGCTCAGTAAGAGACTACACTGATCAGCCATGTCCTCGCCTAATGGAGTAGTCCTCCTCCTATCCATAAGACTGATGACATTCAGTGCAAAAGCTTTTTTGAGAGTTTTATTAGAGCACTAAGCACCTTGTAGAACTATGATACTGATCCACAGTCTTTACTGTTTCCAAACTGACAATTGTATTTTGGCTTTTTATCCCAGGAGGAAGTTACATATTTTCACATTCCATCTCTCTACGGTCCTTCTGTAGTGGTTGTCCTCATTTGTCCACTGCTGTTTTATATGCTTAATACATTTCTCATCACCAGCTTCAGATCAGACTTTCCCATTCTGTATTCCAAGCCCTGCTCATCTGCTGCTGCAAGCACAGTTTGTCTTCCATCCCACTTAAGCCAGACTAAATCCGAACGTACTCTTGTGTACAAGCCCAGAACTTCCTGTCATTGCTTTCAGAAAAGTTCCTTGTTGTTTTTTAAGCTTATCTTTGCAAACCTTCCCACTCCTTGGGATTCTCCTTCAATCCAGTTGATGGCTCCCTTTTCAGCAATCTGATCTGCCATACTAAATGCTCAGGGAAAATCACAAGAACCAGGTGCTGGCCAGCTGGGACTGCACCTTACCAGACAAGATGAGTGAAAACACAAGACAGCTGGATGACACTTCCCAAGCCAGGCAGGCAAAAGCAGCTCAAATTGTAATTGGTAAATGGTAAACAGGGATTTTAAATCTTGGGCAAGGATGTACACTCAAATCTTCTCAGACTATTAATTTGGGCAGACGTGTTTTGGAGGGAGGGAGGGAGAGAGGCAGACATTTAGTACTGTCAGTCTATTAAAACTGAAATGAAACAGCAAGGGAAGATGGACTTCTGCCTGGCAACACAGGAGATACTTTGGAGAGGCTGAGGTTCAGCTATTAGTTCTGCTGGAGACATCACATGCGGTATCAGCCAAACAACTACATCGTAGCTCCTTCTTTGTTTAGCTAGAATGCCTAAAATAGTCTAGCTCTGGCTTCAACAGGGATCATGAGATAACATATAGCAAATAATGACTGAAATTTAGATTTAGTGTTCTTTTCAAGGCTGCAAACAACAAGAAGGTGGGAAAAACTAGTGTGGGGTTAACAGAGAGGTGAAATAATGAGTTTAAGAGTGCCTTGGGAATAAGAAGTTCCTAGGTCCAATTCCTATTAGGGTTTTACATAAAGTCTATATGCTCCCTATCTCTCTGTTTCCCCAGGCAAAAGACAGGCTGTCTGTGTATGCTAGCCAAATGTTACAGTCAATTCCTTCAGCCTTAATCTTTGGGTCTGTCTTCATTTGCATCAGTCAACTAAGTAAAAAAAAAAACAAAAAAAAACCCAAACCAACAGTGAATCAACCAACCCTCTGCCCCCCAGCCAAACAACAATCAAATTACACCCTGCACAGGACCAGTGAAAGCAGTCAGCTATTTGTCTGCTGTGAGCTAAGGAATATAATGCGAAGTCACATTTCTTACAAGGGCTGGAGCTCAAACTAGGTTCATTAAGATTTATAGTCTGCATTGTCTAAAGGCAAGAGCTGTTTGGCCCTAGGCTCTGGACAGCAAAGATTTCTGTGCCATGCAGAATGATTTAACTTAGGTCCTAGAAAAAGTGTGGACACAGTAGTACAGCATTGCTGATCAAGCTACTGTGCTCTGCTTCTCCAGGCAGCCAAGTAATCTGACAGGACATCTTCCCACAGGGTTATTCTGCTCCCAAAATAGCTGAGGTGATCTTGCACAACACTAAGGCACATGCAGAGTGATAGTCTCCTGCCCTTCATGATCTTACAGCCATACTGCCTGTCAGTCTTTCCATGAGTGGTTGTTTAAACCTAGCCAAACACAGATTAAGTCACTTAAGAAACCAAACCATCGTGGCTGTAATAATCAATTAACAGCTCCCACAAAACTCAGTTGCTTCATAGCTTGATTTGCTCTAAGGATTAGGTTCTCTCATTATCTAGGTGTATGATGTCAAAGTGGAGGTATGAGCATCTTTGACACACCTAAAATCTCCTTTCAAAGTGGCACACAGTTGTATTAGATGAGACTTGAATTAAAATATTTCTGCACTCCTGACATTAAAGACTGCATGTGACAGGACAGTGAAGAAGCCAGGAGAGCCCTCTCAAGTCAAAGTTTAGCATTAAGAAGGTCAAAGCTTTAATGAGTACAGCATAGGGAATAAGGCTACTAATTTTGCCTTGTGAGCATAGTTTTAAAAAGACTAGGGAAAGAACAAAGCAAACTACAACTTATTTAAATATTGAAAAAATAAAAAAGGTATGAGGCAATGGTGGGGAAAAAAAAGGAAATGAGCAGCTGTGGGTGATGGTTCCTCAAGATCTTGAGATATTAGTACAACTAGAAGCTTGTTACCATTTTTGAAAACAATAATTGATGACCTGCTCACAATATTGCATTGGTAAAAATGATTACACGTGCCTGGGCAAAATTTAACACTGAGCAATAGATCTGTCAGCATGGGGCAGGGGCTTTGGGAAACCTGCAAGAGCAATTGCATAATTGCCCTGCCCCTGGAGTGCTGAGGGCAGTCCCAGAGTGATCACAGGTTGGAGACTATCTTGCTTCACAAGAGGAAAATTAAATACTGCAGTCTCTCCCTAGAAAAGCAGGCTTGTCATTCCAAGGACCTCTTTGCAAGGCAAGAGTGATCAGAGGAGGTAGGGTAGCCCACAGCAGGAAGCCAAGGTACTTGCCAGCCCCCACCTGGCAGGGGTGCTGGCATATGCCCCAGCTACGTGACAGTGGCTGTTCCAAACTTCTCTCTTCACAGGCTCATGCAATATTTGTACAAAGCAATATTATCCTAAATGTTTTCTAATTATTCCTCTGGATTAATGGAAACCTGTTCTATTATTGACGGGTCTTTTGCAATATTTATAAAACATGGATTGGATTAAGGAGGAATAAATAAATATGTAGAGGATGCCTAACATGTAAATAATAAATATTCAGCCATCTATTTTTTTCGCAAGATGGTTTAAATATATGGCGCTTTCAATAAATCTTTAATAACTCTGCAAATATTTATTTATTTGCTTTGAAGCGTAAGGGAATTGCAAGAAAACTCTACAGACTCCAGAAAGGGCAGGCAGATGGAACACATGCCCTAGCATTGAGCCTTCAACCATCTTCTGGCAAGAAAAGTAAACACACCCCGAGCTGCTCCAAGCCTGGAGAAAAGAAAGCTGAGGGAGGGGACCTTCAGGAACTGAATGGAGAAACACCCGAGATGCTTCACAACCAGCCATGCTCACCAACCATCACAGCTGCACAAAACAACACCTATGCATAGAAAATCACCACCACATTTTGCAAAACTCCTAATTAAATTACAGTATTGCAAAGAAATTCTCAGCCTCTGTAGGGCCTTCGGCCCAGCAGCTATCGCAACAGCAAGGGAACTGCTCAGAACATATTTGCTGGAAGGAAGGAACAGCTTGATTGTGAACTTCTCCCTGCTTTCTTAAAGTAGTCCAGTTTTTCCTCAGGCTAATGGAATGTCAGAAAAAACTGCCCCTCTTAAGAATCTACCTATGGCATTAAACATCCTGGGATCTGTTGTAAAGAACAGATCTGCTCTGTCCACATAGGAAAGCTGGGCTCTGCTTGGTTAAGGAACCCTCAATATCAAACATCCCAAGCAATTTGGACATAAGTTAAAGTGTTCAGCCTCTCAGAGAACACAAGGATTTTAAAATTCAAACACATTACCAAAAAGTTCTGCTTTACTAGGGGCACCATAATAGTTTGCCTATGCTGACCCAGAGTAACATCATGGCAGGTTATCAAAATGTGACTCTTCTGAAATAGATTTGCATAGCTTCAAATGTCTGCTAAGACAATGGCTTTTTGTAATCACTTGATATTATAATAAGAAAAGCTTTAAAATTAAATGCCCAAAACACAGTTAGCATATTTAGTTTTAATGGGACAGGATGGTCATTGCATGTTAAATAAATACTGATTGTAAAAAGCAAGTCAAGTTGCTGAGTTCTAATAGCTGTGCAGTAAATAACTATTTATGCGTCATTATGTGGATTTGGAAGCATCAGCAAATATACTTTTAATAATCAATTGATACTTAACATATAATATCTGTCTGATTAAATCAAAGGAGATGGATGCAGCCACGGTAATTACTGCCTATTGTTACAATGCCATTGGATCAGGGAAACATATTTATTGAGGTGGAAAAAAGTCTGAGGTAGATACATATCTCCTTGCTTGTCTTCCCACTGCAGTACCTTGGGCTGTCATCCCATTGATTTCTCGAGATAAGCAATGTTCACCCCGGTCAATACTTGGACGGGACACCACTGAGGGAAACCTGGAGTGCTGAGGGAAGCAGAGCTGGGAACACAGCTGAGATTGCTCCTCCATCTTTCTAGAAGGAAAGCGTGATGCCACGAGTCCTCTGAAGTGCAGCACCCCAGAGGGGATACTGCCCTTATTTCCCCTGCACAGAGCCATCCACAGCTCATGCCAAGACGGTGGGAGAGCCTTGGGTTGCCCTGTCCAGGCAGACTCCACAGTGGGTAATCAAGCTCCAGCTCTCAAGACTGCTGAAGTTTCTGGGTGCAGCACTGGTCTCCATTTCATGCCAGGAAGAAACATCCCTCCGAGATAGGCTAAAGCAAAGAAGACCATGAAAGCCTTCCTTCTACCTGCTGAGTATTTTTTTACTTCCCAAGTCCCCAGAGCAAATTCTCTACTGGTCTACTCCCTTATATCACTGCTGGGCAAGACTACTGGCCAAAATGGCAGAAATTTGCTTTAGAGACACTGTGATTGCTCTAATCACAGTCCAGTTCTTGACACAGCAAGATGCAAACAAATGGGAAAAGCCTTAGAGCACCTGGGCATCTCCACCTCTGGCTGTACCTGGTGTGACATACCAGGAGCTGAAGATGCAGCTCGGCTCTAGTTCAAAACTTTGGTCACACAAACGTGCTCCTCTTTATGGACAGCTGGGATAAAACGACCCTCGGGCCACGTATTTAAAGCCAAGGAAAGGGAAATTTGGCATCGGTTTTAAGTCCTTAAACAAACAACACACGCTTATTACAAATGCACAGCGTATGAAAATGTAGCCTGTGCTAGAGAAAGCCAGGGAAAATCCTCAATTGTGTACATTGCTGTAGGCTACCCAAAAGCAAATGGGACTGTGGCTCTTCTGCAAACACTGGGGGCTGGCTCCTTCTCTCATACACATAAAAGCAGAGAGAACCAGAAGTCCCATTCAACCCAGGTCCTAGATTTACAACATGCATTTATCCTCTCTCACACCAAACCCTCTGCAGGACAGGAAGGCATGAGCCAGGGACATGAATGCTGTCAGGCATTAAATCCACTGACACCAATGACAGTCTAGAGGCCTGAACAAATGAGTCACATCCATGTTTTTGGATCTCAAACTTAGTTACCAGGGGTCAAAGTACTGTATTAATATAGGTGAACCTCAAACAGTTCAGGAAAAAACAATCCTAAAACTTGCATGAAGTGGCCAAAACAAGTCTTTAATTACCTGAGTTAGTGCTAGTTGTCTACATGTTAGTGACTCTACAAGGCTAGGATTTTCTCAGAGATTTTCCAAATCGTCTGGTCTTACTGAAAAGAAAATTTCAGGATGACAAGAATTTCCCAAAGCCTCTTAGCCTTTCCCCAGTCACGTGCCTGCACTAAAAGCAAGCAAAATAGAAAAAAAAAATTTGAATCAATTCAGGAAAGCACAAGCCTCACCTGTTACATTGACTCTGCTCCAAAAAAAAATATTAAAAAAAAAAAAAATTGATGTTTTTGAAAAAGGAACAGAAAGCACTATATCCACTATTGTTATTAATAGAGCACCAGCAACAACAATACTATTTTGGATTCCTAGAACACCTGGGATCCTGGGATCTCAGTGCACTTTAAAAAAATTTTATAAAATGTTGACCAAACATCACCCTGCACTATTTGGGAGAAATAATAAAATAAATGAAAAAAAAAAAAAAAGCAGCAAATGTGGTAAAGTACCAGCAGTTCCAGCATCATCACCTGCCCGTAATATTTGAGCCCCATCTCCCTTGCCTATTGCTTGCCTATTTACTGGCAGAGTGGGATAATAGTAACCCATCAAATCCTAAGGTTTCAGAAACATAGGTGGATTTTCAAAGGAGCATTCTCCTCCTCAGTGCTCCCAACCTTCCCTCCCCAGTGCACATCAATGTATGTTTGGAGAGAGACATTGCAAGACTTTATTCCCTTTTCTCTGAATGGTGAGGTCAAAAATGCAACAGACACCACAGGGTCGTGTGGATCATTAGCCCAAGGTGGTAAACAATAACTTAGCAAGAAGAAAACCACAGTCCAACAGTCCTAGGAAATCCTTCAATAAGCACTGGAATTAGAAACACCTGTTTTCAGAGGGGTGGTAAGTGTTGTGTGTGGAATTATTTAGGGCAATTAATTTTTTTTTCTGGGTAGGGTAACCCATTTTTGTTTTTAGGGATTTTTTTGACGGGAAAAATATCCGAGTGAGGCTTTTCCTACCACTTCTACATTGCTAGCATTTCTTGTGCATAGTCTCTTTTGTCTAAGCATACAGCTGAATTCATGCAACTATAGAACCAATAAGGTCACTTTCCTCCTGTTTTCATGAAAACTGCAAGGAGTAAAAGTCTTTGAGATTTCAATTTAGCTGAAATCAGTCAAGATACTCAGTAATTACTGCTATTTGAAAGACAGCCAGCCACTATGCTCATAGAAGCTATGTTTCTGTATGAAACCAGGCTAAGAAACAGCTGAAAAGAAAAAATGAAAGTTATGTTAGCTGAAAGAGTTACCTGAAAAAAAGCAATATAACACAGAAAGCTTCTTTATCTGAATAGTCCTGCATAAATCAATGGAACTACTCAGCAAACAAGGACTGCAGCATCAGGCCTGGCAAAGGGCTTCCTCCGCTTTCTTTCTATGGAGATGTGAAACCAACTCTGTATCAACTCCAAGGCCATCACCAGTAATCAGATCAAGCTGGTACAAAGGGGACGTTGAGAAAACAGCTTGCCACAGCTGCAGCGTCAGGGAATAATCCAGCTGCAGGTCACACATGATCCATCGATAGCAGAGGGAGGAGGTAAACCTCCCTCTTTGCAGAGAGCCAGCCTCAGCTACCCCGTGCCACATCCCCAGCCAGAACTCAGCCAGCCTTACCAGCTGCGCAGCCCTGCAGCCACAAATAAGCGCTCACAGAGAAGCGGCTGGGAAGCAGACGGGTTTATTTTATTGTTTTGCAACTTCCTATTTATGAAAATGCTCGGAGAGCCTGGATACGGATCAAGTTTCGCTGCTCAATATTTATTAGAGTCTCACCTGCCTCACCGGAATGGGAACTGCAGGCGCTTTGATTAATGGATTGGAAAAGAGAAATGTATAGTTTCCCTGTCGCCTCGGTAAGCGCCTCCCTGTATCTTGTGCCGAGAGGCTATTTTACAGCATCGCAGCCCTCAGTGAATCTCTGCTGATTACTTGCTGCCTCCCTACAGCAGCACGGCTGCTCCGAGGTGTGGGGTGGCACCGTGTTTTATCCCGGAGCTGGAGCAGCGCTGCGGTGCTACGTCAAGGAGAAATAGGCCCTCTCTGAACGGCAGTAAAAGTACTGATTTAAAATATCACCCCAATGGTGGCTGCAGGTTGGGGAATAAACCAAGTTCTTCCCCGTGCTCAGAGAGCACCCACCGGTGCCAAAGAGGGATTTTTGGCTGTGGCTTGGCCACTTTCCCAAGGCAAAAGCTGTTTTGTCTTTGGAGGCAGAGCAGTGTGAGAGAAGCATGTAGACCCACACAGCTTCAGCAACTGCACCCATAGAATGTGAATGTTATAAAGTCATAGAAACATTGAGGTTGAAAAAGACCTCGAAGATCATCAAGTCCAACTGTTAACCTAATGCAGATCCACCACTAAGCCGTGTCCCTAAGTGCCACATCTATGCACTTTTTGAACAGTTCCAGGAAAGGCCCTGTCCCTCTGCCTTTCTTCACCAACCACCTCTGTGTGTGAAATTAAGCTTAGGCCCATCTTTACACCAGCATGCTGATTCTGAGCTAAACAGAGTTTTCACTTAGCCCTGGTACAGCCTGCAAGATGCTTACGCTTTGCCACTGGGTAGCCAAGAGTCACTGCTGAAGCCCAGACCCATGGAACAGCAAGAAACCAACCCTAAACAGCTGTTTTCACAGCAGGAAACCTTCCAATCCCAGCACTGGCCTGTTCCCAGAGTTCAGGCATTTTGAGGTACAGCTCAAATACTACTATTGGTAGCTGCCATCCCACAGCTATCTGCCACACAACAATTACAACACACGGTGCAGTGGGTCAAGAGCACTCCTGCATGATACAAAAGAGACCTCTGATTCAATCTATACCACAAAACCTTTCATGAATGGTGAAACAAAAGAGGAGAGCAGAGCAGATTTCCTCCAGGAGAGGGCAGTCCCATACACACACACTGGTAACTCATTGCACATGCTGGAAACGAATGAGGCTTTCCTAATGGAAAAGCCCCGTTATCCCAACATCCTCAGTCAGTCTGTCTTCTCTTGACTAGGACAGAACTGTGCCCTGTCTGCCTGGAGTCCATGCAGTTATTTAATCCTGCACATTGTGATCTTTTATCTTTACATTTCAGCTAATAACTCTGCTCCAGTGGAAGTGAGTGAGGGCTGGCATGTGTTAGCACTAGGCACGGAGGAGGCCATGCTGTGAGGGCCTCACACACACACTGTGGTACACCATGGGCTTTGCCTTCAGATACCTCCTGTCTGCCTCAGAAAGTCTGACCCTTCACTGCTGCACTGGCAGCCTTCCACATAAAATACTTCGGTGCTCACATACAAGGACTACACCAGCTGCAGATTCCTCACACCAGCTCTGCTGCTTCCCTGGTATTCCCCCATCTGAGGGTTTCCCAGCTCTGCCAACCCCTTTTAGTCTCTACTTTCCTATTTCCACCTTTGGCAGGACACCTTAGACCCATCCTTCAACCTGTCTCTTTGTGGTTTCATCACAGAAAGTTCATTAGCCAGACTCAGTATCTGGCCTGTACACCTCACTGGGGCTGATGCAGCATCGCCCAGCTCTCCTCACTCCTGGGCTGTGGGAGAGTGTTCTCCTGCACCATCGGCTGCAGTCTGTGACAGACTGTCCTCACCCCTTCCTGGGAATGCACAGGAACCAAGAGCAGCCTAAAGATCTTAAAGATCCTAAAGAACTTCGAGAGGATTTGGCTGGACTTCAGTTAATTGCTACTGCAAATTAGGTCTAAACCCATTTGTCCCATCCACCTGATAGATCAGGCTGTACATTACAGGCTGCTTCTAAAGTCTACATTTTTATCAAAAGATTGGCAGTCCCTGTGGGCCCTGCTGAGATAAAAAGGGCCTTCTGCTTCCCAAGCCTCTCTTCCCCACTCACTCCTTCTCCCTGGTTTTTGTATTCAGCTTAGGGCTTCCAGGAGTGTCTAGAGGAATTCATTTCCTTCACAGTCCACCCCTCCTTCTCCTGAACGAAAACTGGAGCTGGTTTTTCCAACTTGGATTCACAGGAGAAATATGAAAGCTAAAGGCACACGGTATAAATAAACATGCAATGGGAACAGAAGAGGCAAAACACAGAGGCCCAACGCAGACGAGAGAGACAATGCAGCATAACAAACAGCGAGCTGCGCTTCGCCTGTGGCATTTTCCAGCTACATCAATAATTATATAATACAACGGTCGCCGATTTCTCGGGCGCGGATCGATAACGACTGCGGTGCCACCCCACTCCATGGCAGGGGGTTGTGGGCTCAGGGGCTCTTTGCAGGCCCCCACTTTGCCTGTGCCAAGGACTGAGCAATGCACTTTTCAGGCAGCACCAAGGGCTAGAGAAGCAGCACGTGTATTCCCCAGACCACAGGCACAGGGCTCTGCCCATGGCACTCAATGCCAGCATCGGTAGGAAGTGGCTTGCCACCTTTTATTTTCTCTCTCCCAGCTGCCTGCAGAAGACACAACCTAGGGATTGCTTTGCATAGGTGCTATTTGTTTGCAACAAGTTGGAAGAGGATTCATTCCATGAGTGTCTCACACGCTGCAAACTTATTCAGCAGGAAGCTGAATGCGGTTGTCAAGTATAAATGTATGAATGCACCCACTTGTCAGGCCTTCCAGCAAAGCAATTAGAGAAGAGGGTACCATTAGAGACATCCATATTTTTCATAACAAAATATAATTCTCTAAATAGTTTATTTTTAGCATCTCTGCTGCAGTAAGTTGAAAAAACAGAACAATTTTGTGGCTAGAACATAATGAGCATCTCTGCTTAACAGAGCGGAGTTGTGTAAACCCACCCTCAAACTCCCGTTTTTAAGCGTATAGATGCTAAACATTGTCCTGGAGGGGGAAAAAAATGGGAAATCAAATTAAGGAAACATTGAGAACAACTAGAAAAGTAACAACCCTCTTTTCTTTTAGGCAGGAATATGAATTCTATGAAGAACAAGCCTAAAATATAGATTTCAAACTTTAAATGCTTATTTAAATGCTAACCTGAGAGAAGTAGCAAAAGCGTTGTCTGACCCATGCAACTTCCTACAAATGACAGCTATCTCTAAAAGCTTCCCATGCCAAATCTAATTAAACTGAAAGAGACATTTGGAAACAGGGACTGGCTGGTCATCTTCAGGAAAGGGGACCTTTTGGGCTAGAATTGACAAATATGGAAAGAAAAAAAAGAAAAAGCCAACAGCCAGAAGACGTGGATGGTAGATTCTTGCTCTATGCAATTTAACAGTAAAGTAATTGGCTTGTTGTGTGGTGTTATTATTTTATTGTGTTGCATGCTGTCTCCGGTCAGGCTTTGTCTTGTATTTGTTAGACAAGCATTCCGATACCACTATGTAAAATGTCAAGTAATATAATTGGGCCCCAGTCCTACAAGGCCTTCTTTCAGATGGAACTCACATGTCATTGGGAATTTCAACTGATTTCCCTGATGGAAGGCTGGATTAAAGGTCTTCCTACTGCAAAAATTGAAAAACTCATAACACTGACACACTCATCTTGCCAATCAAAGAGTAATAAAAAATAGAAGTGGCTCTGAAACAGATCATCCTAAACAGCAAGAAATCCCTAAATAATTAAAAATAAATAAAAGAAAAAAATACTTGTATCCCCCAGCTTTGGGCCTTATTTCCCTACCATTATGGCCACAGAGATAAGCACTTGAGAACCACCATGGTTAGGCTATAGCATAAAATCACTGGTATAGAAGAGAATATGGTCCTTGGAACTCTAGCTAGAGTCAGAAGCAGAGATCTGCTTTTCCCTCTTTGGGAAGGATGCACCAATCTGTAACTATGAATCTTGACTGAACTAACTGTTATTCATATATCTAATTTGCAAAGACAAAGAGGCACGAGAAGATAAGAATGGGTGATCTTGTAGTCGAGGTGATATGGCTATAAAAAATTATTCCTATGCATAATGCATTGCCTTTGCTGCAATTGGTGCTCCCAGCTGAGTTTTGTTCCTATGAATGGATCAAAGAAAGCATTCTCCCAGTTTGTATAAGGTGAAACATGAAGGACTGTTAATATTCAGGTTGATTTCCACCCCCCACCATTAACAGTTGTTAAAAGGTATAATAGGCATAAATAGCCATTTCCAGAGATCACAGGATGTAGAAATAATCTAGTATTTATGGAACAAATGCTTGGGTATTATCATCCCATTACCAACAAATGATGGAGGTTAGGAAGAAGCCTATGGTAGATGAATGCAGTGGAACTGAACCTTTCCAGCCAAACACCCTTCCCATCTGGCAAGTGCATCATGGGAGCAACAGAATAGGTTAAAAGTAGGGAATTACTGCAACCCAGCTAATCAGCAGTAGCAGGTTAAGCCATAGTAGCCTGACTTTCAGGTCTGTATACTGGTCTGGCTACTCTTTTTCCATTTTTTACCACTATCCGTTCAATGCAGCTCAGAGTTCCTAGATTCCAACCCAAATAACCCACTTGGGCCCAGGGCATACATGTGAATATTTACAGGAGTTTTACTAGGGAAAATGTGTGGGTAGAAAGAACTCAAATATTTGTTGGCTGGAGAAACAAGCAGATTAACACAACCTGTACTGGCACAATGTTCTGAGTTTGCTGTTTGCATCTCTCTGCCATATAATCAAGTCCCTTTGGAAGATTTGTTTCTGTGAGGGCTCTCTCTCTCCATTGCATGCTGATGACTGATAATGCAGTCAGCATACTGCAAATGGGAGCTGCTTTCCACTTCAAAGGGACAATCCCTAATTTGCCATAGCCCTGGGTCAGACGCGAGTTAAATGAGCTGGAGCAGGACACAGCCACACCCTCCATCGCTGGGCTGTGCAAGCTGCACTCACACACACCAATCAATGACTTGGGGCTCTTCTGAATGAGATGGGAGAAAATTACATCTGAGCTCTGGCCTCAGCCGATCAATCCTACAGTAACCTGGTTTTTCGAGGAATGACACTGCAGGCGAGGCTTGTGTGACCTACAAAGAGAAAGGTCTCGGCTCAGTCGGCTCTCTAGGTCTCCTTTTCTCTTCCCTCTCTGTTTTGCTGCTGCAAACTCCATCCAAGGAGCTATCCTGTCACACTCTCCCTACCAGAGCTATCCAACTGCAAGAAGCCACTGAAGCTTAAACACCAAATATCCAATTTTTTTTGCATCACTTATGATCAATCTACAGAACAAAACTCCCCTTCCTCATTCATATAGTAGCAACATCCAGGATTTATCTGCTTCCAGAGATTACAGGCCAAGAAAGGGAGGCAGGAAAAGTGAGTTACGATATTCAAGACTACTTCACATGCAATGAAAACAAAGAATTAAAATAACCAGGACCCCACTTGCTCCCCTCCAGAACTTGTCAGGCCTTGCAAACTCACAAGTCTCTTGAGCATCCCATCCTGTGTGGGAGAACACATAGGATGTGTGAAAGAAATGGGAAATTCCCTTGGGGAAGAAAAAAAAAGAAAGCATAACCCTAAGCAGCAAAGGCCCTGTAGAAATATACATAATTATTACCTAAATTTATGCCTTTAACAAGTACCACAAAGGCCAGGATATGAGGTTTTTCTTCTTACTAATCAAAGACAGCACTCAGAGCCCTCCAAATTTTAAGTTCTGTTGGTTTACTTGAACTGTAATTATGGACTTAGGAACACAAAACAAAGATTAGTGAGAAAGCACTAAGAGTCATCACCGTGTTAAATCTGTCACTATAGCTTTGTTGCCCTATCTATCCACACTTGTCACAGGGATGCTGCAGGCAAGCAAGATTACTAGCAATGAGCTCTCTTGAAGTTAGGGTGCAATAGACAAGGATGGTTTTTCTTGATTGCTTTCTAGAACAGTTCAGGCCAGGATGCCAGCCATGGAATTGAAAGTCAGCAATTCCACTATCTTGTCATCCCTCCCGCCTTTGCCTTGGGTTCCTCTCTTTCTGGTGTCTGCAAGCTAGTTCTCACTGAATGACCCATGCATTTCACAAACTGATGACTCATTTTCAGAAATTAGATGCATCAGAGCTCAAATCTGATTGACAGCTGATGGGCTCCGCTCTCCTGAGTACCAAAGCCCAGATTCCTAAAGGGTATTTAAATGCCTTAATAATATCTTTAAAATCTAGTGCACAAAAAGCCAAGTTTAAAGCAATATAAAGAAATATCCACAAGTGAAGCTAAATAGATACCCAAAAAAATCATCTCATTGTGTTTGCATCTGTGCATTCCTAAACCATATCAGAAGATGAAGTCTTTAATCCTTCACTTGACAGAATGCCTTCTGACCTGCCTAAACAGAGTGTCTCTTATAAAGACAGTCTCAGTATCAGCCAGTATGAGACAATCCGCAGAACAGGATCTTCTCTCTAGAAAAACTGAGATTTTTAAAGTCTGGGACTACAGCACAGAAAACAAAAGACTAGATTCTTGGCAATTTCCATGAGTATGTCAGACTGCAGCAAATTATATCCTATAAGCTCTGTGCAACCATTGACATAGTATTTGCATTAGCTTCTCCTCCTCCTCATGAGTCAGGGTGCCTGTGCCTCAGATGTCTACCTAAAACAATGGAGACCTGCTGTGTGTGCCAGACTGGGCTACAAATTAACTACTGTGCTATCACAGGGAATGTTTCCAGGATTCTTACAGGTGGAAAACAAACAATGAAATTTGGCCTCACATTTATTAGGATATAAAATGGTTCTCATTAAAAAGTCATGGCATATCACAAGATCTCGCAGCAATATCTGATTTAAAACAAGTCAACCATCTCTCTTAGATGCAGAGCACAAAGGAAGATGTGACTTGCTGCAAGATGGCACCTTTTAATAATGACCTCCATGCCAACTAATTAAGACCATGAAAGCAGCACACCAACAATCAAACAACACAACGTTAACCTCAAAACCCCAAGGCCGTGTCTGTGCCTGAACATGCTAGAAACATATCAATAGACCAGGGGTAAAATTCTCAAGCAGAGATTGCCATGGGCATTCACTGAAGGTGCCCAAGTACAAAATGGCAGAACATTACTGATGGACTTGGCTGTCAGGTGGTTGATGCATTTTTTTCCTTCTCAACTCCCTAAACACTAGATCCAAACCACATGACAAAGCAGCCAGTGAGACCACCAACAGACTGAACACCAAATAAACAGGAGATGCCAGAAATACACACACCTACTGAAAACTGGGGTGAGCTTAAACCTCCTCACCTGTGAATTCAGAAAAGAGTTCAAACCCATAGATGTAGAAACAATACAAAGACTGCTCTGCAGAGGCTGCAGCACAGGATTTTTGGACTTGCTTTTTTATGGCTCTTCTATTCTAGGTGACATCTCTGCAGCTGACAGTGGCATCTGAACAATGCCTGGACCTTTTAAGCTGAGGTTCTATTGTTAAGCACTGGAAATGCATCTGTTAGTGTTCAAGAAAACACTGCCTTTCTCATGAAAGCAAAAACCAAACCAAAATACATGCTCTCATTAGCCTCTGACACACTGTTCATGATGTGTATAAAAATTGGCTCTGCTATTTCTAATAAACAGAAGAGAGCCCATACAGATTTAAGTACTTAGACAAGCGTAGTGCGTTGCATTAAGGAAATGTAGAACTATGTTACAAGAAGTATAAAGGGAATTCTTCACTGAATTTGCTGAATACAGCTCTCCTCCATTAGTGCAATTCTGGCTGTCATTACCAATGGTCTTCCTAACTCCTGGCCAGGATTAACAAGTCACCGAATTGGGAGCTCACTGTAGAATTATCTAGGAAGGTAGAGTTGAAAGAAACACAGGTCAATTCACAGAAAAAGTTTCTTTCTTCATCATGCAGGAGTGGGATGAATAAGAAAAGAATCCATTTATCAACAGTACATTAAAACTCCAGAGCTCCTAAGGTTTATTTCATTTCGAATCATGGCCTGCCTGCTCATTTTAACGTGACTTCATGAAAAGCTTTCTGCATTACAAAGGGATCCCAGGGCTTGGCTTTCTTCCTCCCCATGTTCCAGCTGCTCTTCTTGCATGCTCTCAGCTCAGCCACACTACACAGTGATGAGTCCCAAACCCACTGTCTGCCTGTGACCCAGTGAGAAGCTAACCCTGGAGGTCAGAAGAGATGATCTTCAGCCATGGAAACATCAGTTCTCAGCAGGGCTTCCAAAAAGATGCCCAACAGCTCACACACCAGGTAGGCTGCCCATATTGGGAAGAGTGAAAACTTCTTTTCACAGCTCAAGACCAAGGTTTCCTCTAAGAAAGAAAAGAGGATCCAAACGAGACTGTGGACACACAAATTTCCAGCATCCAGGCATTGGTGCCAGACACAGGAGATCTCAGGCTGTATTCTACAGGCAGCTCATGCTGGGTTTCTGTGGGGAAATTACTTAACCTTTCTGTGCTTCCATTTCACTATAGGGAAGAGTTAAGTCTCCAGGATTAAAAAAAAAACAAAACAAACCAACAAAAAAACCCAAAAAAACCCCAACATCTACAAGAAAAAACCCCAAAAACCCACCATCAGCAAAAAAACCCACACAAACCAAAAATATCACAAACTATTAAAATGACCACTTTCACTAGCCTTCTGTACTAGTTGCATGGGGTATTCAAAGAAGGGTAAAAAAGAAAAAAAAAAAAAAAAGAAAATGAAGAAAAGTATGAAAGGATGGAACTCACACTGAGTTTCAGAGTGTTAAAATGAATACTCGAGGCAACTTTCACATTTGCTCAGCACAATGTTCAGGAATGCCAAGAGAACCTTTGCCCTCTTCTTAGGAAAATAACATGGTGAACTTTTACTATGGATCATGGGAATATTAACGTTCACATTTTCAGCCAGCATTAAAGTGGCTTTAATTTAATTTAGTTGGATTCCCTTTAAAGGAAAATTAAACTAAATCAAATGAAGGCTATTTTTAATTCCAAACAAGTGTGAGTGCATGCATCAGTTTAATACATTTTACATAATCCACTTGAAACCCACCTTGTTACTTAATTCAGATCAACTTTCCCATGTGCTCTGCCTAGACAAGCCCTTAGAGATAACATTATCCGTCCTCGAGGAACAGCTGAATTTCATTATTGACACCTAACTCTAGAGAGAGCTTCTCTGGAAAGGACAACACAGTTGCACACAATTTATATGTCTGTCACAGAGAGAACAATGCTCTGTATACAGCTACAATAACAATTAATATACTGGCAGTTGTTGTTCCATTAGTCACTAATTACACAGTAGACCAGTTATACAGAAGCCTTGTTCCTGGCAGCGAAGCCACTGCTCCAGAATGACTGAATTGATAATCCAGAGCCTGCCTTTTGTTTCCCTGGTGATACCCTGCACCTTTGCCATCAGTTAACTGAAAACACCACAGATGGTACAGATCCATAGGCAATGGCTGTGTACTGCACACCACTGCTTAAGAACTTCTGAATTATGGCATTTGCATGAGAGGAGTCAAGGTGAGTTCAGTGACTGAACAGAATTTCTTCCAGTCTTTGTCACAAAATATAAGAAGAACAGTTTGTCACTGAAGATTTTTGCTTCCTCTTACAAAATAAAGGAGAAGCGTGGCAACCTGCACACATTGTTTCATCAGGCTGTTGCAAACACAAGAAAATGCCAGCCCTGGTTGGGAGTGGTTTTGAAGGACCTTTGTTCCACCAAGACATCTCTCAAAACCTGAAAAGGTAAGAAGTGCATAGCTGCTTCTAAAAGGATGTTGCAATAAACCCCAGTGCATTTGGTAAGCCACAGATGTGACTCTGGCCAGCCAGGAAAGGCACAAACAGGCCCAGCTCCACAGCTTTCCCTTTGATTTTTTTCTCCGTGTTCTTTTTCTCTGTTGCTTTCTGCATGTCCTTATCTCAAGAGTATATCATGATCTGTGCTCTCTGGTGATCCAGCCAGTCCACAGGCCTGACACTGCTGCAGGTTTTACAACTTGGAGGAGAGCCACAGAGGAGTGGCCTGGCCGTGATCTTTGATGTCTGGAGAGCAAAACAGCAGAGGTGACCATCCTTCTCACATCATTGTGGATGTAGCAAGTTAGAGCAGAAGGGTAATTGTCTCACCTTTCCCCCCACCAAAGAAAAGGCCCAGGGATTGAGGAGTCTTTGAAAAATGCCAATTTACAAAAGTGGCAATTTCCAATCAGCTTCTCTAATTAGCATTTAGTGGAAACTTTTTGCCTTTCACCAATAAAAGACCTCTCCAGGGAATTGTGATTAGAGAAAACTTCCTCTTGATATGGGAAAAGGGATAGAGACAGTGTTAAAGACAGCATTACATAGTTTTTTAATGAAAGCCTAACTTCAAGAATTTGTTCACTGGAACAAGTCAATGAACCATTTTGATCTCATTATTTGGAATCCTAACTTTTAAAATTAAAACCTAGTCAACTTATCTTGATCCAGCTGTGTTCATCTGCAGTCAACAACTGCAGGAAAATAAAATGCCTTGCTTTTTCTCCCTTTTTCTTTCTTGTTACTACAAATAAAAGTGGAAAGAAATTCTTTATGCTTTCATTAATATTTATACAGATAAAATTTCGTAGATCAGATGTTGGTTTTTGGTTTTTTTTTTTTACACGTAAAAGTCCGGAAAATATCATCCAGTTGACGTCAACTTCATTAAAAAACTGCAAAGTCATCCCCCAAACTGACTGATTCTTTATTGTCTGTGATGAGTACCAAGGAACAAATATTAGCCTTATAATGAAAATTCAATCACATCCTTAACTACTCACAGACTACCACTCTGCTCCACAAGGTACAGGTGAGCATAATTGACAAGATGGATCGAATGATCCAATAGATTTAACTTGTGCAAGTTTTTATGGCAAAGACTTTGTTTCAGCTTAACTCAGTATCGTACCACATTTATCCATGGAGCTAGAGAAACACTAGGAAAAAAAAAAGAAAGCACAGATCAACTGAACTTCCCTCCTAGAAAGAAGACACCTTTATACTAAACAGCAATAAAAGAACAGAGAGAAGACTGGGACCCATCACACAGAGAACATCTTTTATGTATGGGGGAAGATGGGGCTGGAACTTCTTTTGTCTTCATTTTCATTGTGTAGACAGGTAAGCTAAGGCACAAACTGATTAATTGACTGACTTAAAGAGAGCCTGTGGCAAAGGCAGGAATTAAGCTCAGCTCCCCCTGAGGATCAGTCCAGTACCTTAACAAACCCATATCTTTCCGTTCTGAAATGCTGTGGCTTTCCTTTGTAATTAAACAGCATGGGTGTGAGGGGGCCGATTTTAAATGTCATTGTACTGAAAGACCTTGCACTGGTCAAGTGGGGAGGAACTGCCTTGCCAGCCTAAAAAGGCTTCTCCTCTACTTAATTCCAGGCTTCTAAGCTTTCAGAAATAGAAAATATTGCATAAGCAACAGTACTGAGCAATTTTGAAGGCATACTGAAAGAACTTTTTATACTCTCTCATTTAAATAGCTGGTGCTTTTACTGTACATAGTATACAGTTACAGAATAATGTGTATGGGTTTAATGCCTGCTATGATAATATCCAAGGTGAAGATATTGAAAATTCAATTAAAATATAGTTTAGGATATTGGCTTATTTTAATTTTCAGCCTCCTTTACCCTTCATCCACCTCCTGTGCATCCAGGACTGAAGCTCGAGGTTACATGCTGAATTTTTTCCCCTGTAAATCATAATCTGAATTGTACTTCTTCAGCATTTGACTATATGAAACCTCTTAAAATTCTACAGAGTCCCTCTGCTCCTTTAACAGAAGGGGACATTGACGTGGTGAGACAGGAGTAGTTCCTATTAAGGACAAATCCTGATGGGGATCCCAAATTTTTGCCTCTTAGCACTAAGCCCTGGGTTACTCATACTTGCATGAGATTTTTTTAAACCATGGTCACTTTTTTGAGCAGGTTGAGAGAGGGAATGTAACTTATTTCACCACAGAAAAAGCAACTCCCTCCTCTGCAGTTCTCAGTTACCTTTAAACAACAAAACTTTTGCCATCATTTATCTTTCTCTTTCTAGTTGGATCAATGAAGTTCTCACTTTCACTGTGTTGCCTTACATGGTACAGAGAAGAAAACAGAAGTCCTGCTGGGACACAATCAGAGAAACAACTATAATTTCAAGAGGCAAGAAATGAACCAGAATCTCAGAAAAGCTTCAACTGTCCAGAGTTGTCCAGAGTTTCTGCTGATCCTTCCTAAAATATACACGAGAGCACACTGTAGGGCAAGTCCCTCTGGTTGCCTGCTAAGCTGAAGAGGGGTGTCAAGCATCACTGCACATAACAAAACAATGTGCAGTGCTAGGACAAGCACTGCTGGAACAGAAAGGAGATCTTTGTACTATTTTCTCTAACAGTGCTTAGGAACACCTGGTTCTGGAAACTAAACATCAATTTGTTTATGTCAGGTTTGAGGGAACATATACCTGAAGTGTTTATATGGCCTGTCTAAATCTTACCCTGACTGCAGTAATGGCAGGTGTTATCCTTGTCACATGAAATATTATCACTAAACTACTTGCTTCTGAAACTCCTCCAACTTTCCAAATTTTATTATAACAAATTGTATATCTAAAATATTATGCCTTTGGTACTCCTTTATTTCAAGAGGAGCACACAGTTTCCATAATAAGAGGAAAGTAGCACAACAGGTTCCAGGACATTTCATAATCAAACCTGCTCTAGATGTAGCTTACAGAGATGTAAAGATTGAGGTTTAGCACCTGCTGGTCATCAGTCCCCAGAAAACTGAGAAGTGGACTCTTCGAGGCATCCAAAGATTCCCTGCCCTATTTATATCTCATATGAGCCACATACAACCACCTAATAAAAGCTGATCACACCCCTGTTTTACATACAGGGGGACACAAAGCAGAATGAGTCTCATAATTAAGCAATGAAAGAGACTAAACAAAAAAAGCACAGCAGTCTTTTCCTTAGCACATAGTTCCATCTCTCAGAACTGCCTGCAGAGAGACCATTAGTCCCTGCACTTGGGTCCCCACAGATTACGGTGCATTCCTGGAACCAGATGAGCTCTTCCTACCCTCATGGTTCTCACAAGCCCTCCTGCACACCACCCCTAGCATAGACCTTTTTCAGCAGCTGCTTTCATACTGGTTAAGTAGCAAATATCTCCTAGAGCTGACTCTTGCTAAGTCAGAGGCTTGGTGACTTCCAGTGCTTATACCCAACTAGGATGGAGGCCTTGTCCAAGGTGTACATGCAGTGCCCACAGGGCAGAGTTGGAGGAAAGATGCACATCTGCCACAGGGAGGTGAAGGAGGCAAATGGAAGCTTCCTTCTCCAGTGATGTTGTCCTCACACATCACACACTGCTCAGCTCTAGTGTACTGGGAGACCAGTTGGCAGCAAATAAAAAAATAGGCAACATATTAAAACTGGATAGTAACAGGGAAGACCCACCCTGTGTTGCTGTCTTTTGAAGGTGTTGTCCTGTTTGCTGGCTTCCCAGAGGGGATATCTGTGTGCCCTGCTTCCCACATTTTGCTGTGGATCTGAATGTACAGGCACTGCTGCTAGGTGAGCGCCATTTGAATTGACAAACTGGGATTTCTGCTGTGTGCCTCACACTTAACGCAGCCCTGCCTGGGCTTTGAAGGCAACGGCTTGTTGCCTTGGGGTCTGAAACTAACAAAGCCGAGCTGAACAAGCCCAGGGCTCCCGTTGGATTGCTCGATCAAAGACAATATTAAACAGCACCGTTTCCGTAACTACTATTCTGGGGCTCTTGGAAAGCAAGACAAAGGAGATGAAGTTAATTTCTGTTATCATAGCCTGGTGCAGCTGCAAGGGCCCTGGGAGAAGCCATCTTCTCTTGATGGCTTATGCAGCCCGTGTCTTTGCAAGAGCTCCCATTAAGCAAACAGAGCTTCAAAAGCTTGTCAGTCACTTCTGTTCCCCTCCTCCCTGCACCACTGCCAAATCCACCCCATCCCTTCCTCTGGACATCTTCCTTAAAGACACCAGGGAGCTGCCCTCTCCTTGACCATTCCCCTGCACCTCAGCTCTCCCCTTCACCTTTCCTGCCAGCAGCACTGCCCACTACCCTGCCCAGGGAGACTCAAACTAGGGAAGTACTGCATGAGGCACAGGAGTGCTGTGTAAGAGAACTGGACAGAGAACTGCTCCTCCAGGTTCTGCTCTGCCACCAGCTTAGCCCACAGCTTTGGTGAAATATCTTAAACTTCGGTTTCTACATGGTCAGCTGGGATTGATAGGGTCCAGGCTTTTTTTTTTTTTATTTATTTATTTGGGGATTTTTTTGTTTGTTGTTTTGTTTTTTTGTTCATGGCAAACAAAACTGTACAGTGCATCCTATTTCTTTCTAGTCCTAGATGTGATAGGTGATGGAAGTCTCTAAGCAGCATTGCAGAAGAAAGTCAAAGCTATCAAACTATCTCCTGATTAGATGAACTGTTTGGGATATTTGCTGGAATTTTAGGTACTTCTCTTACAAACAATCATTGTCCTGGTCAACAGATTACCTTGAGAGTGCCTGCTGGTCAGCATCAGTGCTGTCCCAAGGACTGCACATAGGTACCTTGGGCTCTGATTTTCCTTCCCCACTCTTCATCCATATTTGAGCATAGAGATTGTTTATGGAAAAGTAGGAGTGTGCTAGAACTTGCTTATACTCTCAGCCTGGTTGCAGTAAGGACAAGGATGAGAAAGCAGGGTAACCATGAAAAGCTTTGAAATGAGATTACTGAAAGGGAGGAAATAGCTCCAGAGAGCTTTGTTTAAAGTCTTCCTCATCACACTGCATGTTATTTCTTTGAGGTCACTCAGATAAAGGCACAAATTTGGGATATGGTATGGAAATAAAGCACACTTGAGACAAGCAGGGTACTGCAAGAACTGGTCTTCATCCATGGACAGAACACCCCATATTTTCATCCTCTCAAACTGGGAGTTTACCTTGGGATTCTACAATCTAGGGGGATGTCCCCAGCAACCTGACTACTCCTGTACTGGAAGCACTCTTTGCTAACAACTGGCATCTAGGATTTCACAAACTGGTTTCATTCAAGTTTTCTCTTCCCTCTAATCTCAAGTTCCACAATTAGTTGAAAATAAATTAAAATAGAGAAAAGTCTCGCTGGAAAAATTCTGGATAGATCCAATACTGATGCCCATGAAATGAGCAAAAATGCAACATCAAGAGAGATACAAGGGGGTCCAGCCATTTGCTGATACCATTCACATCTCCCTCATGTCAGACATTTTCCTACTTAGTGGTCAGTACAGATCTTCAACAATTTCTGAACAAGACTGCCCATTCTAACAGTTGAGGGCAGGAAAAGAAAGAAAGAGCTGTTCTCAACCCAGAAGAGAAGTAGCCAGTCTTCAGTTTTAAAGCAAATCTTCTAGATGTAAATTGCTGCATAATTTAAGTTTATTGAACATCTAACACCAGGAAATGTGCAATTCATGAAATTTTCAGTGAAGATATACGAATGAGGGTTTCCGATACATTTTTAAAATGTGAAATTATCAAAGTTTTATGCACTGTCGACTTCGGCCACATACGGCAGAGTTAATTGAAAGCGCAGTCCTGGCTTTAAAGGTGTCCCCATGAAAGTGGCAATGTGTGTTTTATTGTCTCTTAGTCATTTGCAACTCAAAGGTGCCCAAATTTATGCATGAGAAAGTGTTTCTTCCAACTGCCAGCCTGCTCTGCAAGACACTATTGAATCCAAGAATCCGGGTAGATGCTTTATTGCTTGCATTCACATCACTGGCCCTGTAGTTTCTGCAAACTAAATTTTTGTGCTTGGCTTTCCAAGATGCAACCCTTATGCTCTGGATCAGACCCTACAGGAAATTGGCTTGGAGTGAGTTAAAGATCCTCTGCTTGGAGAACCCTCAACAGGGGGAACAAAGAAGACAAGAAAAAACTGCATTTCATAGCACTGGGAAAGAGCAGAAGGATAAAGGTATCCTCTCACTCAGTAGGGCAGAACAATCTTTGATAAAAGGACACAGTTACAACTAAGATAAAAGGAAAAGTTACAGCTCTTCCCCTCGCAGACATGTCCCAGTGTCGGATTTCTGTAGCCTCAAGTTGGAACAGGTACTGCCAGGGACAACCAAACTGAACAGCACATCCTTAACCTCCTAGAGAGAGACAGCATAAATCCAGCCTGAAGCCTCTGCTCCATGAAATTGGATTAGGGACTCTACTTTGGGTCTGCCTAAACCAGACAAATAGCCCTTACAGTTATTTTTTTTTTTATTCTTCCTTGTTTTTTTCCACATAAAAAACTCTGGAAAAGCAAAAAGTCATTGAAGAAGGGTTAGGCAATCTTCTACCCCACAACAACAAACAAGGCCACAGAACAGAACTCAAATTCCAACGCAAAACTGATGGTTTTCTAAAAAACATTAGGTCATACTTTCTCAGTGGTGCAGGAGGTAGACATCATAAAAGTGGTTGGACTACTCAGTTTTACTCCAAGAACATCTAGGTCCCTCGTTTTGGTTCATAAAGCTGCAGCATGGAAACATGAAGTGGGATAGGTGGTTAAAGTTTAATGCAGGGAGATGAAAGAAAGGAGCATGTTTTCCCCTTCTTTGCAGCTGCAGCGAGCCAACATCAGCAGCAAAAGAAATTGGCCACACTGACTGGAGACTGCAGAGCAGACCCCACACTGTACATTTTACAAATGCAACAGAGCTGCCCACCTCCAAAACTTCCAAGGGAAATACACAGTTTCAGCTCTCTTTCTGTGGCCACCATCCCCAATATTGCTGCTGAGATACCTGCAAGGGCAAAGGCACTTCTGCTCATGTAGCCAAGCAGTTCTCAGCCATCTGCAGTGACAAGTAGGGGCTCTTCCACAGCCTGCCTTCAGCACAGCAAGCCAAGGAACAGAGATCTTGGGACCAGGCTGCTTTTGGATATGCAAACTTCTTTACCTGTGTCTGTGTGGCAGGTCCAGACTTATTTTTCTTGCCTACTATCTAGCACTTTGTGCAAGTCCCACTGAATGGTGGAAGTCACAGAGCCCTAACATGTATAGTGGCTAAAAACACAACTGGAGAGAAAAATTAGACCTCTCCAAAGCAGGACAGAGCCCAGGGATTAATGTGCTTTCTGAACTGTGGGACAACCATGTTCCAGATCCTGCTCTATTTTGGAACAGAAATAGGTTTCAATGTCTTATATTGCACTGGCTTAGAAGCAGTCTCCGCTTCTTTCAAAAAGGCCATCCTGGCCATGAGAAATCCTTCTTTGTAACAGTCTACATAAGAAACCCATATTTTCCCAAACAGTGTCTCTTTTTACTATTTGCATGATCATTTTTACAGCACCAGCTGAGGCTACTAACAAAAGTAGTGACTACATAGTATCACTGAACTTTTTTCACTTAGTTCAAACATGGGAATGGCAGAAAAGCAAAACAAAAAAATTTACTTTGAGAAGGGTTTCCCTTTCTATGAACTTTGCTATTAGGTAATGCTGCTGTTAGACATCTATACAGGAATTTGAGAAAATGGATGTCTGGGTAATTTTTGATTTTGCCTTTGAAGTGCTTGGGTTTTCCTTCAGAAGTTCAGCACACCAATAAAACCACAAGTTTGCCACCAATTGCCCTCCTCCTTATAACACCCTGGGTCTCTCTTTTCCTTTCAGAGTTGCAGTTCATGCAACCCAGAGAGGGGACCTAGAGCTCCATCCTGTACAGCCAGTTGCAGGAATGTATTTCAAGGTCTCCTGCTGTTGTGCCTTTGCCCCAATAACTAAAGGAGGCAGCAGCAACACGCTCTGGCTCAACCGCTGGGTGCAAAGCGACAAACGTTCTGCCGGGGTTAGAATGAGATTAGCAAAATCCTACGGAACAATGATTCGAAGGTGCTGTAACAAATCAATTTCCTGCGTGCAAAAAACACAATTACTACACAAATTATCTTGCTCTCACTCCATTCCTCTCCCTGCAGTGAGCCAGGGCTGAGAAACCTCATCCTTTGGGCTGCAAACATAAAGTCCCTCCTTTTAGGTGACACTGTGAATGGTAGGAGCAGTAGATCTCCACCTCCCTTGATGAGCTGTGCCACTAGAGGGCCCACAGATTGCCAGAATAATACAGGGGAAACAATAGGTCCATTGGTCTTTGAACTTATATTCCAATTTCTCCATCTCCATGAGCAAGCACACTGCCATTCCAGAGCAACTCATATCTGCCAACACAGATTATCACCTCTGGAGTTGCTAATCTTCTCCACTTTATCATCTTTTATTTAATTTCTCACATCTCCCAGTTTTCCTGTTGTGGCACAAATGCAGAATCTCTACCTAATGCAAAGGTGGGGATAAGGGGGGATTTTTTCTTCTTTTCAAGGCTTGCACATTTTTTAAAGAGGAGATTCCAACATCAAAAATCAACACATTCAGCACAGACAACCCAAGCCTACAATGTTTCTTGTCTCTGGTTCAGAGCCAGAGCCCAGCTGCACTCCCACTGCACCACATCTGAGCTGATGAGTTCCCCCACCCTGCTGGGGTGCCTGTGGTAAGGATGTCATCACCAGCAGCCACCTTGAACATAACAAAGCTAGTCAAAAAGTCTAATCTGAGTAGCATCAATTTCCACCCAGAGTCAGCTGTCTCCACGTTTTGTTCCCTGGCACTGCTGAGCTGCTGAGGCCATCAAACAGGCCTTGCACTGACTGGGAAAGATCCAGCAACACTGAACAGTCTGGACTGCATGTGATGCAAAATGGTGCTCCTTGCTTCCTGCCCAGGAAACAGATTGCAATTTGCATAGTGCTCTACCTGAGCTAATAAACTATGATGAACTCTCTCTGGGTCCACATCCATGGCACAAATAATCTTCAGTCTGGATCATTCCCGTTATGTATCCTGGCTCTTTCACTCAAGCCACAATACCTTTTGCCTCTGGAAGTCCATGGTGCCAGCCAGCATCCACTACAAAAGTTGCTCTCAATTCTGTCAGTTCCCATTAAACCAAGCAGCCAACACCAGCAATCTCACTCTTCAGTTCTTGTTGTGGGTGAGATTAGAGCAAACCAGCTGGGCAACCCCCATGTGCTGCTGGTCCACTTGGCAGTCTCCTGCCATCTTGTTCTCCTGCTGCCTCCCTCGCAGGCCCAGCTCCCTCCAGCTCACTGATGGCCCTGGGAGGGCTCAGCTCTTGTGACACACGCCAGGAATGCTACAAGCTCAACCACATCAACCTCTGAGCCTGAAGGAACCAGTCCAGTGTTCAGTTACCCATTTTGGAAACGTGCAAGGTAAAGAGAGAGCAGGGCCTATGTGTGCCACGTGTGTCAACGGGGAACCTGCCAAAGCCTAACACAACTCACAGGACAGAGTTACAGACACGGGGTTTTCACCTTCCTTGGCATCCAGCAGGCTTCCTTTGCCCACCTAACAGACAAATCTGAATGAACACTCCACTAAAAGAAAGGAAAAAGGGCTTTGAGTTAAGCAGCTGATACAATCAGGATTTCAATTGTTAATATAGAAGACTTCCTTGCATATCTTGAGCCAGTATTTGCATCACAGCAGAAATAATACAAGGCAAGAAAGAAAAACACTTTAAAGAATACGGCTCTTTGTCAGACTAGAAGTATTAGCTGTGATTCAGAAATTAATGACAGCATAAAAATCTATTAAGGCATCTAGACTGTCTCTCAAGGGACCTTTTCAAGCTTGTAGTGCATGGATTATTCTCCAGGGCTCTGCCCAGCCAAACTTCAGATGTCCCAAATGACAGCAATTCCACCATGATTCTTAACAAAGCTATATCACCATCTAATCTCTTTCTTCCATTAAGTATTTTTCCTCTCCTGGCAATTTTTTCTTTCCTCCTCCATATTTTCTGTCATGAGAGATTCTTCTGGCTCTGAGTCCAGAGTAGACAATTCTTCATGCCTTCCCAGTATGCCTACATCATTAGCATAGCTCCTCTTTAGTCATTTAGCCAAAACAGCTATATATTTAGCTCTCACAAGCATTCTTCATAAGTCAGTCCCTCCAGCCCCTTAATCATTCTCCTTGCAATCCTCTGAATTCCCTCTAATTTTGTTTACATCTTTCTGGAATTGAAGTGCCCGGAACCAAGTGCTGTAAACAACAACAGCTTGTTATCTGGCTAGACTGTAATTCTGGTGATCACAGCACAGGCCCTGCACATGCCATGCACACACAGACACATGCACATGCTCGTCCTCTGGTTCAGACACAGCATCGCTACAGGACACGAGTGCTGCTCACTAGACATTCTCTCCTCCACAGTGACACCAGCTGGGTCTCTTTCAAGGGAATCCACTTCCAAAAAAAAAGTGAGGGCAGATCTTCAGTGCAGCACTTTCAGCTGCCTGAAGGCTCAGGACAGACACCAGCTATTGGCTGCACTCAGGTAACATTTTCAAGTTTTTGATAACACCTATAAAGGCCACAATTTTCAGAACTTTTTTTTGTTTTAGATGACAGTTGAGACTTTGATGTAGTCTTATGACAGCAGATAACACATCACAGGAAGGCCTTTAAGCACTTGTGCCTTAATCTGTTCTTGAAATTCAAGTTGGAATTTTTCCAACAAAACAGCTTTTTATTCTATATTAGAAAAAATGCCATTTTGATGGCGTCTTTGCTTCAACAAACTTCTGGAGAACTTGAGAAAGAGTTCAGAAAGAAACCTGTCAAGGTTCCTGCCAGCTCTCAAGACATCTGAATCACAGAATATTCTGAGAGTTGAAAAGGACCTACAAGGATCATTGAGTCCATCTCTAGAGTGGCCCATATGGGGGATGAACCCAAAACTTTGGCATTATTTTTACCAAGGCACCAAGGAAAGGTGGCAGCTCCAGAGGGTTTCTTCTAGATCAAGGTCACCCTAAGCCCCTCCCTGCAACATGTTCAAAACCTCTCCTCACTTAACATCCCCAGTTCTGAAAGACTGACAGAGCTATTACTCCTGTGTGTGGAAGGAAAGCAGAGCCTTGAAGTCTTCTGCCTCCCCAGTATGTTTCACATAGCTGTGTGAAACACAGCAGCTTCAACAAAGCTTCAAGCATCCAGGAGAGCTTGAAGTGTTTGTTTCAATTTTTGTGGTGATTTGTATCACACTTTGGTCAGCAGGAAGAAGAGAAAAACACCAAAAACTCTTGGGGTTGACCCTGGGATGAGCAGAGCCTACATGCAGGAGTCTTGTGAGGTTCCCTGAAACCTGAAGAAAAGGCTAATGCTACAGATATTTACATGAGGGTAGACAGAGCAAGGCCAGCCAGAATGGCCTTTTCTTTCTTCCTTTCTTTCCTCTGTGCACACAGCAGGCCAAAGGAGAAGGAAGACTGCACTTCTGACGGTGGTTCTAGGTCCCTCTGGGGCAATGCCACAGATCATTTACCTCATGCTGCAGCTGGACTTTTTTTTTTATCAACATCCCAATCTGTTGCAGCTCTGTGGCTGCTGGATTGTACAAAAGCCAGTCACCAGTAGGCACCTAGGATACACAAAAATGGAGGAGAGCTTATTTACCCTCACTTCAGCTCCCACTGTTTCCTGCCTTCCATGCCTTAGTCTGGCCTAGACTACAGACAGCTCTTACACCACTTGAGCAAGCATGATTAATTTTTTTTTTCTTTGAATCATCAAGAAATTACGGTTCATAAAAGCCCAACATCGATAGAGCATGGCTCTTCAGGATAAATAGTTTCTTTCTTCTCCAAGAGATCTAGAAGTACAGAACATCTCAGAAGGCCATGCCCAGGTCTGTCCTGCTCAGCTACCCAAACTGAGACTGGACAGAACACAACCATGCTGGACAGACAGAGCCTGTGCTGTTGAGGAAGTTAGACCAGCAAGGCTGTGTTGATGAAGGCAACAGCCAGAGTACAGACTTGCTAATTTTACTGCATCCAGTTCATAAAAAAATGCATAGCTATGCAAGGAAGGTGGGCTCAGGCTGTACTGCTTTTGAATATGTTGCTGTAATTGAAAAACAATGCAACTTGTGCATGCAAGAAAGCCTCCTTTTATCCTCTTCCTTCTATTCCCAGAAACTTTTCCATGAAAGTGTAGGAGTCAATTGTGCCCTTTCCACTCTCTAGGCTGCATTTCCTTCCCAGGTGACTGGAAGCATGACTAAGTTGCCACCTTACACTGAGGCTATCGCAGAAAGATGAGGAGAGGTAGCCATGCCACAGAAACAATTCTGTTTCACTGCAACAATCTCTTGCCATGTCAAGATAGGATGCAAATGTGCTATGAATAATGGTCACTCCAAAAGCACACATAGCTACACAGACACTCCTATCAGCAATCGGGCTGCATTCACCTCCTGAACTAACATTCATGACAAGCCCCTTGCACAAAACACAACTCTGGACCAGATTTGTTAACATTTCTCAAGCATATTTACCATGCAACTTGTGCATTTTCTCTAAGATGCACACACTCAAATGCATATGCATGCATATATATATATATGTATATGTGTGTGTGTATATATATGTATATATATATATATGTGTATATAATCTTCTGTTCCTTACATGCACCTTCCCAAAAGCCAAAGAAGAGCTATTCAAAGGCCATACCTTTATGTACAGATCATGTATACAGGCACAAATAAAAATGGATGTTTCAATCCCACTGTACAAAGTACCTTTACAAGGCAAAGGGAAGATACATCACTATATGAAGGTATACCTTCACGACAAAAGTCTAAATGCATTTACACTTCAAAAATTCCATAGATGCCCCTTTGAATAACCCCTCCTTCCTGCAGGCAAAACCTTACCAGCAAATCTCTCTTTTTCCAGACACTCAAGTATAGATCCCCCCAGTCAGCCTCTCCAACATCCACAGAGGGAAGTCAGGTAGCAATGCACTGGCTGCAAGGCTCATGATCACAGAGAGTCTTGCTCCCTTGGTGGAACTTTGGGTCAGCTGCCGAGGGTCAAGCACAGCCAGGCTCCAAGCAGGTGCAGCAACCAGAGTGCATGCAGAAGAATATTAATAGTTATTGTCCTAGCAAGTTGTAAGGATTAATTGGTTCTGGCCTGCAACTCCCCATCAATGTAAGTGCTTAGGGGCAGAGGGGAGGGAGCTGTGATTACACACTTACATTGCATACTCATATGCTATTGATTTCCCAATTGGAAAGGCCCACAGCCTTTCGTTTGTCTCCTTGCTCGCTCCCTCCCTCATCCCAGTGCACATGGCCTGCCTGCCACATCTTCCCCCTCCCAACAGCACAATCAACAGAAAAAGGAGAGGAACATCCTCTTTTGGGAGAGCTCTGCCAAGCCAGAAAGAAATGCAAAAACCTACATCCACAAGGTCACACAGAGGCAGACTCTAGGGAAGGGAACAAATTTCAAGAACTGAGTTTCCTTTGGATGCTTTATATAATCTAGGGACTGCAAAAGCCAGACTCAGCTCACAGTTGAGCCCACAACTGTGATTACACTCACCTTTGCTTTAAGCCAGAGCCCCTCCTCTGAAGCCTGCTTTGCCATGCTATCTTTTTTTTGAATAAAACAAACCAACTCTTAAAAAAAAAACAAACCAAAAAACAAAACACACAACACACCAACCTGCCTTAATTGGATATGTATACCCTCGCATTGCCTCCAAAACCATCTCCTCCCAGAGGTACTGTTCAAAGTCCAGTACCTCTGCAGCTGACAACCACTGAAAAATCCTATTTTATGCTTGTGGATGACCAATAAGCATGGCTAGTGTAAAGGGCCCTTTACCCTCAGCATGTGGGCATGCAGAATTTCTTCCCCAGGAGCATTAAAACAGCAGATATGGCCAGTAAGACTTCACTGTGAGACAGAATGCTTCTCTGGCTCAGAAAAATTAGAGTAGCAGCCCTTGTGGTGCTTTTCCTTCCATGCAGGTGAGCAGGGCAATGCTGCCACACAGGCAGGCAACCTACTGGAGGCTTGCCTCAGAAGGAAATCCCTCAGCTTCTGGGAAACTCATCAGCATCAGCCAAAGTACCACAGTCCAATGGCATAGCACAGAATCAAACCTGGGCTTCTTTTTCCTGTGCCTGTTTCTGTAAAAATCATGTACTCCCAGCATTTTTTTTTTCCTTTCCATGCTGATTGCAGAGATGCCTGCCCTTCACTGACACCAGGAGAGGGCTGTGTCTCACACTCACCTACACATGCCCTTAGATCCCTCTCAGAGTGGGACAGGATGGTCTGTGCTGTGCTTGATATTTTTGATTTTATCATGGATAAACTGACAGCAGGAAGAGTACATCAGCTGCCAAAATCATTGCTCATTTAGTACGAGCAGCAAATGAAACTGTAATGCACCTTTTTAAGGAAAGGGGAGTATCAAAGAAGCAAAGATTCATGCTTCCTATGGGCACCACAGACAGCAAAATTCTGCATCCTTACAGCATCATTTGGACAAAGGACAGGATATTTGGCAAAACACACATCCCTGTGTTCAAAGGCACACGTGAAAGACTTTTCCCAGACTCTTCCAGGATGTCTTTGTCTGGTAACATTATAGACTTCACTCAGATCATTCAGTCCTTTAACAGCCTCTGCCAGACAACAACCACTTCAGCTGATCCTCTTCCACAGAAAAATCCATCAGGTGCCCAGAAAAAAGGGCATCCCTTGCCCTTACTCTTCTTCATTCATGCCTCTCCAGGCAACCGCACACAACACCCAGCTGCTGCTGCAGGACCTGTACATCAGCATCCCTTGTCTAACCCAGTCCACACACAGGTCTAACCCAGACCTGTACATCAGCATCCCTTGTCTAACCCAGTCCACACACAGGTCTAACCCAGACCTGTACATCAGCATCCCTTGTCTAACCCAGTCCACACACAGGTCTAACCCAGACCTGTACATCAGCATCCCTTGTCTAACCCAGTCCACACACAGGTCTAACCCAGACCTGTACATCAGCATCCCTTGTCTAACCCTTCCTAAGCAACTCAGCCTTGCACAGGGTAAATCTGCTGGGGGAAGGGTCTGGGCCCCACCAGCAAGGCTAGGCTCACTCAAGGCTTAGAGAAGGCACAGCCAGCACACAGAAGGGGTGTGCACTCCTAAAGCACTGGTTCTGCCAGAAGCCTAGGATGAGAGAAGCCGTACTCTTCATCCTGACTGGAAGGAAAACGTGAAATGAGAAACTATAAAAGAGCACATCTCCTCCTCAGACTATTAGTGCATTCCAAGGCTGAAAATGAGTTCCCAAAAACATTGGGAACAGGGTTCTTTGTTACAGAATGAGTAAAACTACTGTGTGAAAAAAAGATATCTGAGACTAAAAGATGAAGCAAATTTTTACATATGATAACAAAGCCCTTTGAGCAGGTAGCTGAGTGCTGAGATTCATAACAGCTAGAGGAAATGGGTTCTTACTTGTGTAATTATTGATTATTATGGTCAGCAATCACTGGATAGAACTGGAAGAAACACTTGGGATATATTTTCAATGCTCCTTCTTTTCAGATAAAAAGCCTTCTCTTCTTCTTCCCTGTCCTAAGCCTACAAGAAAAGTATTTTGTTTCACATATTGAACCTCTTCATCATTTAAGGGAATGCAAGACAGCTGAGTGAGTTGTCACCTCATCAATACCATCCAGCCTGTGAGAGCTTCCCTTGCCTTACTCAAGAAGGGAGAACTGGAAACAGATAGGAAGAAAAGTGTATTCAGGAGAGCAGAAAAAGTGGTGTTTTTTTTTTTCTCTCCAGTTGGCAGTATCTAAATGTTATCCAACCACATCACAATCGCCCCATGCTGTTCCCCATACACCACAATGTCACCACTGGCACACACATTGCTGGTCCTCCCTCTCTTCTCCCCATCCATTACACATTATCAGCACAGAAACACTCGGGTGCATGCTTCCGTCCATATAGATTGCACATACCTCACGCATTAACAAACACATCATTTTTCACACCCACATTGCCCAGTAACGTTGTAAAACATGAGACTTTACAGATAATATTTGTGCTGTGTACCAACCTAGAGCATCCTATTCTACTTACCCGACTGCTTCTGTGATTTCTTTCATCAGACTCATTCCCCATTCAAGAACATCCTTGAGCAGCTCAAAAAACACATTATAAATAAATGCTGCCAGGACTGTGCAGGCCAGTTCTGCATGTCCTTTCCTAAACCATTTACTCCACTAAATTGGCTGTGGAGGTAGCTTACTGTTTGTTTTTTTTAAACACAAAGTCTTTTACAATTAACCAATTAGGTGGGGTTGTCAGGGAGGTTCATGAAAACAAGCTGGGATTTTTTTAGCAAATTGCTGATTTGAAACAGCTGCTATTTTTCAAGGGAGAGAATTTGTTTAGAAGAATTTTCAACTTAAAGCAATGCTGAAGGAAATGTATAATTTGTCAAGGCATTCATTTTTTAAAATAAAATGCTCAGGGTGAAGAAATAAAAATTAATTTTCATATTGACAGCTAAGTTAGAGTAATAGTAGGTGAAAGTGCAAACATCAACACAAAATTCTTCTAAATTATCTGAATGAAATCTTTTTATAGACCCTAATCATTTGCTTCTCCACCCCATACTCATACACCCATTTTTGACTTGGCTGGGGAGGGCAGAAGGAAAAGAAAAAATTCAGCTTTACAATCCAACAATCTGATCTCTTTCAGAAGCTTTGAGGCACATTGCGCTAAGAAACGAATCAATTCGAGGGAAGAGCTGCAGCATGCCACTAGAAAATCCTAGAAAATCCCACCCACCAGCAGTGCTGGGCTGTGTAGCACTTTTATTGCTCCAGCCCCCGCAGGGCAGGAGGGCCAGTGCACCTTGCAGGAGGAGCAACCATCCCGCCTCCGAGCCACCTGCCTCCCGGAGAGGAGTGGACGTGCAGCAGCAGAGAAACGCCAGGATCCGAATCCGCCACCAAAATGAGGAAACACAGTGATGGGGGAATATGGGGGGGGAAAAAAAAAAAAAAAAGAAAATCCTCTGTGCAGGACTTGTAGCATCTAACCTAGGGGGAAAGGAGCAAAGGCTGACCGTGTGCCAAAGCCCCTGAGGCCAGGCAGGCAGGGCTTTGCACGGTGCCTGGCAGAGGCGCAGGGGGAGGCGGGCTGCGCTGGCCGCTTGGCACCGTGGAGCCCCTGGCTCTGCTGCCAGCCTCAGCTGCGCTTCCTCCCCGCACCCCCAGCGCCTGCTATACAGCCTTGCTGCCCTTCTCCGCCACGGCCGGAGCTCTGGGAGAGCGGAGAAAGACAGGGAGCTGCGCTCACCCCGACACCCCCAAGCGGACGGCGAGGAAAAGGGGACAGAGGGCACGGCCAAGTTTTGGGGAGCTCGCAGAGGTGCGGGCTCGGCTGCCTGGCTCTGGAGGCGTGTGCGCACAGAGGTCTTGGGAGCTTCTGCCCGGGGTCACTGCCTCCCAAAGCCTATACTGCCGTTCCCTGGGGTAAGAACTCCACAGAGTTGTGCTCAGCAGGGTTAGAGAAGCGTTCAAGGCTTGTTGCCACGGCTTTCAGTGAAAAACAATTAATTTGAAATAAATATTGTGGGGGAGAGTGGGGTTATGTTGGTTTGTTGGGTCTTTTTAAGGACAAAATACTTTCCCACCCCTTTTTAGCTCCTTCAAATATCTTCAGGCTTGCTTCAGGCAGTGCCCTACTCCTCCCATGCAGCCCCTGAACTCCTGCCTCCCCATTCCCTCACTCTTCACATCGAAGAAAGGAAATTACTGCTGGCTATGAAGCTAGATCCAGCAGTGCTCTGGTTAATATCATGCCAGAAGTTTGGGAGCAGTCAAAAAAGCAGCTCCAGGTTTGCAAGCACTCATACAACACCACACCATCCTATCCCATCTCCAAACCTAGGGAGGGCAAACCTAGGTTGCCTCTGCCTTTGTAGAGGGTACCTGATAATACAGACCTCAAAAGACCTTCCCTGAAGCCTTCAAACCGAGACTAGATGTGGCTGATACAACTGTGGCAGTACTAACTCACTGAAACAGAAGCTAAAAGCCTGTCCATGCCTGTAGCCTGCCATGAGCTCCAGCTGTAAGGATGGACTAAAACAGCTCCTGGCTGTGCTAGCATTGGGTCACAACTCAGGGAAGGCTTGTGACTTGAAAACACTGCGTGGAGCAAGCGCTGTGGTCTACAGGCTAGGAAACGTGCATCGGAGAGACAGGCAGTGCTCCGAGTCGGCGCGAGCTGCCGACGTCCATCCTTCTTGACAGCTCTCTGTCTAATCCTCCAGAGCAGGGCAAAGTTCACACCAAGCTACACAACTTCATTGCTGACATTATCTACTTATGCTACACAGTTCTCCTCTTACCCCGTGTACAACCTATGTGCTGGGAAAAAATCCTCCTTCCCTGTCAAGAAATAGCCACTTGAGAGCAAGGAAGGAAGTCAGCTGGAAGATGCTGGTGTTGGATTCACAGTCCAGACTTCAGAGAATGGAAGTTGAGAGAAAATATGTGACAGTGAAAAGCATTTGTAAGAGACCCAGAAATGGGAGAAGTGAGACTGTATGAAAAGGAGCACTCAGCAAATGTGAGAAGGTGGCAAAAAATGAAGGATTCCATAGTGAGGGCTTGCAGGAGTGACAGGTGTGAGGCTGCAATAGAAAGCATGTGTGTGACAGGGAGCCCGCCTGTACCGGAATTTGCTTAGTAGACACAAAATAGAAGAGAACAGTACATGCAAGACTGTGTGTAAAAGTAGGAGCTAAGGGGAAGTGAGGAAGCTGTGACTGGAATATCTCCATGCACGGCACTCCTGCACTAATATGTACAGGAGTGAGAAAAAAGCACCGTGAAAAAAGCCGTGTGCGAGCGACATACGCTCTAAGGGTGCAGCTCACTGTGAATGCAAGACCGTGAGGCACAGAGTAGGCCAGATAGTGTACATCTAAGTTCTTTAGTTATATTTTCACCTATGTGTATGCATATGTGTGCACACACAGGCTTACAAGGCTAGTGCAGCAGGATAGGCAAGGGATTTTAATATGCAAGCAACCTCCAACACTAGTGTTCAGGATGGAGGCTTGAAGGAGGGAGGGGGGAAAGGGGAAGGGAGAACGTGAGCATGAGAGAAGCAGACTCTCCAGGAATTGCATGTGCTAGGGAGCTAGAAGTGTATGTGCCAGAGTGAGTTTATTCATCTTCCCTGCTATATCCCTGAGAGAGTGTGTGTGTGTGTGTACAGGAAGGACCACTGATGTGTGTGTGAGTGTGGATCATGCACAAGCTGCAATTTTGAAGGCTATGATTATATGTACATGTGTGACATGTATTAATACATACAGCATGGAATGCATTAACCCTTAACTCCTGTTTACAGAAAGCATCTCAAAACCAGCTAGCATGCCTGTCATCACTTCGAACTAAATTCCATACTCACACTTGGCTCTTAAAGCAAGAAACCCAGCTGGCAATTCTCCACCGAACAAAACCCCATACCCAACAAATTTTCATCTCCTGTCTTTCCTCCATCACTCTCTCTCTCTCTCTCTCTCTCTCTCTCTCTTTTTTTTTTTTCCTCTCCTCCTGATATAGAGGGGAAGGACATAGTGTTTTCACAGACAGACCAGAGGCATAGAGATTCCTCTAACCTCCCCCTTTCCAGAAAAAAAAAAAAAAATAATAAAAAACCCACAAAACAAAACAAACAAAAAAAAAAAACCCACCCCAAAATAAACTTAACACATATCTCCTCAGGAAGGTAAAGAATCAAGGAGGAGAATCAGTACTTGTGACCCAAAGTGCTGAGAAACAGTGGTCGTGGATGGAGGGGATGCCACCTTCACCCACCACTCTTTTCCTTTGCAAATCTTAACTGTACTCCCCCCACTAACTCCCCCTCTGCAAAAGCATAAATACAGCAGCAAAGTCAGTCACATGCAGTGCCCTCTAACCATAGGATTCACCAACAGCGATCTCTCCTTGGCTTATTTCCTGAGGCAAGGGGGGGGGGAGGTTTGGAGGGGAAAAGGGGGGGAGAGGAATCTCCAGCTTCCAGCTCCATGTTTCAGGCCATCCTCAGTCCATCAGCCTCAATTAAAGCAGAAGGGTTTGAGGAGGTTGCGAGAAGGAACTCGCCACATACCTTGCAAGGAGAAGAGGGACAGGAAGAATCCCAGCACCCAGATACTGTGCAGCCAGTAGGTCCTCATGCTTCTCTCTCACTCGCTCCGCTTCCTCTGCCTTTTTCTCCGTCTCTTCGCTTCTGCCTCTCTCTCTCTCTCAATTTATCTTTTTTTTTTTTTTTTTTTTTTTTTTTTTCCCCTCTTCGCTCCTCTCAAAGAAAATGGGATTCGTGTCTCCCTTCAGTCCCTCTGGGCTCTGCTTTGCCAGCTCTGACAATCCAGTCGCAGCGCAAGCTGACCCGCGGTGGCCAGATTCCCAAATAACCTCTCACTCTCCCCTTCAAGTGCTGGAGAAAGGGGGGGCCAGGTTGGATGCTCCACCGTAGCCTGGGCTGGCTGTAAACACAGAGAATCTCTCTGTCTCTCTCCTGCAGCTCCAACTAAATGCGACTGTACTTAAACAAGCAATGCCTTATAGGACAGCGCTCAGAGCAGAACAGATCCCACCTCTGCCACCTAGTGTTGCAAACCAGCTCATTTATTTCATTTTTATATATATAAATATATATATATACACGTTATGCTATAGAAATATGGTTCCCTCATTCCTGTACAAATGTATCTCTTGGATCACAGTCTGTGAGCCATTCCAGGCTCGAGAGTCCCTCAGGTTCCAGCTCCAGTGCACACAGGGAGGCTATTCAGCAAAGGAATATTCCTCATTGCCACAGCAAGAGGCACAGCCGGGCAGGTTCGGTTTCTCAGCAGAGTTCTGCTTGACAGATTCTGAAGCAAGGGTCTCTCTGCTGCTGGTGTCACTGCCGGGCAGTACACTGGGGCCAGAGGGACATTCAGATGCACCAACTGTAATTACAGAGCTGCCAAGGCCTCCAGGAAAAAATAGCAAGCATCAACCTGCATTAATCTTTGCTGGATCTCCTGTGACTTCCCTGCAATTTCAGGGGGACCAGAAATATTCCTTCTATAAGGGAAATCCAGCTTGAAAAACAACCATTTGCTCACAGAAGGATTCCCCCAATACCCTGCTCCTTTCAAATACGGGTTCCTCTTGCCATATGTAGCACAAACTTTTTTTTCTGAAGGAGTAATTGGCTCCTGTAGCTCTATTTCCCCCTAAAATCCTTGCCTCCAGTTAGAGGAACACCAGGAAGGAAGTACTGCTTAACATTCACACAGGGCTTTTCATCAGTCACTCTCCAGGCATGGTGCCCTTTCTCAGCTGGGGATGTGGAAGCAGCGTGAGTGCACAACTTCTGTGGCCAGTTCCTGGGACACAGTGTGACAGCTCAGCTGGACTGCCCACCCAGCCCTGTGGCCCCATTGTGCCCTTTATTGTGGTCACCAGGCAGCCTATGAGGATGCCAACACTAAAGGACACAAATTTTCAGTTTACACGTTGAGGGTGTTGATGAGCAAAGGTAGAGCAAAATCCTACAGACCTATCCAAATGTAGGAAAGGTCTGTAGGATTCTCATCACTAATGATGTCATTTCAAAAGTGTTTCTTATTAGACTGCTGAAGAGCAAGCTGTTCTGTGAACAGAGGGCACCAAGCCTGCCTCCCCATGGGTTCCTGTCTGCTATCTCAAAAATCCCCCTTCTCTGATAAAAGCCAGAACCCAACAAATCCCCTGTGACATCTCCTGTAGGAAAAATAAATCCATGCTATGGCTAGTCTTGCTTCCTAGTAGACCAAAATGAAAGACAAAATGCAAGACACCGCTTGCCTTAGCCTGGTTGGCTGCTGCTATGTACTACCTACATATTTCTCAGGTTTTCTAATATGGAGTGAGTGGAGCATTACCTAATCACCCATTTTTAAGAGACAAACAAGAATAAGTTACTTTTTAGCTTTCCACCCTCTTTTAAATGTGGTTGAAATTGGTTGCACTGAAAAGTTATTAGAAGGAAGAATATATGGACAGATACACATGTACTATCAGCTAGGCTTCACTTCCCAAGGAAGTCAAACTGAAAATACTAGAGTGGACTAAAGTCAACTGCCTCTAGTCAATGAGGACCATGCCTCTTTTTTGTGGTTTCCATTTCAGATGGTTTTAGAGCTCTGACACTGTATTGGTTCTGTGTGGCAAGGTTTTGATAGGGGGCACTTCTGTGAGAAGCTGGCAGAAGCTTCCTCTGTGTCTGACAGGGCCAAGGCCAGGCAGCTGCAAGACAAACCCACCACAGACCAAGTCCAAGTGTACCGTCAGCAGTGGTAGTAACACCTCTGGGATAATGTATTTAAGAAGAGGGTGGAAGCTGTGCAAGTAACCAGGAGAGAGAAGTGAGAATATGTAAGAGAAACAGCCCTGCAGACACCAAGGTTGGTGGAGAAGGACAGGGAGAAAGTGCTACAGACACTGGAGCAGAGATTCCCCTGCAGCCTGAGATGAAGCCCATGAAGGTACAGGATAGATCAGTTATCCACCTGCAGCTCATGGAGGACCCTTTGCTGGAGGAGGTGGATCCCCAGAGGAGGCTGTGACCCCATGGGAAGCCCACGCTGGAGCAGGGTCCTGGCAGGACCTGTGGCCCCGTGGAGAGAGGAGCCCAGGCTGGAGCAGGTTCACTGGCAGGACTTGAGACCCTGTGGGGAACCCACGCTGGAGAGGTTTGTGAAGATCTGTGGCCTCTGGGAAGGACTCATGTTGGAGAAGTTCCTGGAGGCTGTCTCCTGGGGAGGGACCCCAGAATGGAGCAGGGGAGAGTGTAAGGATCCTCCCTCTGAGGCAGGAGGAGCAGCAAAGACAGCTGTGATGAAGTGATCTCAGGCCCCATTCCCTGCTCCCCTGTACCCTGCAAGGGAGGAGAGAGAGAAAATGAGGAATGAAGTTAAGCCCAAGAGGAAAGGAGGAGTGTGGGAAAGATATTTTAAGATTTGGATTTACTTTTCATTATCCTGCTTTGATTCCATTGTTAACAAATTAATTTTTCCTAAGTCAGATCTGTTTTGCCTCTAACATACTTGGGGAATGATCCCCCTGTCCTTATCTTGACCCACAAGCTTTTTGCTGTATTTTTTATCCCCCTGTCCAGCTGAGGAGAGGTGATGGAGCAATTTTGGTGAGCACCTGGATGCCAGCCAGCATCAAACCACCACAGCTACCAAGAGAGCATGGTCTGAAAGAGAGCACAGTCAAAAATAAACTTGGCACTCAAGATGCATTTGGAACTTAGCATGCAAAAAATCAAGTGGTGACAATCAGTTTGTAGGCTTGGAGTAGGAGTTTTTGGGGGTTTTTGCAGAAATCTTCGCAAACATCTCTCTAGGGTTCAGGGACCAGCTAGGCCAGCACCTTAACACTACACCAGCTCTATACATTTCTGACACATGACTGTCCCTGTGCTCAGCATTCCTTTTTCCATTTGTCCTATACCTTTGTGATCCATTACCTCAGTGCTCACTATCCACCTCTGATATAGTATACAGTACTATATGCACTTGTACTGTTTCACAAATCTGCTCAGCTCCCATATATGGCACCAAAACTCACCTGCTACCTTTCCCAGCTTCCCATCTACCCACAGCCACATACATAACCTCACCTCCCACCTGCCCTACACACAATCCTGTAGGGTGCCACAGCCTTCCCAATTAAACCAGATCATTATGCAACCATTCAAAGACTACTATACCTACAGATCCCATGGATGATCCCATATCATGCAGCTCTCAAGCACATGACCATTTCAGACTTTGAACAGAAATATGCCATGGCCTGAAAAAAAAATAAATCTAAATCAACCCTCCTTCTGTCTAAATCACTTCCCATGTCCTATCGCAACTAACCCTGCTAAAAAATTTGTCCCCTTCCTTCTTATAGGCCCCCTTTAAGTACTGAAATGCCACAACATTTATTATAACACTTATGATAGCAATTTATATTGATTCCAGTAATTAATAATATAGCCTAGTAATTAGTCTTGTGTTAATTATTAATCAATATTATATGTATTATAATAATTAGCATTATTTTTTGCAATAAGTCATAATAAATAATAGCAGAACGGTATCTCTGCTCCATAAATTCCACAGGGATGTGTGTGAGATGATGCTGAACCCAGTGTTGTTCCCATCCAAAATAGGCAGTGATAGTTACAAGTCCAGAGAAAAGACACAAAGGAAGCAGCACTCTCTCAGGCAGCAGCATCTCATGCTTCCCTGGAGAAGCTGGCATGACTGAAAGGAGAAGCAGCTATTTCTTACAATGTATTTGACATACTCCTAACCTTCAAAAATATTCAGGACTGGATTTTGGCTCCCTTGCTCATGCTGAGTCATACCAACGGGGTTACTCGGGACATTAGACTACTAAATATGAGCAGGAGTATCAGATTCTGTGGGCTGAAATTCTCTGGGATTGGTCTCCGGCCAAAAGCGAGTCCATTTTTCTCTGGCCAAATCTCTCAGCTACCTACATATTGTGAGAGCAAAATCTGAACCAAGAATACACTCAACTCTCCCTAAATCTTCCAAACATTAAGAAAAAACACCACCACCACCAAACCAACCAAACCCCAAACACACAGCAGTCCTTGTTCTTCAGTCTTTTCTTTTTGAATTACTGAAATCCTCCCACTTCACTCAGTATTCAAATGCCAAATGAACCAATTAAATATCACCAGTAGGAGAGCACATCTACAATCCTCTATTTAAAAAAAAAAAAAAGAAAAAAAAAAAGGTTGAATTCTGACAGAGCTCTGATTGATTGAAAGCCAGCTACTCTTAATGCACAGTCAAAGTGTTTCATTAGGGCTGAGTGAATGGATTTAGATGCACCGAGCATGGATGCTTGTCCATTTTTTAATAAATAAATGTGCTTTGTGCTATTAACTGTTTAAGCACTCACACTTTCATTTCTATTTCATCTTAGCTTTAGTCATTTCAAGCAATATCAATATTAACTTGATTGTGCAGTACACACATAATATTTTCTCTTCCAAGTTTCTATCCCGAACCTGCCATTAAATACTTCTCAAGCAGGCATGCTAAAGTTGATGGAGGAACTTTTAACTTTTCCATTACAGATATTTTCAAATTACTGTTATTTAACTGTGCAAATGTAATGTTGCATTAACAAAAGGCTTAGTGGGTTTTTTTACTGTAATAGAAATAGTATTGGAAACACAGTTGGCCATGCAAATTTTGCAGGGTTTACATAAGAGAATGAGCATTCCTGAAATTGTAAGTTGAGAGAGCTTGGTAAAGTGAGCAGGAGGCAAGAGCCATAGATTACCCAGAAGTGGTTTTTTCCTGTGTGTTTTAGTGTCCTGTCCTGTATGTCTGTCCCTGACGTTTGTGTATTACTACTTGTTTTACTGAGTGTTCTATCTGTGGCTTTCATGTCATGGCTTTGGACTAGTGCATCTATGATAAATAGTGCATTCCAGTGTGATTTAGAAGAGTGTTGTGGCATGTGCTGCACGTGATCTTGGGAAAGGGGGTGGAAGGAGATGTTCTCTCTGCAAGAAATACTCATTTGTCATCTGGTTCTGTGAAACCCACCACTGTCCAAGGTCAAGGACTGCAGTGTCCAGAAATGTGAGTTCCCTTAGAAGGGATGCAAGGGCCTCAAGACCATGATAAATAGTCTCACACCTAATTAAGCTCCTTTATGGAGACTGAGAAAACAGCATTTGTGCTTCTCATTTGCCTTCAGCTGGACATTCAAGAGAAGGCAACCCTACTCAAACCACACTTTCCACCTATTCTTTTCTTTCTGCCACTTCATACTCCTCATCTGTATTCCCACATTTTCCCTCTCTCAGCTTCTTGCTGCCCACCACTACCCTTCCCATCTCTTTTCTTCTCTACTGTCTTCCTGTGACACTCATCAAATAAGGCAGTGTCTTTTTGAGGCTTCTTGATGATGAAAATTTTCCATCAAGACTCCAAACTGAAAGTAGCTTTTTTGAACAAATAAGTGCCAGGCCAGGAACTGTGGAAGGTTGCATATGACTACATAGCAGTTCCCTAAGATGAAAATCCACGGAAATAGCCACCCAATGAGACAGCAACAGCACTCAAGAAGTGGTGAGAAGAAGGAGGAGATGGAAAGAACCCTCATTTAATTCCAGCAACCATGCAATGACGCAGTGGGGACTGAACCGAGAACTCTTGGAGATGAACGTGTTGCATGAACTGGTACAGCACAAATGGCTGAGTTTCTCCAGCATCAGCCTTAGCAGACCCACCTCCTTTACAAGTTGGGTCACATAAAAGGATATGTCACAAAAAAAGCGTTTGCCAGCAGTATACATTCACACATTGGCGTTGTCGCATAATTAGAACATAAAATAAATGGCATAACAGATGCTATCAACATGTCTACCACACTGTATCCATGGTGCCAACTCCTTCTCCGAGGGGAGCCTCACCCAGGCCACGCTGAGAAAGCCTGAAACACGGGCATGTAGAAACCAGCCTTTAAGGAAACACACACACAAAGTTCTGCAGAAAGGGCCTCCGCTCTTTCAACATTTGTAAGATTTTACGGGAAATCTGCAAGTGTGAATGACAACAAGAAGAAGAAAATTGGCTAGCACTCAGGAAAAAAAAACCCAAAAAAAAAAAACCAAAAAACAAACTTTGGCAGATAATTTTTTGAGTTGTCATGTTTTCTGTGGGAAAAGAGTCAGCTTTTTCAAGCTGGGAATAAAAATAATAATTCTGTTCAGCTCCTTTGAGCAGCAGGGAATTTACAATCCAAAGGGAGAGGCGGTTACACACAAAACCCTTGCCACAGCCAGTACTAACTGGCTTCTGCAGAGGCACAAGAAATCTCTCAACACTACAGAGGGCCTTTTAAGAAGTGTTTTTGCAGCCCCCTGGTCTTTAAATCTCCACCAGAGCTTGGCAGCGCAGACCTTCCTCTCTCCTCCTGGGACTCAGGGCGCGTTCCCCCAGGCAGTACTCCACCAAAGATCCTTCCTTGACATAGCACCCAGCTTCCCTAGCGCACACCTCGCTCCACCCAGAAGCAGCCTTTTATCCCAGCTGTTGCTTTTCAGGTTTTTGGTCACAGCTGGGGGCCTTGTGCTTCCCTCCATTAACGCTCTGTGCCCGCCGGGGAGGAGCTGCTGGATGCTGCAGCCCAGTTCCCTGACCCATGGACCCAACAAGTCAAGCATTGGGCTCCCCAGCTGGTACTTCCATCTTTAGGCTATGGCTTGTTGGCTTTGCTAGATAAATTGTGGGTTGACTTCAGAGACAGGACTGCCTTATGCCTAGGCACCCCTGAAACTTGTCCTTTGTTGTTTAGGCAAAGCAGAAAAGGAAACTGTACACATTTTCTGCCTGTGCCTGGCTGACTGAGCTCCAGCACATCCACCTGACACAAGAAGGTCCCAAACAAATGACTGTCGTGTCTGTACCTATCACCCAAATGAGATATGGGAGGCAAATGACATCAGTCTCACTGTCTGCAGAGCTGACCTGCACATAGCTGAGCAGTGTGACATTTTCTGGACAGAAATACAGAAAAGCAGCAAGTTTTTTTTATGATGATTTTTTTATGTCCAGACATCCATACTCAGCAGTCTGGAAGGCAGCTGGAGCTTGAGCCATGTGAGCGTTCCCACTGCAAGAGTCTCCTTGCAATGCTTCACAACATCCTGAAATTACAAATTCCCAGGCTTATATTTTTCAGACCTAGTCTCATGCACAAGCATGTATTTTTTATGATTTTGGTTTTATTTTTGAAAGCTTGAGCAAGCAAGGGTTTGGCTGTTTAAGATATTTGGGACTGGGGGAGTGCTTTATGATTAGTGGAAGAACCAATTTGTACCTCTTTTTTAACAGTGCCAGTGCAGAAATTACTGTGGATAGAGACTTGAAAGGCAAATAATGTGAGCAAGATTTGTAGGAAGTGGCAATATCTTTTATTAAACTGAAAAATATAACTGAAAGAACAAAACAAAGCAGGCTTTCCAGACATATGGGCTTGCATGCCCAAAAATGTATCCAGACTTTTAACTATGTGATGTCAAATAACTGATAGTACTTCTTCCTACAAATTTCCCCTCATTTATGTCTTTAGCCCATCCTAGCAACAATATCAGTGCAACTTGGAAGGGAAGTCTGTGTGGACATTACCCAGAAGAGCAGAAAACAGGCAGACATGGTCGTACTGAGGGCGTCTTCCTTCAGCTACAGCCCAGGTCCAGGAAGATACCTCTTGTTATGAGTGACATGAAAATGCTTGGGTTTCAGTAATGTGCAGAGAGTAATCTTTGTGTAGGCTGGGCTCCACACATTTCTGTGAATCACTACAGATCGGCTCTCAAGCCAAACAAAAGCAGTTGAAAGACTCTCAATGGCCTCTGATCCAGGTCCCCTCCACAGCAAAGTCACTGGGTCATCACATCTCCTTGCTTGCTCTGTTCTGAGTGTCTGTGTACCTTCCCCTGCCCCTGTTGGTCACTTGTGCTGCAGGGGTGATACAGAGCCCTCGTGAGACCAAGGCCTGTTGAGATACGTGCTCTGCAAAAGGATGCTGAGAAAGTATTTCAAGCTGCTGACAGCAGGTGCAAAGACAGACAAACACACAGCACTTTGGCCAGAGAAAAGCCTACAGCCCACCTACTATTTTAAAAAATTGTCTGTGATGTACTTGCAGACTTTCACTCAATGAAAAACATGAGGAGACAGTTTTAAGTCTGCCACTACCTGATCCCTGCTAGCCCTTGCAGTGTTAATAGTCTCTGCCATTAGCTTCTTTTTCAAAGCAGGATTTCTTCTCTGTAGCTATTTTATCAGACAGAGGATGATCAGGAGGTTAAAAACCACATTATTAGCATTAATGACTATTATTATTTATACCCTTGTGCAAGCTGCACAAGTCTAGGCAAAGAGACAGTCCATTTCCCCAAAGAGCTCACAAATCTTATTTATGATAAGGAATCACAGACCATGTATCTATAGTAGGGGAGGAGAGGAGAGTAAGGAATAAGGAGAACAACTGTATTAAACAAGAACCTCTTCTGCAGCTTAGACAAGATGCTGTCTCCAGGGACCTACTTGATCAGCCAGAAAACACAGGTATGGGGTTTTTCTCTAGAGCAACACTTTCCACTGTACCAAGGCATTCTGTGGTGCTTCTTTTTGCCCTCCCCCCTTCCCAGCAACTTAATAATCTATTGGACCAAAGTCCATGACAATTATACACATGTGGCAGCATCCAGAATGACAGACATTACTGATTTCTGTACATTTCTCTTTACCTGTCAGTCAAGAATTCATTGTTACTATTTTACAAATGGGGAAATTGAGGCATGTAATGGTGCAAGAGCTTTCTATAGCATCACCTACTTTATATCCACAAAGAGCCCTGAAACAGATCTTTAAGGTGTGCTTCTCATAGAGAAGATCCACATCTTCTCCAAGCAGAAGGATTTCCTCTTTTCTAGTGGTAGAAGCATTTTATTGCCAAGAGAACAGCATCCATGCTGCAGTTTTTCCCAGTTACAGCAAAGTCAACAAATACTGTGAATTAACGAGACTAGCACACATTTCTATTGTAGACTCAGAAGTTAGCATCTTGGAGAGGAAAGGAAAAGCAGTCCAGTGGTAAATGCAATTTCCACTGACTTGGAAAACTTGCTTTTACTACAGTATTGCTGGGGCCAAACATTCAGAACACTATCGCATATAATGTGGAAATCCCTTGAGGTCCTAGAAATTTTGAAATGTAGATTCCAAGTCCTTCTTTGGTCAGAAATTTCACAGGTCTCTTTAGACATTCAGGGAGTTTGGATCAAGCTTTGTTTTTTCATTGGTTAAAATGGTGAAAATGGAGCACAGTAATGAGCGTATTCTGAAAAACCGCTAAGATGTTCATGTTGAATAAGAAAGTGGAAAACATATGAAAATGCATTTAATCTGTACAACTTTTCCCTCTCAGTGCAGAGTTTCATTTCAATAAGTGGAGAGGTTATACTTTGCAAAAGCATCTTGTAAAACTGAGACTGCTGCATTGCATCCCCAGTGATCTCAGGGCAAATGCAAGACTGAACAATGACTCCGTATCTGGCTCTGTGTGTGATTCCACCTCCCCAACAACTTCACTTGATAAATCAATGAAGCAAAATACAGCATATTTTGGGGCTGTATGTGAAGCAGGTTGTTTGTACTTTGACACTTAGAATACCAGACTCTAATAGAACCATCCTTCAACTTAAGCAGAAGAGATTTGCTACTAAAGGCAGAAGGTGACTATGGTTGCCATGAAACTGTCTGTGGCCACAGTCGTAAGAAGGTCACCGCAGAGATATTCATAGTTAGCTACTAAATTTATTCAACACTCTTAGGCTCAGTTTAGATGGACTGGAGTTACCCCAAGGTCAAAATTCTCTGTGGTGCAGACTGTAAACTTGTAAATGCAAGCTGGGGTGTTGACCAAGCACATACTTCAGAGTCTCCAGCACTCTGTTTGCCTGAACACGTGTGGTGAGTCACTTGGGTCAACAAGCAACTTGGGCTTATGCAAGCATCCACTGTGGATGCCAGGGACAGGATACAAATGTGGTGCATGGTCTTTGCTCTCAACACCAGTTTTGTAGCAGTGCAGACATAGCTTCAGTTTAGTTTTTGAGAATCTCTTGTTTCCCACTCCTAGTAATAAACACGTTCTCTATCAGGCTATTGTCAGAAAAGTAGATCTGGAAATTGCATTGTGCTGGACCTTGCTTCTGTATCAGTGAGTGCAGCTTGATTTACAAAAGAGAAAAGCCTTCTCAGAGTTACATCAGGAACTTATTTAAAAGCTCTTTTTGCTCCTTTCCAGATGCTTTTCTTTTGCCAAAAGGAGGCTGTCTGACTTGGGAAGCCTGGTCCCTCATGGTCAGCTCCTGGGTAGAGTTATGCAGGTAACATACACCTCTGCAAAGGAAAACTTGTGTTGTTTTTCACAGAGAAGATCCAGACTAGTAGTGTGATCAATATAATAGAAATTGATTATAATAGAGTTGCCAAGAACAAATGTGCAAAAGGCTTCTCTGGCCCTCCAGAGCCTCGGTGACACATGCAGTCTTTGTAGCCCAATATCAGTGAATGAAGGATGCCATGTCCTAGAAAATGACTAATGTGTGTCTTACAACATCTTCACCATGTACAGGCCAAGGGAAACTGATTTCTCTATTTCTTCTAGAAACAGAGAAAAAAGATATTCAAAATGATATTCCAAAGATATAATCAGTCTTTCCTCTGCCCTCTGCACTGAGCAGCTTGTTTCTGGCTGCACAGGTACCTTGGCAAAGGCAGCTGTACATCAGCCCCTTATTCTTTGGCTTTCTCCTTCACATTTTGCAGGGGTCTTATCTGAAAACTGTCTTGTAGAGGAAGGCAGGGAAAAGAGGCCGTCTGCAGCTTCAACTGTCAGGCTGTTGAAGACAGGGGCAGGGACGGTGTAGGTTTAGATGGCAGCTGCCCAGACAAGCAGTAGATGAGTGAGGAACTGACAATGGGAAATTATACAATGAAAACAGACAAAAAAAATTGGAAAATAGACTTCAAATTTTCAAAGGAAAAGGTATCTTAACCAACCTAGTGTTCGCTTATGTTGGGCATTACCTTGAATCTCTATGGTTATTCTCCAAATAGATTCTGAATTTAGAGAGGACTCTTAGTATTCCTTTCCTCTGGTTCCTGTCTAGGGATTATGAGCTGAAAAGTCTGTGACATCTCTCCAGTGACCTCTGCAGGTATTTGATCTTGGATTTCCCCATGCTTCTCTGCCTACACCTGATGAATAAGTAGCTCCTCAGGTCCAGCAACCCTACTGAGGGTGGTGAATGCCAACACTTAGAGCACTGCCATACTGCTGGCGATGACCACCTTGCATTCTCAGGGTGCTACTTCCCCCATGGAAGTCAGTCTCACTTTCTTGAGTGGCAGAGAGCTTCCAGCTTTTTTTTTTTCAGACTCCTTTGTTGTCTGAACTTTGTAAAACCAGGTGGCAAGAACAGGATTATTCTTACTCAGAAACTTTGTCAGGAGAAAGCCCCTGACCTTGCACCCCAGTGAGCCGTGATCTTATACTATGGGATGTGTTGATTAATTATAGATGGTCAAAGTCACATGTAAGCTATTTATCACAGTCATCATTAGGTGTCATAAGGGACCTGTAAGAGGCCTGGTTAAGAGGGATTTCTCCCATTTTTCTTTAGCTTTCATCATGTTCTAGTGCCAGCAAAAGCCCCTGGTTGGATTAACCTCTTATTTACTAAGGCTTTTAAAAACAGAGGGCCAAACCCAAGATCTAGGTACAGGGAAATATGGTAGCATGCCCATGGTTATTGCCAGAGTCAGCAGCAGGAAATCTGACCAGCAGACCTCTGGTAGCAACCCAGCAAGGGCCCTGCTAGTGCCTGCTCTCCTCATGAGTCAAACCCTCAATATGAGGATAGAGTCCTTGTGCCATTGACCCAAAAACTGAATGAGCACCACAAGTACATCTGTTTTGTCACTCCTGACTTCTGGATGCTGCCACTTGTGCGTTGTTGGCGTGGGCTTTGGGCCATGGATTAATATGTTGTCATTCCTTGGGGAGAGAGATGTATTCCCTACCAAATTAAAAAACAAAAACATAAAAAAGCAACATTTATGGGAATATCTAAAACTCTGTAAGATTCAGGGTTTTGTAAAGAGATATGTAACACTGAGGAGTAAGAAGGAGGAGGAAAAAATGAGAAACGGGAAGATAATTGCCTAATGTGCACCTTTAATGAACTAAAACATATTCTCCCCACAAAGGGCCCATAAGAGAAAAAAAAATAAGATTCTTCCTGCACACCTTCAATCTAAGAACTGAATTATCTGTGGCAATTGGATCTGCAGCCTCACATGAGAGGGTCTTACAAAGAGGAAGGGATATTATGAGACTACTGTATGCAAACGCACCCAATTAATTCAAGAGCATCACTGTTATTTCATTTATATGGCACCGTAGGGGTATGCAATGCTTTACAGATGATTAGGGGATATAAAAGTTTAGAGAAAAGATGAAGCAGAAAGCAAGGAGCTGGCAACCAACTGGAGTACGAGCTCTGACTAAAAGCTCTCACCGTGGTGTTTATGGTTTGTTTGTTGTGGTTGTTTGTTTGTGTTGCTGTTGTTTTAAGTCTCAAGGAGTGGTTTTTGGCACCAATCCCATGTTACAGGGAGATAGAGACCATGTAACACGATTGCTGGGCCTGTTCCAAGGATGCAAAGTTAGAAAACACACTCATTACAACAGGTCTGAGGAAACAAAACAGAAACATGCACGACAAGGAGCAGGGAGATAAATTTGTGATAAAAACTGTAAGTCATTCCTGAGAGTTCAATGCTTTGGTAAATTGTTGGAGGAAACAGAGTCTTCGTATGCCCAGAACTGACTGCCTGAGGCTCCAGTAAAATTGGTGTTACGCTCCTAGGCTGAGACAGGCATACATAAAGCACATCCTGTCACTTTTGTTCTGCATTTGTGGCTCAGGGATACTCTCAGATCCTCAATTTTGTTTTAGCTGGCATGAGAGCAACCAGGAGCAGAAAGCATCTTTGCACAAGCCAAAAAGCATGTGACTCGAGATTCCAGATATATAGAGGTCTTATTAATGGGGTCTAGACAGACTTTTGTGCTGCAGCACTAAAATATTTCAGGAACAGCTGGACCTTAAATCTACACAGGAGCTGTACAATAAGAACGTAGCAGCTTTCTCAGAAAACATGTACTTTTCTCATAGCAGCATATGACACCTGTGCTCTGTTAATGGCACAAAGCCAGGATTTTAAATGTGAGTTTTACTGTATCAGCTGTGATCTGAAAGTAGAGAGATCTTTAAAAGTTTTTTGTTGCTTTTTGTTGTATGGGTTTTGTTTGGGGTTTGTTTTGGGGGTTTTTTGGGGCGGGGTGGGTGTTGTTAATTTGGTTCTGGTTTTGTTCTTTTTAATAAGACATGAGAAAGGGTTTTTTTTATTTATTTTGTTTTAAACAGGAAAGTTATTTGAAAAATCTGATAACTTTTATTTTCCCTGTAGCATTTTTCATCTATCATTTTATCAATTTTTTTGCTGAAAAATAATGCTATGAAGTACAAATTTTAAAGTATTACAGTCCTTTTTTTATTATTTTTTTTCTTCTGTTCTAACTAGGAAATTATACATGGATAAACATTTTTGTTGAAAATCTAAACTGAAATATTATACTTTTTGTTGTTAGGTTGAAAAGGGGGAAATGGGTCCTTCCCCCATGCTTTCAAGCAATTTAGGCTTTCTAAGTTTCAAAACTGGTTGCCCAGCCTGTGCTTTTTCCATCAGCTCTAGAGTAGTTTCTGGATTTTATTTTTTTTTTCATTTTTTCCCAAGAAGATATGCTTTGTATTGCTATTGTCCAACAGCTACTACAAGTGATGACTGGCCACCTAAAGCTTACAGACCACTACTAGCACATTCTACAAGATGGCCTCTGGACTGGTTTGCTGTGTTAAAAAAAAAAAAAAAAAAAAAAATTTAGCAGTATCTCTGACCTTCAAGAAACTATCCTCTAAACCAATTTTATTTATAGAAAATTACACATGGATCATCTCTATCTTTGTATTGAGATGCTAATGCCTGTTTAAACCTATCTTATGTTATTACATTTTATTCCTTGTTCCTGTACAATATAAGGTACTTTTCTACTGATTTTGCTGCATCTATACTAAGGAAAGTTGCACTGCGGTAACTATTCCAATATGGTGTAGGACAGATTGAAAGATTTCTGGTTGAAGCCTCTGGTAAAGCCATTAATTTTGTGGAGGAAGGGAAAAGAATTGGGAAAATGTAACATTTTTTGCTTAGAACAGTACTTTTGTGTGTGTAAGTGTGTTTATGTTATTCAAATAACAAAAAATCAGCGGCAACAAAGATCCTGCCTAACCTTTTCCCAGCCTTCCCTTTAAACAATGCTAAATGCTGTCATTCAGTGGCCCACACAGTCAAATATACAGCTAAATCAGCTTTTCATTCTCTTGGCCAGCATCCAGATGCAGTACTGCTGGGTACCACCCTCCATGGGGCTGCATGCCCAGCTCAGAGAAGGAGCATCTTTGGCTGCCTGGTACAGGTGGCAGCACTCTCCTGTCAATCTCCATTCTTTTGAAGTGACCTGCATCTCTCAGATTCCTGTTCCTGAAAATTAGGTGGTGGTAACTTAACCATTTCTAGGCTTGGCTACAAAAATCTGTTTGCTGTTCACAGCTTGGCCCAAAGCACCTGGTACATGATGTTCTTCACTTAGGTATTTATCCCACATCTCTGCTTTTAGGTTATGCACACAGCTCTTCAGCTGAGTCGTGATCCTGTCCTGGGACCTTACTTCTGACAGAGATGGGACGTAGCTTTGCTGTTCTACACAAAGGGCTTCTAGAAACTCCATCCCGAGTTTCCTTGGAAACAGCATATGATCAACATAATGCTCCATGGCACTTGACCATTCATCTCCATGGTGGTTATAAAAATCCCATCAGAAAAAGCCTTCAAGCTTTCCTACCCCATTAAAAAAAGAATCCAGATACTCAATCCTTCGATTCAACAGTAAAACAAACAATAAAATTTCTCATTAGACTAATTGGTCCAATACTGTTGAAAACCATGATGGGTCTAAATCTAAATTCTAGTTCCAAACCCAGGAAGATGAGATCTGAGGAGATAACCATTGTGCCTCTGGGGGTTGTCTACTCAGTAATTGCTATCAATTATGGAAAAGTAGTTTTCAACCTTCTTGGTTTTGTGGCACCTAAAAATTTCCTGCATGTTTCTCAATGAAGGTGTGGACCCTAACAGTGTGAGTCTGAGCTTCCTGGTAGAAACTTTTGAAATAACTTTTCCTGGGCTCACTTGGATCCACACAGCGTAGGTTGGAGAACACAGTAGTACCATTCTACAGGAGAAATATGGGACAGCTCATCAATAAATGGGGTTCATTTTCCAACTACAGCCCCTATTGTGATTTAAAGCTATTTTTCACTTCCTTAACATCTTGAGTCGGGCGTGGAAAAAGTATTTGTTAGAAAGCCATTAGACAAGTGATTCACAAAAATAAGTGAGATTTTTTTTTTTCTCCTCATCTTTTGTTTGTCATTAACAGTCTTTTCAAGTCTGTTCTTATAACTACCATGATGGCAACTCTGGGCCACGTGACAGAAGGTAATGAAAGAGAGGAAGAGAGTGGAAAGTTATTGCACTAGAACAAACTCTGTTATATTGCAGATTATATTACAAGTGAAAGGCAAAGGACTGCACTGCCTAAGACTCTGGTGATGCTATGGGAACCTTTCTCACTCCTAAGCTCTTCGTTAACATGAAGGGATTTTGATTTAATAACTGTGGTCAAAATCCCACTGAATACTCTGGCCATTATATACCCAAACTGAAGATGCTCACCAAGGTTTATGATCTTTGAATAAATTTAAGTATTCATTAAAAGGACAAGTTAGTGTAACAGTTACATAAGGAAAGCATCCAAATGACGCTGTTGTCCGAAAAATCCCTGACCTTTCAGAAAGCAGGCAGTATTGCTGTGCCAACAAAAAGAGCAGCTAAAGATGTTTAAGAGAATCCGAGTGTAATACATTAAGTAGTGACCATGCTTAATGAGCAATAAGGCAAATCATTGTAAGAGAGACCTCATTCTGCTTGAAGGGTTCCTATAAACACAAGGACAACATCAAAAGATATGTGAGCATCGTGGCTTCATCTGTTTAAATAAATAACAGCGTCAGTAAGCATTTCCAGGCACCTGAACCTCATAACCTGCATTTTTCAACTGTTAGAGCAATTCCTGGCATGCTCTGGGCCCAGCCCAAGTTCCAGTCTCCTAAAGAGTTCTAGGGCACATGGTGGTAACTCACAGGGTGATCCAGGGACCATTCCCAGTTGGCAGTTTGGATTTGTATCCCTATTTTGGAGATTAGAAAAGCTTAAAATTATAGATATTTCTATTCCATGCCAGCCAGGATCAGCAGCAGAGAGAGGTCATGAAATACTAACTATATAGCGGGTGCTTGGCAAAGTTCCTTGAGCTGGATTTTGTAGAAGAATCATGGCAAACAGGGCAGGAAAAGAACTGAAAAGATAATCACAGTGGGTCCATCTTATGTGACAGAAGCTCTTTTTGTTATATAGATTTTATACTGTAGCAGCTGACACGAGTTCTGGCAAAGATGCACTGTAAAACGGGACAAACAAGGTAAAGATGCATGTCAACAGAGAACAGAGTGGTAAGCCAGAAGTTCCTCAGAATTTGTAAGAAGACCCAAGGCCCCCATTGCCGCTCAAGGCCTTTATTCAGTATTTCCAAAACAAATGCAAATTGATCAGACGTTGGCTGGCAGTAGCGGCATACAGACAAAAGTGAAACTGTGAGGCACTGTCAAAGCAAGAGCGATGTTCAAAGGGTAGCAAACTTTGTGGAATATGAAGGAACTCCTCCCCTCTGACACTCTGTCCATTGGGACTGAGGCAAAGTCAAGGGCATTGTGAGCCAAATGTTCAGAGGAACTTGGCACCCAGCTATGCTTCAAAATAAGCAGGTAATTCTTTTGAAGATGCTGACCCCTATTCAAACTTTAACCCTAAGAAAGAGCTGTGTGATACTGACTAGGCACATCTGAGGGAATGTCCTAAGCTGAAGAAACCAAACACTTGAAAAACCTGTGATGTGTTTGCCAAATCTCCAATTTTCAAGGTGCACATAGCAAGACTTTTCTATATATTGGCACTGAAAAATCTGTTTGTACAATTTAAATGAAAGTTAGGAATGGCCTGTGATGTCATACATGTGAGTCTGATACTGTCACCCTTTTTGTAGTGCCTGATAGCAATTAATTTTTGTCTGTTATCCATTTGTTTATGAATCAAAGAGTTTTTGTGCAAGAGGAATGCCACTATGGTCTTGCTGCCTGGGAAACACTGAAGCTAGAGTAACAAAATAAGACCTCTATGCATGAAACCTTATGCTCATAATACATAAAACAGTTTGGTCCAGCTGCTTTCTTCTGACTTCGAAAGCAAGATATTATGTGACAGCAGAAAACATGTTGGGAACAAGGTCCTTGTCAGCATTCCATCAGCGTAATATCACAGATTTATTAGCTGGTGTAATACTGATGGCTGGTTTTCCTGCTTGCCATGGCACATGTGGGACAGTTTACCCTAAATAAGAGAAGTAAAAATATTCAGTCTTTGCCAACAAATATACAGTAAGCATTGGAAAGCTCTAAAGAGTCACTTCTAAATTAGCCATGCTTCTTGGGGCAAAGGTAATTGCGGTAGAGACGTTAAGTGTTTCTTGCAGTGTGCAGGCACACTGAGCATTGATGAGGGCTGCTCAGGCGTTGGATCCAAGTAGTAGCTCCCAAAATGTTGCTAGGAGCTCTTTAAGAGGGATTATGTGATACTCATCTTCAAGTGTTTGGGATGAAATCAATGGCTGAAGGCCATCTTAGGTATCCTAACATGGAGCACTAAAGGCCCAACTCTGGATGTGGATAATTGGGCACATTTCTAATTATAAGGTGATGAAAATGAAGGTTCAGCAATCAATAGACACTATTAAGAATATGAAATCCTAGTAAATAAACTATGGGCTTAAATTAATTCCAATGTAGCTCTATTGACAAGCATCATTCAAGCAGATATCCTCCAGCAACTGCCTGCCAGTTGAAGATTGGGTGATTTTTTTGTGCCACTCCACCTGCATAATGCAATATTGAATGGGACAAACACAGCTGCTTCTAGTGACACAAATATTTCTGGCAGGATTAAACACCAAATAGCATCTACCACAAACCTGTTGAAAATCCAGTGTACTTTCTGGATGCAAGGGGTTTTTTTATGCCACAGGGACACTGTCCAGCAAATGGCCATAGAAGACTCCAGTTTCTATGACTCTGGCATAATTTAAAGGAACACCCATTTCAGAGTAACCCAAGTATGCTCAACTATAGCTTGGAAGACTAGGCAGAAGAAAGCGCCTTTAGCTAAGATTGGTTGAGGTCAGCTAGTTCTTCTGGTGTAGGCAGGAAGACAAAAAATTCTGCAACAACCCAGTCATTTCGGATTGACAACAAAGGACCTTAGCCCAGAGAATAATCACCATTTTTCTTACTCTTCCCTGCACATAAAAAAAACCAGGCATGCTACAAAATGCAGCATGTGCTGGTACATGGTGAACTTACCCCGAAGTAGTCAGAGGCTGTGTGCTATCATAAGAGGAAGAGGCCATTTCAGGCTCTTTGTGACAGCTTTCTTGTTCCATGTAGGCACATTTAATTAAACTGGAAACCAAAAGATAGGCCTGACTTTGTAGGCTGGATAGTAGCAAAGACTTCAAAGCAAAAGCATTATGTTCTCCATTGTGCAAGATACAAGGGGAGGAAAAAAAACATTCTTTCACTCTATCAAACATAATAAAAGGCTGAGTTAAGAAGCACAGAAAAAAATGTCTGGTTAATTTAAGGTGAAATCAGAAAAGAAAAAATACAAGGGCCATCCTGGTTCTCAGAGAGTCATCACTCTTTCTGGTTTTAGATGGTATACTAGATACTCAGCAGCTCTGAAATTGAGATCCAAAAATTGAATGGGGCCACATTGTTCCTTCTCACCACATTAGAAGTTCCATATTGAATCTCAAATAATTTGCAATTACAGTGCAGTTGCTTCAAGGGGTTATGGAGAACAAACAATGTATTGCATAAAGTCTCACAGGCAAATGCACTAAGTAGCAAATGCATTTAGAGATTACAGGGTTATCCATGAGTCTTGTTGCCTTTTTTCATTTTTCCCTTTAATCTATAGGCCAGAAAGATAGTGACATTAATAAAGAGGGCTCTAACCATTTCTTTCACTGAGGTGTTTCATAGCAGAGGCAGTGCAAAGGCAAGATCACACCAGGACACTGCCACACTCTGAGTGGAGGCTGGATCAGACTGATATGGGCAGAGGGACCATGGATCTGGGAACACTTGGAACTGACAGCATGTTTTGAGAGCTTCCCTCTTTGCTCATCCACATTTCCCTTCCTCTACACAATCCAGCCAGTAGGCCCAGACAGATAACAACAGTGAGTCTTCCTGGACTCAAGGATTTTAAAGGTCTTTTCCAGCCTAACTGGACAATCCTGTGACTCTGTTCTTTTGGTGGGTGCAGATGTCATGTATTGATCAGTGTGAAAAATGAAAGAAAATAATTCTCTTCTCAAAGGTGAAAAAGATTTCTTGGTGAAATAGCAGTTACTGTAATCCTGAAGAATTTATACTCCACCTTCCCACCTTAGATTTCTAAGTAGTCCAGACAAATATGTTTCATATGGAAGGAGTTTTCTCAACTGATAGAAACAACTCCATACATCAGTGCTCCTTTATTTTCTATATCCAGCTTCAAAACAATACCACAGTCTGTTCTTTCCTCTTTTTTTTCTTTTTTTTTTTTCTGATTTGAGGGGTGGTTGAATGTTCCTTCAATTACATTTTGGTCAACTTTCCATAACAATACCATTGTTTTGAGTATAATTTAAAGAAGAGTGGAAGGCATTAAAAAAAAAAAAAAGAAAAAAAATAGGTAAAGAGCGTCTGACAAGAGAATTGATTGATGGTGTGTGTTCCTTATCTTTCACAGCTTATGTAATATATATATATGAGAAATAGTTAGTTTGATAGTTAAAGAAACTAAATGCCTGTCGAGAATAAAATACATCAGGGACGCAGAACAATTCCTCATCTGCTTTGGCTATCATTCACTTTCCAGCCTACTGGCTGTCTCCCAGGAGAATTCATAATAGATCAGAGGCAATAATCTTCTCTCCCCAGGCCCCCACTCTTTTCTCCCTCCTTCCCCATTTCCTCCTTCTTTCCTGCTGTCACCATCTTCTCCATCCCATCCTGCCAGCTCTCTGCCCAGGGCTATGGAAAAGGAGTCTGCAAAAGCTACAAAGCTCTGGGAAAAGCACCTGGTGTGGCCACCAGGATGGGGATGCAGTCCATACAGCAAGGTGGGCGCTGAGCTGGACTCACATGCTGCTCACAGCCCCCTTCAGGCTGGGCTACAGAGAGCAGCAGGGGAGATGGGGGAGGCAGAAACAGAGTCTCTCCAGAGACTTGAGAAAAAAAGTCATGGAGTCAAAGCAGAGGCCTGAATGATGCAATAATCTCTGAGTGAGCATTTTCCACCCAGCACTCCCTGTTCCCCTAAATTTTCCCTCTCAGTATCTCACCTCCCCACCACTGAAAAAATACAAGCTTATGCTGTAAGGAAGACAATGGGCCAGGACTATCCCAAACCCTTCTAGTACTGTAGGTGTCTCATAACAGTCACTTGTAAAAGCATATGCCCAAAAATCCCCAATATTAAAAGTATTTGTTACAGGCAGGCCTGTACATATAGTGTCTGATGCATCGTTGCTTTAGCTCCTTAGAAACTTCCAAGACTTGATTTATAGGAGCAAAGTATTGCACTGAACACTGGAGTTATTGCACTGGGTTGCCCCCCATCCCATTCAATTTTGTTCCCCTCTGCAAAAGCTCAGCTACTGTTTGTGACATTGTAAAGAAACAGAAATAAAGTTGGTACCTTTCAACTTCAAGGGAGGCTCTGTGGTCTCAAATGGGCAGCATGAACATGACATTTGGCAGGACCATGGGCTTCATGCCAGAAATATGCCATCAATACAGCCAAGAAAAATACAGATAAATTTACCATGACAGAAAACTATGAAGTCCACATGCTGCACCTCAAGAATGATGTTAGATCTAGTAGGAAAATACTTAAAGGTTTTGTCTGCACTGAGACTGGTCTGTAGAAACACTGCTGTTCTCCCCGAGTTCCTGACAGACACACAGCTCTGGTTTCTTCAGAAAAGAGCCTGGACACCTGTATGCAGAACAACATAGCATGCAGGAGTGTCTCAGTCAGTGAGACACAATGGATCAGTAGGTGGCAAAACACACAGATCAGTTCTAAGAACCCTTACAGGGATGCTTACAAGAAAAGGTTTTGAATTTAGAGCTGGGGAAGAACCTCAGCTTAGATGAAGCGTGTGTCAGGACACTGGGTCTGTGAATTGGCGTGGAAGATATGTGTGAGACTGGAGGAAAACCAAGAGATTAATAAACAGAAGAGAGAAATGGAAATAGCTGGACAAGAGAACCAGTACAAGGTAAGGAGGTGAACACAAGCAGCAGATTTTGTCCTGCTCACCAAGGAGTCTAGAGCTTAGATGAGAAATCCATCAGGAGCTAGCTACTTCAGTGTTACAGTGTCTGCTCTATCAGGCTGGCATCACTTTTTGCAGTGCCTGGCCCACCAAAAGAGCCTCTTCCTTGTCTGCTTCTATTTCCTCCCTCTCCACCCTTTGGGAGTCTCTGCTCCATATGAAGGGAAGGGCTGAAATATCTCCCTTCTCCAGGAAAGTGCTGGAGCAGACAGCAGCTGCCACAAGATGTGTCAGTGGAGGCCTTGCAGGTTACAGCTGAGTGAGGAGGGATGCAAGGCATAGAGGACCACAGCCAAAGGGGTGCTGCATCCTGGGGGATAAGTTCACCCAGAAACAGGTTTCAACCCCAGATGAGATCATAAGGGATGGTGTAAATACAGAGAAAACCCACCCTAAGATGCTTATCCCACTGACAGTAAACATCATAATCATGTTAGGTATATCAGTATTTGGGGGGGAGGTGTCAGCACCACAAAAAAATCAAATGGCAGTGCCCAGATTGGACTACCCAGTTAAACAAGGCAGAGGACACTGTCCTGGGAATTACTTGGTCATGTGCCATTGTTTTCACTAGTTGCATCACATAGAAACTGATATTTCACCTGACTGCAGCCTCCCATAGCCTACTTTCCAATACTCAGTGATGTTTCCTGTCCTTCCCTGAGGAACACAGCCTGGCAGGAGAAGTTGGGGTGAACTGCTCCAGTTTTCTTCATTATTTTCCAGGACATGGGGGGATCCATGCCCTCTTACCAAAACCTCAAGGCTGGTGCAAGAGCAGTATACAAGGATTGCAGCTGGGACACAAAATTTCATTGCCCCCCTCCCAAGCACAAACTGAACAGGAGTTTAGGTGAGATTTTCAAGCCAGGCCACTTTTTTTCCATTAATCTCTTTCCAACATCAGTTCATTCTCACTCCCTTTGGCACAAAGTTGTGAGGACCATTTATTGCTAATAGTAACTGCAAGCTCCACAACAAAATCAGTTTCTCCACAGGAATGGAGAACTTCATAATTATAAATCTAAGCATAGGAAAAAAGGGAAAAAACAAGAAAATCCCATGATATTATCTTTGCAACTGACCTTGGCAAGAATTACAACCCAAAATGCACTCAAAGCACTACGTGTCTATCAAAACCTAATAAAACAAGCAGGAAATGGGAGGTCTCCTGACAGTTCAACATTTGAAACTAATGGGACCAGACCCTGAAGAGATAATCTCTGTAGCTGGTCACCTGAATTTCAGGCATTCACAGGTGAAATCCATAACACAGCCCTAACTGCATCATCTCTAAGGAGAGGTTTTCCATTAGCTCTTTTCAGGAAATGTAGCAAACAGTTTCACTGAAAGGCACCTCTTAAACACATTTACATAAGCAAGCTTTCACTTACAAAAAGCAGCCTCAGTCAGTCCACTGGGGTTTCCCATCACCCCCCTAAACTTAACAGCACATGATTGAACAGCAATGGAGTAAGCAGCTTCTTCCCTAATTGCTCCTCCAAAGTGACTTTATGCACTGGGTGGTTGTAAGAGGTGGGGTTTCTCCTGCTCAGGTTCAGGGAACTCGAGGCTGGCCTATGGGCCAGCTTTCCTAAGGAGGTTCATTATACCAACTCCTACTACATTATTTATCATTTGTTTGCTCAGCTCTTTTAATTGCTTTTTTACAAGGATTACACTGCCTGCAGTCCTCTCAGGCAGGCATATGCTCCTGTACCTCCTCTGCTGTAGTGCTGGGCTCTACCTTTCAGGTGCCTGCTCTGTGTGTCCCCTCAGGGAGGTGAAGACAGCACTTTGGGGCAGAGACAAATTCAGATGCAGTGAGAAAATGGTACAATGCAGGACAGTGTGTCTGTCAGCAGACCTGCTCTTTTTTTGGGTATTCACATGTGTTGCTCTTAATTCACCCTCCCCCAACTGCCTTAGAAGCAACATCATCCTCTTTCTGAATTGAAGAAGTCCAAGGATAGATAAGAATTAGTGTAACAGCCAGTATTTAAGACCCTATGTTCTATGAGCCATCAACATCTAGCACTTGGCTTATCACTAGATGTCAGCTCTTAAAATTGCAATTATGAACAAAAGCAATTTTAAGTCATTATCATAGGCTTTCTAAAATGCATTTGTTTCCTTCAACCCCCGTCCTCCTTCTCTCAATGTCTATGCAATTGAATTTATTGGGACAGCCTGTCTTCGTAGGCAGGAAGAAATAACATCCGTACAATGCTCTGCCTTCTTTCTACTCATCAAATGATTGCTCCAGAGCACTTATTTTTATTCTTTTCTTTTAAACAGCAAAGCAGGCAGGATTGAGGGTGAAAATCTTTTCCTAGTGTTCCTCTGGGCTGATGGGGCTCCACTGTGCCTCAGCAGCAGGGCTTTTCCTAAACCATGCTGCTGAAAAGTGCATACCACACTGTAATGCAGTCGCTATATATAGTCTGTAAAGAGCTTTTGGAAACCAGGAGGAAAAGAGCTATTTGATGTACAATAAATTATTAATTGTTATTAGTTACTATCTTGACAGGTTTCTGTTGCTCAGCTACCCTCCACCCCCAGTTTGGGGGAAGGGTAGCGTCTCTCCCTTCTCAATTTTCTCCATGACCCCCTTGCTCTGGACCCACTTTTTGGACCGAGTATCTCTGCATCTTCCTTCCCCTTACAGATGGAGAATGGATGGGATCTCAGTATTCCTTCAATTTCCCCAAGCACACAATGTTGGAAATAGCAGAGCAGTAGTGCCTCAGAGCACTCAGCACTATAATCTGCATTCTGCCTTCACATTTAAAGCAGGATTACACACAGCTACCCACCTGGTGTTGGTCCCAGTACCTTATGTCTGAGAGCAGAGTAGCAGTCTGGGCCATTTACCCACGGCATTTCACCCCTTCTCACATTTATTATATGCCTGGAAAAGCATAGATTCCTTTTCGGGATGTGTTTGAGCTCACATGCCTCTCGTGCTGCAAACAGCCCTGCCTGAAATTGCTGTGTGCCAGCTTTATCCTGTGTGGAAGGGCTTTGTGTGGGGAATACGGGTATGGTGAAGTTGAGAGGTAGCTGGGAGGCAGTGCAGCTTCTGCCAGCATGGAGAAGAGCACAGATCAAGGTCACCCATCCTCTCTGCCTGTATAATGGGACTCTGGAAACCTCTCACCTGTTTGTGAGGTTACAGCTCTAAGACATACTTTTCATTTAAATTCTCTGAGATGAACTTAAACCCAGAACACCTCCCTTTACTCAGCTCTCTCTGTGATAGGCACATACCCTGCAAAACACAAATCAGTGTTTAGGGGAGGATAAAGCAACTGGGATGTTAGCAACTATATGACTGCAGGATAACCATAACCCAAGCTCTGTGCTTGGCCTCATGAGCACGTGTCCCAAGTCACTCCAGCCCTCAAGTGACAACATGGAAAAATACTCACTTGCCCCTGTCTTCAAAATAACCAAGGCCTTCAAATCCTCCATACAAAAACAAAAGTGATACTTTCCCCACCAGCAGAGGAAAAACGTTAATTTTAACATGAAAATTTCAAAATATCGCACAAGAGAAGCAGAATATAGGGCAAGGCTCTGTAAGAAAGCAGCTTGGAGTCAGAAGCCTTTCAGGCAGTGAAGAGGCATGGTACAGGCTACCTTGAGCATGAGCAGCAGCTCCATCTAGCACATGCCCCAGATCACTGTGTCTGTTCATCTCATCATTCGAAACAGAGACACTACTCAATTTACAGGGAAGCGGGAGGACTCTTGCCTTTACCACACTATGAAAAATATACCCCATTGTCAGCCATGAGTGCAGCTGCATTACTGTGAATATGATTTATCTGCCAGGGCTGATGAAGACAAACAAGCTTTGGTTTGATTTCAAAAGCCAGGATAAAAACCTGCCTGGGTGAGTCAGAGAGGGGGGCACACAACCACCTATACCATCCATACTCATGTGCAACTCTACACGTGGGAACAGTGCACACGGGAGCAATGAAGATTACAAGGGAGGTGGATGTGCACATGAGGAAGCACATGGAGGTTTTTCCATGTCAGTTGTTGGATATAAAGCACTTAACAGAGGGTTTAGAAAAGCTTCGGAAAAGCTTTTCCAGATGGATGACCTGATTTGGACAGTTAATTTCGGACTTCCTCAAGCCAAGAGCAAGTAACTGGAAATACCTTCACCTACCATTGGAATCATGAAGATTAATTGCAAGAGAGGGTGCATTCCTCTCTTGTAGAGAAAAGGATGCAAGAGAATAACAAAGGCAGAGGGCCAGCATTTTCATCCCTATTCCAGAAAAACCTTGGGGAATATTTTTCATTCCATTCTAGAGAAATAACCCGTCTCCCCAGAGTACATGTCTATAGTTCTTACTTCCGCAAAGAGCGCACCAGAGTATAAAGAAGAAATTCAGAAGTAGAAACGAAATAGATTTATTCTTTTTTAAAGTAGCAAACTTAAAACATTGCAAAAGGTTACAATGATTTAGAACACCCAGTCTGAGCGGCCACGCTTGGCTGTTCCCTGAGTACGTGTGAGGTGACTCAGCACACAGGGCTCTTGCGGTGGCCAGAAAAATTGTGCTGCTTGCAGCCTCTTGCATTTCCCTGCTGCCTTTACGAGAGGTGCACGAGAGAAAATTACCTGCTTGCCATCTGGGGACATGGCACAGAGCAGTTCCTGCTTTCCTGTGAAAGGCAAGTGCAATGTGGACAGGATGGCTGCTCCCCTGTCTCCTGCAGGAGAAGAGATGTCAGCCATGAAGCTCATTCTTCTTAGTTAATTTTCTGAAAATGATTTGTGACCAGACTAACACTTTTAAAGTTTGCTGGTATGAATGGCTTGAGTTGAGAGTCCCAAAGACTGTCCAGTCCCTTGTATGCCACTATAGGGCTGTACATATGCAGCTACCTATAATAGGCTCCTACATTAGCCTCTCTGGGCTTTGCCATTTCAATTATATTATTATTGTCAAGCTGTGAGTGTGCACAGTCTCCCCCTTGGACAGACTCTGTGGTATCACTATCAGCAAAATCTAATTGGCTACCAGCATTCTGTTATCTCTATGAAGTAGCTGTCACAAAGGTGACACCAGAGTGTCAACACGAGTGATTGGATGGCATTGTGAAAAGCAGTTACCTGGCGCATAGTCTGCTTTAGCAGGAGATAAACCAAATTGCAGAAGATCATCTTCTCTGTACACACACATCACAGAGATAGGAAGAAGGTACTCACTCAGTCACTCTAATATCAAAATTGCCACAGAGGAAGGGAGCAAAACCCAGAGTACCTCTAGGCAGCCAGGAGCTGGGTTACATACCTGCACTGAAGAGATCCCTTGTCATCGTTTTGCATCAACTACAGAACCTGGAGAAACCGTGCAATTATTAATAACAGAGTAGGTTGTGATAATAAGTGGATGGAAAACCAAGCATTGTCATGTCAGAAACTGGGCTAAAACTACCGTCAACCAAATCCTTCACTGATTTGTTGGCCCAGAAAATTACACATTAGGCCGGGAGGGAAAAAAGTTGCAATGACACACACACACAAGAGGAGCAAAGTAGCAATGGTGCAGTTGTATTAGATGGGTTCAGGTTGCCATTATATGTGGTCTACAACAGAAAATGAAGCTTTTCCTAAAAATACAGAATCATTGTGAGAGCTGTTAGATGAGATAGATATATGACTGTCCAGTCTCATGACATACACTGTAGAGCAAGGATATTTACTGAAGTATCACTGAGCTTAAGCTAGACATAATAGTTTCAAAAGGCACAAAGTCAGGGATCAGTTAAGCAAAGCAGAATTCACATTGGCTTTCCCTTGTGAAGTAATGTCTGGCATACAGTTCTCTCTGGTTGCTCCAATCAAATAGATAATCTGAGAATATTTTGATATTGTTATTCAAGTTGACAGTTATGAATGAGCGGGCACATAAAGAAAACTTCTGCTGAAGCTGTGGTTGTCAGTGCATTTTAGGAGCATGTGATGCAGTTCTGTTGTTTTTGAGAAAAAGTGCAAGGGAACATCAAACAACCTGAATGGAAACGAAAAATAGACTCTCTTGAGCAAATGCAATCCTCAGTGATGCTTCTCTGAGCCAAGAGGAGCTGACAGTGAGGTGCAAGATGGGGAGTGCATAAGTGGTACACAAGAAGACTTTCCAGGGACTGTAGTTACAGTTCATCATGTTGCTTTCCCCATAGTCAGTCAACATCACTTATTAGGATTATTGAAAAAACACTCTCCAACCTCTTGATCCTTAAATTCCAATTATCAGTAGTATTGAAAACTGTTACATTGCCAGTGCTGCCATGCCAACAAAAGAATGACAATGGTAACATGTTTTCATCATCCCCTGGTTCATGCTGTCTGAAAGTGCATTTAGGATTTGTGAATCAGAGGACTAGAAAAAAGTGTAGTCACTTAAATAAAGTCTGCTCTCTCTTGTCTGTCCAGGCACCAGCCACTTTCAAGTGACTGAATATGGATCTGAATCCTGCTTGTGGAGTAATATGATACAAAGCAGGTGAAGGGGAAGAGCAACTTCTGATCCACTGTAACAGGCTGCAGACCCTAGGCAAGTCCACCCTTTGGCTGTATCTCCCATTTAGAAAGAAAATTCTGGGGGAGAAGCAGAGTTTAAGTTTTTTAAAAAGGCATCCAGAGATCCTACAGCTTCCCATTCTGAATCCTCCCCTATCACTTCTGCAAAAGAAACAATGAAGGTCTCCTGTACACAGCTGGTAATAGAGGGATCCTGCACCTCTGGTGAGTCAGGACATTCAAGGCGGAACAGTGAATTTCCTTTCACATCTCAGTCTTTAATTGCGTCTAAATTTCTCAATAAGCATCTTTGTTTTCCTGAAATTCAGCATGACTAGATCACTTGTCAGCAGAAAATTCTTCTGAGGGAAAATTATATGTTATTTGGAAAACATTGTCTAGCAATGGAAATCTTGTGAAAGTAAAAAAAAAAAATAAAAATTTTCTAGTTTCTTCAACACCATCAAAGGTTCCTCCATTAAGAAGAAAACATGTTATGTCTGTAAAGTCTATATTTGTTTTATTCATTGTTTTCCCTTCAGAAAGACCTATATATGCAGGATTCATTCCTGAAAGGACAGCAAGGCCCTTTCTACATTAAGAAAACGTGCTCTGTATTGATGCAGTTGCATTGATGCCAACTTATTTAATGTAGGCAGTGCTTCAACTGACCTTGAAAAACACTGAATCTCTCCAACAGGGTAAGTTTGCTGGAGGTCATATGAAATATGAAACCTCAAAAAACTTGAGCTTTTATGCTAGTTCTTCAATACAGCAGGAATGTTAACTCACCTTATATTTTCTTGTGCATGTCAGTTGATATTCCAGGACTACAGACAGAGGTGAAGAAATTGCTGCTCCATGCCTGGGTGACAGCTTCCTCTAGATGGAGGGCCATGGGAAAGGAAGAATTGAGGAATTGATGGTGGTTTCTCCAAGTTCTCCATCAATATCAGATTCAAACTGTTTGATGTCATTAGAAGTGAAGCAGTCTGTTGCCATTTTTCTCCTGTTTATATTGCCCCTGCAAGCAGACAATATAAAGGAAGTGAAATTAAAGCTCTGGAGGGCTTCTCTTCCCTCCTTTTGTTGTGCTTCTGTCATTCTATTTGACTGTTGTTCTTCTTCTTGACTGCTCAGGAACTGTCACCTTGTATAGCATCCAGGGGGTCTCTAGCAATTCAGTGACAAAAAAATAATACAGTGGGGGAAAAAGTCACATAAAAGGCAGATGAAAGAACTGGTGAAGCCAACATTAAAAAAAACAACAAAGCAACAAAAAAATCAACAACAAGAGGGAAGCAAAGGGTCTGGAATTGTTGCAGGTGTCGCTGTGCTCTGGAAATATCAGTAATGATTAAGTAGCGGCAATAAATTGCTTTGAAACCCTCTATGACCCTTTCCCTATTCTCTGTCACTCTGGAGATGAACTGTGTGCACTGGAAGTTTCTTTCTCTATCCCCCCCTAGCCCACCCTCTTCCTTTTTCCTGTGATTTAACAGATATGGTAACCTTCGTGTTTTTTATTTTACACTCAGGAAATAAAATTCCACTCAGTTACGCCACATTGCGGGTGGCAAGGCAGCCATCAACTCGGGTGGACTTCAGAGTGCAGCAGCTCAGAAAATCCAGATCAGGCAGGTTCTACACTCCATCATGAGTTGAAGAACTGCTCCACTGTCCTTTTCCTGTCCTGGCTCCTACGCTTTCACCTAACAGTAACCTGCAGCTACCTAAACTGGCTCAAACCCAAAAACCCAGATGCAGTATCTCCCCCTATCAGGTTTAGGCAGAATGACCTAACTCCTTGGCTTGGAGAAATGGTCACAGGTCCCTATCTGTGAATACACAGCTTTATGGAATCACCAAGAGACACAGAGGAGAGATGAGACAGATGAGGTCAATCACATTAGAGCCCTGGCATTTAATGTTAAGGCAGTTTTTACCTTAAACAGAATATTGGGAATCACAGAGGCGAGTTCTCTGTGTTTTGAAAAGGCTGATGCGTACAAGGACTTATGGAGTGATCAATAAAAATGCCCATAATTCTGTGGCTCTGCCACTAACGAAAACATTGTAAAATACAGAAATGTCAGTTATAGGGCATCTCTGAATTAAAGTCCTGAGATTTTGTAGAGGTGAACTGGGGTGAAGACTAAAAAAATGAGGCATGGTGTTCACTGGACAAGAACTTGCGATTCACTGTGTAGCCAGTGGAAGAGCAGCTCTCATGTCTCCACCATAAATCTTTTCAGGTCACCAGCTCATGAGCATATCAGAAGAGCCAGACAGGTAAGTCCCCTCACTCCTGAGGTCTGCCAGCCATGGCCCTTCTGTGTGAGAAGAAGGTGTGAACACTCTTGCAACAATTTGATCTGCCTTTGAGAAGCTGGTATCCTCCTCAGTCTAGATTTCCTTCAGGGAGCCATTCACTGAGTTCCTTGTGTGGGCACAGGGCCTCCCTTTGAACCTTTCACCTCCAGCATGGAGAGAGCTGAGCTCTCTGGCCTGAGAGATGCCCACTATATGAGAATTCCTGACTTAGTGGGCATTTTTGTGTTGGGTAGATAGAGTGCTGGTAAAGAGTGAGAGAAGTGCTGTTTCTGGGCGCTTTCAGCTTGGCCATAAATCTTGTGCCACAGATCAAGTCAAAGAGGTAATAAATCTCTTAAGGCTTGTAAGACACAATGCCAGATCCAGCCCTTGGAAAAAGGAAGTACAATTCCATTGACTGCCAACATTTGTTTGCATGAGACTTTATCTCATTTCTTTTCACTATCCCCAGTACCAATGGCTTGTCTGCTTTAACTGCCTCTGAAGTAAACGTTGCTCTGAAAAAAGAGAGCGATGGCCAGAAAATGCTATTTCCATACTATTTTCTCATGTTGCCAAAATTTTTCATTACACAGCACACAATACAGCTGGAGGCACAGCAGGCCCAGTTCAAAGCCACCATGTCTGCATAGATATCCTTCTCAGTCCCTTCTGCCAGCACCTCTGGGGTCAAATTCTCTGGCTGCCTAGCTTGACTTAGAGTATCCTTCAGGCATCATGAGAGTGGTCCTATCAACACACCAAAAAGGATTAATGCAGCACTCCCAGACCTTTAAGCGCCTCTGGAGTTCCTCTGGAAGAACATGGATGGCCCCTTGTCACAGATTATTTCCATCTATTAGAACCTAATTTTGTGAGAACATATACCAGAAAGCTACAGATGGTGTACATCATTGCACATCTCCCGTTGCTCTTCTCTCATGTACAAATACTCTCCACCAAAACCACTTAGGGCAGCCCAAAGTACCTGGATGTGCTCAGTAGGGTGCTAATAGAGTGAAGTTGGTTAGATGGACCTCAGTGAGGTTTATGGCTTTTACACATTCTAGGGAACGCTTCACTTCCAGAGCCACAAGAGCCAACAAAGGAAGATACCTCAGCATAAATTCCCTGGCAGGCATGTGTGAGACTGATGAGCTTCTGAGTCAGTCAGACAATGAGTCATTGCCCTCTGGAGGGGAAAAAAACCAAGACCTGTCAAAGTTGTTTTTTGAAAACAAGAGGAAATTATTCAAGTTTAACAAATAGGTAGGCATTTGGCTGGATTGGGAAAGTCCTTGTTCTTGTTCCTGTATTTGCCACCTCCCACATCCCAGGTGAGTGCTCTAGCAGGCCTACACTGCCAATCTCCTCCTCACTTGACAATTATTGAGACAGCTAATACGAAGTGTAATAGCCCCCGCCCCCATAACTCCCCTTAGGAAAGACGAAGAAAGAACTTCAACTGGTGAAAAGAAAACTGACAATATACCACCTAAAAACCCTGAGAAAAGTCTTGGCTTATAGGAACAGAGCCAGAGTAAGGGCTTCTATGTGACTTCCATCTTCCTTGGTTAAACCCTTGGGCACCATGCTGTTTGGTTTTCAGGTCCAGCTGATCTCTTTCATTAAAAATTCCCAGCTGAGACCAAAAACTTCTTCCAAAAATGTTACATTAAGGAGAAAAAAAAAAATAAAAAAAAAAAAAAAAAATCCACAACCTGGAACATTCTTGTGATTTCACAAACTGAAACTCTTCAATACAAAACTGTCGGAAAATTCCCCATTGAGCTTCTGTGAAAGATGCTCCAAGAAACAGCAGTGGTACAAATATTATAAATACCAAGTATCCAGGCTACAGGTAAGCAAGAGTTAGATGTAAGAGAGTCTGACCTTGTTTCTCAATCTCCATATGCCACACTCATTCACTGTGGAAGCATTCAAACAAGCCAACATTTGTTCCTTTTCTTTTTGCCAAATAATAAATCTTTCAGACAGCCTCACTGGAATTATTCATACATGCAAACGGTCAGCTACTGGAATGTGTTTCTTTGCAGGTTGTTGTTGCTCTTCTCACATTCCCTGGGTTTTAGGCATCCTCTCACAGCATCTTCTGATGAAACAGGAAGACAAAATCATATTTTTAACTTCACATGGGATCATAAAGTTTTTGTTACACAAAAGGGAGAACGGTTGACTGTCCTCTGGAATTAGACAGAAGTAACAGCTTTTTTTCTTTTAAAGGCTAGTGGTTTGGAAATCAATTATGATACAGACATCTGACTGCCAAAAAGAAATTGCTGGGTTAATTGGAGAGCTGATAAGACCAAAAGAGTGCTGTGGACTTGGATGGGACTGGGCAATCATGATCCAGGTAACAGGGCAAGAATCAAATATTTTCATCTGCTAACATTTGGATTGAATTTTTATGAAAAACTTCATAACACCCTTCACCATTAAAAGAAGAAATTAAAATTAAGGAGTAGAGAAATCACAAGTACAAAAAAGTTTTGAAGAGAAAAATCTTTCTTGATCTTGAAAATCATTTGACTAAGAGACTGCTTCCTTCTGCTGGGTGTCTTTCACTGCAGGTCCCAGAATATAAAAGGGGAGCAGTCAAATTATGATGTCTGGTAAAGGCCATTATTTAAGCTTGACCATTAAAACAGAGGACAGGGATTAGGGCCAGCTGAGTTTACAAATAAATTTGTAGCCAATGATGTTACTGCAAGCATACTCAGTGCTGACATCCAACCATGTTCAGCTGTAAGAAGCAGAGACTCATCTGTGCTTCTAAAGGCACCAGAAAACAAAAGTGAAAAGCATTCCAAAACACATACCCTCCTTTTTTTCTTCCTTTAACTAGTTCCAACAGATATTTGTCAAACTCGGATTTGTTTTTACCTTTTTTTTTTTTTTCCTAAAAGAAGAAATTCAATAACTTTCTCAGGCAATCTATTTTATCGCATAACTATTCTTACTGCTAGAAAGTTATTCCAAATCTGGAGCAAGAGGATCTAGGTTACAATTTAAACCCATCATTTCTCATTCTTTCCTTGGTGGATGTGGACAGCAGTCTTATCTCCACAGATACTAAAGGTCTAACAGCAAATTCAGCTTTCCTTACTGTCAGGCATAGACCTTAATTACAAGATGATTTCAACTCTTACAGCTCATATTTGTATATACACTATGCATATTTATGGCACATGCCAAAGACGACTGCTTTGAATGGATGGTTGTGAGGATTTTGTTGAGGTAAAGAAAACAAATTGTCATTGCTGGCATTACAGCACAAGAAACATTTTTCACACACCCTCATAAGTATTCCATACACACGCACGTATATATACAGTTTTCCCATTAAAAGCAGTGTTGTTTACATACCCTGACAGTTCTGAGGGCAACCTAATGCTACCACAAGTGTGCTCAGTCCATATCTGCATGCAACCCCCCAGTGCACGCAGAGGCACAGAGGGCATGAATGCTCATGGATTTGTGGTACAGACCTGCAGATGGTATAAATCAGTGTCGCTCCTACTCAGCCTAATTCCTATTCAAGCTGGCCATAAGGCACGAACAGACAAATACGTAGATCTCCGTGTCTACCCAGCCATATGGGCTGCACACCCAGGTGGGTGTGCATTGCATACCTTCCTGGCCTGATGGATGCTACTGTTCAGCTGCCAGCCTGGACACCCAAAGCACAAAATTGAGCACCATCAAGTTCCCATTCACAGGAAACTGTCTCAGGCCCTGGAAGAAAGTCTGTCAGCAGCACGGCACGCTGCAGCAGGGCCCTGTTGAACCAATTAGGGTTAACACATCTCTGGTTAATGAGAGGTGCCGGTCATGATTGTAAATTAATATTTTCCAGTGGCTACCCATGCACTCAAGTGTCAGTATTGATCAAACTTACCTCTGCCCAGTTAATGCTGATGGATTCAACAGCAACATACGCCTGCTCATCTGTTACCCAATTAAGATAAGCTCTCGACTCATCCTAATAGCTGTATTTATTGTCATCAGGAATATTGATGTATCTCTGTGCTAGCTGCAAGCCAACATAGACACATGAGCACATGCAAAGGACACTGCTCCTCCGGGAATTGTCCCAAGCTCAAACAACAGGGAGAAAGAACTTTGTTAACCTTCGTTTCCAAGGGAGGCATTGTTTTCTATGGAGAAGGGCAAAAAATAATGGTTCCTCCCCTTCTTTAGACTTACTAGACTAGATGCATGCACACCCCACCCCACACCAGAGAATAAGCAGCACAGCAAGCTCCACAAATAAACTGCTTGGGTTTTTAAAGACTAAAGCAAATGGAAGTCTCCTGTTACACTGGGAGTCCAGCATGTGAGAAATGCTAGGCATGTAAGGAAAATGCCTATGGGAGGAACAAAATAAGGATTAATGAGCATCTTTTTACATGGTTTTCTACATTTCTAGCCTGGCTGTCTGAATCAAAAGCTGCTGGGTAGCTAATGGGCCTTGGGTAAGGGACACAACAGCAGCTGTCTACACAAAGCAAACAACAACAAAAAAACGATTCTATGAAAATTTAACATCTTCCTTGCAGTGCAAGTGGTTCATTCCTTAAAGGCCAATATACAGCCAACCCGAGATCTACTAGCCCATTCCTGGAAACAGACTCCTGCCTGTAGCAAATGGGCTATTACACAGAGCAAGAGATCAAGACCCATTTACTCATAAAAAGGTCATTGTAAACTAAAACAGAAGTGAGAGCTCAGAGGAGGCCAGTTCATCTCTGCAGCCAAAGTACAGTCCTGACAATCCCAGCCAAAGTAACTACCCTGTGTGTGTGGCCAAGATTGCATGCTGTGTTATGTATAAGCTGAATTTCGAAAAAAGGGGTGATGGATTGGCTCAAAAAGTTAGAAAACTGTTAATATGGGCCTTTTAGTGTGCAACACATTACTGATGCCTTTTCCTTGTCATGTGAGCTGAAGAAGATGGCACCATCTCACTTATGCAGAGGCTGAGTTTGGTCCCAGGAAACTGGTTGGAATCTCAAGTCATCTGGTGATTTTCATAGGTGGTAACCTCAATTTGCCTTCCAATTTGACAGATGCCCCCAAGGCAACTTATGGTCCTGGAAGCACCTTATTAAGCCACAGTTAATGGCAGCTCATGCCGAGTGACAAAAGTTTGAATGGGATCTTGCAAATGGACACTTTTAACCCACCAGAGGTGGAACTTGCAATCCTGCTGCCACTGAGTGATGGCAGAGCTCACGCTGCTGCTGCTTCTGTCCAATCTGTCCTTTAGATAAGTGAAGGACACCTCTCTCCAGGGCTCTCCACTTAGTACTTTTCATCATTCACTAAATTAAAAAGGGAGCAATTGACAGCACAACTTATTAAATGACTCTTCTCCCTTCTTCCTCCTACCACCATGGCCATGTTTTAACAGCCACAGACACTTTGCTGGTGTCTTTTTAATTTGATTTAACTAAAAAAATAACACACAAAGCCATTTGGCCTTGTGCCACTCAATGTACTGCTATAGAGTAGGCATGAGTTATAGGGTAATATTTCACACCCTGTTGTGTCTTATTACTTAACTAATAACAATATTTACCCAGGGTTTTCCCCAAGCAATTCAGACAGGTTTAAAAGAAATCTTGATTAAAGAATGACAGCCAAAGTATTGGATGTTAAGTATAAATAAGAGTAATGTGAAGAGAGTGGAAGAGTTTACTGTTGCATCCTGGTAGTTTGCAGTAAATCAGTATAATATGAAAGTTCCTCTTTACTGGGCTTCTCCAGTTGTCAACTCCCTTGCTGCAGCCCATGTAGAGATATGCCAGACCTCTGACTTGCACGAGTGCAGCTCTTGTAGACTGCAGCAGCAACATGCCGTAGTAGCCTTTGCTTGCCAGAGGCTGAACCACTTATTCTAATCCCTTAGCCCCTAGACTGAGGGAATAATCAGCCACCTCTCACCTTTTCTGGGGCTAGGCATCAAGAAATTAAATTATTGTGAACTAGAGTATCATAGACTTCATCTAACATGAGTTCTCCGAAACTCTCGGTAGTTTGCAACTACAGAAAAAACTTTCAGCTGATATAAAAAAGCCACCTCTAAGACTATTACCTGTGGAACTCACTGCTGAGGCAGACAAAGGCAAGGACCAAGTAAATGACAAGGGTATTAGATGTTACCAGCAAAAGCACTCCCATTCAGGTTAGAGAGGATATGACATTTTTACTGGTTCGCATAACTCTTTCACCAGTCAAGCAGCAACTGTCTCTTCGGTAGATTATTCCTTGTTCTTTGCACCTTGCAATTTCTGCTGAAATAGTTGGCATTGCCCTCTGATCAAGGCAGGATACAGAGCTGTCAAAGTCCTTGTCTCACTTCCTTTGGTAATTCTCCAGCTGACTAAGTGACTTAAGCAACACATCCATTCACCTAAGGAAGGCACTGCAGATTCCTCCCAACCTAACTGCATTGAGAAAACTCATCTAATACTGTAAATACAAGGACTCCTGTCAGAAGCAAAGAAGAAAAAATACATTCAAATTTATGTCCAAGTTGCTATTTTCCTGACTACCTCATAGATTACCCATCCACTGAAAGAAGGGGGGGAAACCATTGCCATTTACTACAGATTCTTATTTTCCCATGGAGATTTTTCCCTCCACAAGTTTACCAAGCTCTGAAGCGATTCCTATGTAAGAGTTGCTAAAATCAGTGTGCTGGTAAGGATGTATGCAAGCCAGGGCTAAGCACTCTAAATAATGTCATTTCTGTAGAATTACTTAAGTTGATGAATGGGAAAAATCCTGCAGTTGCTACTCAAGCAAAACATCACTCCAAGATGCTGAAAATTTTGAATGAATAAAGGTTTCAGGATTTGGTCCAAGAGTAGTAATTTTGGAGCAGACACCTTAAGGAACATGAGTCTCTTCTGATATGACCTTGTGACAGAGAATGCTCTTTTGGTCCAGTCCCACATCATATCAGCTGCAATCCATCACAGGCTGCATTTCTGAGAGGACTGAAGCTGAGGAGAAGTGAAACGACAAAACATTTACCTCTTTCATCAGGCTCTGAAGAGGTTGTCTTTATCCTTCAGTATTTCAGCATTCACCAGCCTTGCTTCCACACTGGAAAGGCAGGATATGAAACACTTGTTCCTTTCCAAAAGCTTTATACTGCAGAAGAGCTTATGGACAAGCAGCTGAGCAGTATTTGCATTTTCAGGGTCTATGTCTGTGCTCAAATGAGATCCAGCTAGGGAAGGTCACAGTGGTATACAAGGACAGGGAGAGACTGAGATCCTGCTTTGTCATCTCACTGAAAGGGAAAGGAGCCCTGTGAGCCAAGCAGAATCGTGTGGAGGTGGTACCTCTGAGTAACTGAGGAAGCAGGGAATGAAACACCATACCTGATAGAGAACATCCAGTCCCAGCTAAAGGAACGATTTTTATTTCCCCTTTGGGCTGACATCACCTGCACTTGCAGTGAAGCTTTACCCTGTCTTACCACACACTTCCTCTTCTCCACTCACCTCCTTGTAAGCACACCCAGCTGCATTCAGACCAGATTTCCTGCTTTCAGGTCTGTACCCCACCAGGTCCTACCCAATCTCTCCCAAGACCTCTTTTCTCCTACACAAGCACCTAGCTGTAGTTCTCTCACACACCAGTCTCTACTTACAGCCCTGACAGTTCACACCAGGGAATGGTGTGAACTCCTTATTAACTCTGCCAGGGGTTTTATCACCCTGACTCTCAGCAAACCAAACCAGAAAGGCCTTTGTTCTCCAGGACACCCCTCCCAAATGACTGACTGGGTGGCTTATCACCCAGAAGCAGCAGCTTTTTCCCTGGCAGCTTATTTCTATATGCCAATCTTTCTGTGCTAGCAAAAAAGAGTCTTCCCCCTCTCCTTCTCTGGACCCCTACTGTTTGTCTTTCATTTCTTTCCTAAGGGAAGGTAGAGAATCATAGCGTCCCTCTTGGCTCAGCTGCTTCTGCTGTGCATATTCTGGCCCTCTGCAGTGGATAGAGATTTAAAGGAAAGTAGAAATGGTCTTGGGATAAAAGATCATATCCTTGTGGGTTAAATTACAGGCCAGGGGCTAAAACCACTGCCAAAAAGGATAAATGTGGCAGACAGTACTAGATTCTATTAGGAAAATAGGGATTATACTTAAAAAAAAAAAAAAAAATGCGGGATGATAGAATTCCCTCAAACCACTTGCATATGCTTAATGGGTCCAAAGCTTTAATGAATCTGATTTAAATGGGTCCAGGACTTATCCAGTAGAATTGAGACAGACAGACCAGACTCAGCTCAAGCAAATGATGCTCTTTAGAGTTATGGGACAGGCCTCAAAAAACTGAATGGCAGGTAGGAAAGAAATGATGCCTTAAACTACATGTCCCATAAACCCTTGTAGTGCCTCAAGCTGTTACTGTGAAATTGTATTTTAACCTTCTATTCCAACACAGAATAGGCAGAGATATATCTAAGACAGGGAAAGGCAATTTCCATTTTTCTTAGCCTGAGGATTCAGACCTTGAAGGAAAACTGCAAGGACCATGTGTCCCATTTGTCTCTTGTTTTTTAACAAGTGCACAGGACTTAATGTTGGAAGCTCTAATTCATGAGTGATCTTCCACTTCTGGTGACAGACACATGTCCAGGCTTTTCCATTTCTCTCTGTCGCTGGATGTCTTTTTCTGAACTTATTCTTTTCCAGTTCGTATCAAGTTCTTCATGTTATAAGCGGGGGAAGGAAACTAAGCACTCTCTGGAGAAAAAAAAAAAAAAAAAGAGGAGAAAAAAAAAAGAAAAAAAAAGAAAGGGAGGAAGAACCTCTAAGTAAAAGCCCTAGAAGAAAGATGAGTTCTTAATAACAGGGTATCGTTTCACAAAACACTGCTTTCCTCTGAAGGCCCGCTGCATAAGCTGCACTGGGAAAAGGTTCCTGCTGAGGTAGTGGAGACTCCTGAAACACACAGGATCCAGAGGGAGAGAAATGAGAGACTAGGGACTAGTTCTGTGTAGAGAAACATGAGTCTCTTAATAACACTCTTTTACATCCTCCTACTTTCCCCCACCCATTCACATAGCCTTCTGCTTCTTCATGGAAAATGTATTTCAGCATCATTTCTCAAACACTTAAATTCTACATCCTTTGTGGCACCCTAGCTCACTTCCAACTCCACTTGCCTGACTTTGCTCACCTTGGCAGGAAGGCCATTATCCTCATGATTACTTTGACACTTCCTTACCATATTTCCTCCCCACCCACTGTGGCAGTCATTCTGTAGATCTGCAGCACCCTAGGACTGCATCTCCCAGATATCATGACATCCTTGCATTGTGCTGCTGCCCAGTCCCCAGTGGAAGAGTCTTCAACACCCAGGCCCTACTTGTATCAACTTTTTTGTTTTAAGACATTATTTTGAGAGTTCTGCAAATGAGGACGATGTCCACCCTGGCACACAGATTTTTCTAGTGAGAAAAAAGCCAATGCCAGGTCCTGGAAGCAGTGGTGTGCTGGAAGCAGCACTCCAGGGATGAGCACCAGTGTGCCCATGTGCCCCTGTAACCCTGAAACCAAAACAGGTGCCAAGTTTTGCAAGGAAATACGAAGATTCCCATTTTTAGAGCTACCCACATTATTCCTGAGAGACCAGAGGCAGTATAAAAGATAAATATATGTATCAAGAGCTGAAGGAAAAATTATGATTTTGCCTGATTTCCCAGCCATGACTGTTGAAATTCACCTAAAAATTTCAGTATTGAAATGCCTGTGTTTGACCTAGAATCTCTCTTTTAAACAGCAGGCCAGTCTTGCTTTGAAAAACTGATCTATGATTTCTCCAGTTATCATTTCTCCAGGTATTTTATCCCAATGGAAAGTTATCCTCATCATGAAAAATGCCTTACTCCCTCTCCCCATCTTTTCTGCAATTCAGGATGCAACTACTGGGTCTTGTCAGAATTTTCTTTGCCAAAATTGCTGCAATCTTCTTCCTAAGTAGGTAAACAGGGCCTATGGTGATGCTATTCAGTCTTCTCTAAATAGATTGAGTTTCCTAGGTAATCTGAGGCATATTTCCAAATTTTGCATCATTCCAGTGGGCTCTTCTCTGAATCCTTTCCCATTTATCAACAGGCCCTTGATACATTTTGCAACACACTTAAGTTAATGTTGGAAGAAAAATCACTTTTTTTTTTACTTTCGAGGCTTTTGTGTGCTTGATTTCTCACCCATAACATTATGCATAACTACATACCATATGCAGTACAAAAAAAAAGAACAAACCAGCAAAAAAAAAAAAAAAAAACAACCCACAGAGGAGGCTCTTAAAGGTCAAAAACTAAACTAGCAAATTTATACCAGATAAACCAATCAAAGTCTATTAATTTATTTTTTTTCCCCCATTTCCACCTCTGCATGCAGATGCTACAGAAGCTTAAAGAACCTTTTACAGTGACTTTTTAAGTTCAGACAGAAATAGCCTGGTCCTATTATAATTTCTTCCTTTGGAAAACCATGCTGCAAGACTTAAGGGAAATTTTTCCTAACACCAAAATTTTTCATGTGGCTAATTTAATCCGATTTCTTTTACAGCCTTAAACCATGCCATGTAAATCTTCTTTCTTCTACATCCTTAAGCAAAATAAATTACATCCTATTATTCCTACATCCCTAAGCCAATCTAGCTAACATCCCTTTGTTACTCCTACACCCTAAAGCAAGCCTGCATGTCTCTTGAATAGATCCAATCCTTTAAAAGCATTTACAGAATCCTAACACCCTAGGTGGGTTAGTCATATATGTGTTTACTTCCAGTTTCCATGCATCCACCATCAATGAGCATTCACAGTTGATTCTCTGCATTTCTTTCATCTCAGGGACTCGTGTCACATCAAGATATTCCAGACCTGTCTGCACTGAGGTATCATTGCTGCCAATCATAATGGTTCCCATCTTGCCAGTTCAGGAATTGCTACCTCTACTTATGAAGCTCACACTCTCAAATGGTATCTATTTCTATTATGCATAAATATATATATATATATATATAAATTGGTTTTGTCATGCAAGTGGAATCACTGTTGAATTTTACCCAAACCAGACATGAACTACTCTTTAGAGTAACTGTGGCAAACAGGAGATGGAAAACAGAAATAACCAAAGCTCTCAGTGAGGTGTGGGGAGTTTTTGCTGCAGGAGAAGCAAACACACATCAGAACAAATGGTTTCTTCAGCAATAGACCACAAGTACCTCATCAGCTGAGTTTTTGGGTTGAGAATTTTGTTTTTAATCTAGGTCACAATCAATGAATCTCGGGCTGTCAGCTGTACATCAAGCAGCATCTTATACAAGGACACAGCACCAATTTGCCTAGTATTGTAGATGGTATTTTAGACATATCGAAGCTTTGGACACATGCAAGACCCTTGCCTAGTCTAGAGAAAGCTGAGATCAGCAAATCCTTTTTCTGCTAGGAGAATAGAACAGGCTCTAAATAACCGTGTTATTTTGGTGTCATCCATATTACAGACAGAATTGTACCTATTTTCAGACAACAGGAAAACCAGAAAGCAAGTCCCAGCTTTGCACGCAGTTGTTTGGGCTCGTTTAACCCAGCAAAGGCAGGTTTTAACCCACTCTCCCTGGAGGTGAAAAGGGTCTGTTTGAAAGATGCTAAACTGGTCACTCAGTTTGAGCTGCTATCAACAGAGTCTTAATTACAGAATCACAGGATATTTGGGATTGGAAGAGATCTCCTGAGATTGTCTAGTACAATAAGATGCTTTCAAGATCATAAGTCATCTTTGGGGCATCAACTGTGACTGATCTCCTGCCAAGTGAAGGAATAGCAGAGCCTGTATTTGATTTAAAAAACACCCTGCCATACACAGATCCTCTTTGGGAAAACTCAGCAGATATTTAGGTCCTGCTTCCCTTAAATAAGGATCTTTGTGTTCTAGGGCTATAAAAATGCCTGATGGCCTACATAACAAAAACACTTTAATAGAAGTTATCCTGAAAATGCAGCTGACACTTTGAGGGAGATTAAAGAAAGTGTTTTGGATTCAACCAAGATGATGCCAAAGGGGAAGGCATAGATGCTTTGCTTTGGCAACACTACTACAAAATATTAGGTTCTGGATAAAATCCAAGTGTTTCCCCTAACTTTTTGGCCCAGTCACAACACTAAATAATTAATTACTCTGCCAGGTCTGTTTAGAGCCCAAAGTGAATTACTTGGTTTTTTTTCTCAAACTTGCATCAGAAGATCTTCAGCTCAAGATAACTGGCATTTCACAATATAGCAAGGACTACCATTTGAGAAACAAATATTTTGTTTCATTGACTGATCTTTTTCTAGATATAGAAGACACACCTTTCCCTGGAACTCAGGTCACCCTTGCATAGTTGAATAAAAGTGTCATAAATCTCCTTTTCTGTGGTAGAAAGCAATGGAGAATTAATTCCTCTTGGACCCTTCTTACGTAACTATTAATCTCACTGTTGGACCTTACATTTTTCCTTGTGGGGTTAATACAGTCCTCTGACTTGCCAGGGTTGTTCACCAGTCCATACTGAAGACTCTTTACTTACTCTTTACTTTGATAACAGGTTGCTCCTGCAAGCCAAGCCAGACTAATACTGACTCACAATCACTTGGGCATAGCATTAGACATTGCTGAGGATTTGTGCATCAGATCAGCTCCCTGGATTTATTCTTTGTAGTTTTGTCAGTTCACAGAAGAATCAAGACTGAGGAAAGGTATTTGTTGTTATTATTATTATAGAGAGATGATCCAGGAAAGAGGTTTTAACTCCTGAGTTAGGTAAAAAACAGTGAGTTAAGAATGGAGATTTCAGATTAGAAATCACTTTAGACTTTAATAGACAGTATTAGCATCCCACTATGGTAGATTGGAAACTGCTGTGAGTACTTCTGGCTGTGGAGCTTAGTTGGTGGATAAGATCAGCTTCCTGTCTGTGGTCTTAAAAGAGCAACAAAGTTTGTATTAGTTGGATTCAAACACTTTGACATGTTGATCTCTTAGCCCATCTGACCACCTGTAAAGAAAAATATGAGAAAAGTTTTTAGCTCCTGAACAGCCCAAATGCTGATCCTCATCATACTGTACTATCCTCATGGATTTCATCACCAGTGGTTCAATTGTACAAATATAAAATTATACAATTATAAAAAAAAAAAAAGCCAAAAAACTACCAAACCTTTCTAGTGCTTGTGTGAAACAATCCTGTATCCTCCCATGCTCAGATAATAATCTGAATGATATTTACTTGCTGCTATTTGAATGCAACGTCTGAGTCCTGTCTGGCTGCTGAGCAGACTTCTCCCAGACGAGTTTGAAACACATTTGGCAGCTCTTTGCCCATATGGGCTCCCTCAGACATGCCTCATGAAAATCACACAGCTAGACAGTTGCTCAGAAATCGACACGTGTTCCCCTCAGACACGAAAGGTACTGGTAGCCTGTGACATCAGCTACTTTAACATAGATGCCACAAACATGAGTCTGGTATAAAACAACATTTACTTAGCTCACAACCCTCTCCCAGTAATGAGGTGGCACTTTATCACACTCAACAACAAAAACTAAGCAGAGTATTTCCTAATGGAAAACTCTTGCCTCTGTACCTTGTAAAAGGACAATAGTGAACACAACAGGGACATAGTAGTACAAGGAATGGTATTTTCATCATGTTAAGCAAACTTTCCTGTCCAGCCGTCCAGGAGCCACTGAGGCTCACGCTCACAGCACCCGAGCTGGGACCAAGGCTCCTTCTCAGGTACATCCCCCATGCTCAGTCAGACCAGATATTGCATAGCCAAGACTCACACATCTCCATCCTTACAAAAACATAATCTTGGGGCAGTACCTAAATTACAAAATACCTGCTAGAGCTGGTACATCCGAGGAGGTATCCTGAACAAAGGAAGCCCTGGGCTGTTTTACCCTCACAGTCTGAGGGCAGGAAAGTCCAATCCTTAGCTCCTGCCTCAGTGTCCTGTCCCCTGACTGGCACACAGGTAGGTCCCATGCCCTTTATCATGCAAAGAGCCTTTGGTACATGGCCTCTTGCCAACCCAGAGCTCAGCCTGCAGCTCCCACTGCAGCTGCACCTCCAGATACCAGCCCTGAATATATTCTTCAACAATCGTTTTCTCTGCTTCTCCTGCCCCTCCCTTTCACTCATCTCCCTCCTCCTATTCTCCTTCTGGTGAGGATGCATTTCCACAGCATGCAGCCTCTTCCCTCTAATAAAATTTGTCTTCTGTCAGCAAGATTAAATGCTTGAAGGGGATGGTATCTGTGAAAAACACTCTCCCCTTTACTACATACTCCTCAGGAACTGGTACTCTCCAGGACCAACAGACCTGTGTGAGGCCACGTGGCAGCTTTCTTTAGCTTCTGCAGCAGAAATCTGGGAGGGCTAGAGCCACAACATCTTCTAGCCAACCAAACATGACTATCTCTGACTTCTCTCTCAGTCCTAGGGAATCGAAAAAAAAAACCCAAAAAACCATAAGTGAAAACAGTGGTGGTATGAAGTAAGAGAAGGAAAGGGAGATATGCAAAAAGTGGAAGTAAAGGATTGAGAGAGAAGGCAAGAGATTTATTCAGCATTTCCTTGTCTGTCTCCTCCACAAACTGAATCACAGAAGCATGAAAGTAGATGTATTGAATCTCAAAGGAAATAAAAGAAGTGGAAAATTAACTACTGATGAAAAAAATAGCTGTGTCCAGGGATTCCTGCATATCAACTCTGAGCTCCTTCTTATCAGCTTAGAATAGAAAAGGCCAGGGGACTGGGGAGGAAAGGTCAAACACTGACAGAAAACACAGGCAAGGGAAATATGAGAGCTAACATGGAAATCAAAGCAGAAGAGCAGAGTGGAAAAGAGTTGATCCTGTTTCAGACTATTTGCATGCACTGCCCTGGGTACCATTCCCCCATTTCAGCATCATGAATGAATGAAATGGGTTTAAAGCTGAGGCTTAGGATAGCCACACCACTTTCTGGCTTTCTTACCACCACCTCTATTTGGCAACAGGTGAAAATGGTGGGCTGGGATAACCTCACAGAGCAGCTGCCACAATAAACACTGGCACACAGCTGGGACGACCATGAGCTGCTGCCTGCCAAGTCCCAGCTGACCTCAACCGCTCTTCCTGATGGTTACTGATGGCTTGGACAATGTGCATGAAGCTGGCCTGTGTAATCCTCTCTGGATTCTGGGCCTTGTGCTTTTCTGGATCTTACGCTATTGTTTCCCGTTAGTTTCGAATTAATTTTGACCTTATTCTCTCCTGGGCCTCCTATTCATTCGGACTAGAATGGCCACCTCGGATTTCCAGATGATGAAGGAAGAAGGGCTGCCCCCACTCATCTATCTGTCTGACCATAAACAGGTCCACTGTCACAGTATCATTGGAAATCACTCTAAAAGAAGACTGGAATAAGTGTATGTAGCTATTACTGCGCACAGGTAGTCATTTACATAGAACCTTGAAGAGTGGCTTCCAGTGGAAGTAAAACTGGTCGCCCAAATGTATTCCAAAGAAATGGCTCCCCAAAAAAATGCCACCACTACACATCCTGACAATGCACATCAGTGACCAATAATGTGCAAAGCTGTCTCCTTTTTTGGAAATCTCCACTGAACCTCAAAGCTTGGCTCCCAAACAGCAAAAGTGACCCCAAAATTACCTTCATGTGGACAGCAACCCAGCTATTCAGATTGCTCCCTCAAATCAGCATAAGAATAGCGTCAGCAACATTCTGTCTTTCAAGGACTGAGCGTTTGCTCACAATCAGGGCCAAAAAAGACATGCAGAAAGGTAGGACATGCCTGGGGACTCACTGCTGACATGATTCAGCAGAGTAAATTACAACCTTTTACAGAAATAGCTAATAGCTTTAAAGACGAGAACAAGATAAAAATATGTGGGGGGTAGGCAGGACAGATGGGTTAACAAACATAATAGGATATGCATAATTCTCAGCTACTCAGGAACAGTAATCACAAATCACCACCTGCCCAGTTACTATCAGATGGCAGGTTTGCATCTTCACAACAAATCTGTTTCCTGTGTATGCATCACAATCTTAGTGCATTCATTCACTTACCATAGTAATTTTTCTTACATACACAATTCATCTTTGTGAGAAGGAATAGGAGTTTACACCTTCTATATTCCTATAGCTTACTATATTTGACTCTGCCACAAGCAAGTAAAGCAGATGAAATGAGGGAGCTTTCAGTGTATCAGTGCACCTCCTTTTTATTTGCAAAATCTAACTTTATGCAAGGCTCAACTTTGAGACTACAGAGCAAGGCAGAACATGTTTTGAACTGTTTCACTCAGGTGGAGACTATTTATAGTACAGGAGAAAATAAATATGGAACCCCACGAACTCATTGGAACTGCCATATCACAAAACTTATCAAGAGACGTTGCACAGAACATTTTTGAGCAGAACTAAAATTCTACTTGTGAAGTGAATTTGGGTCAATTTTGACACACACATTTCTGGATAAAAGAAGAAAAGTGAGATGTGGGGACAGATGAGTGACAAATTTCAAAATAAGTCAGATTTCTTTTTTAACTGGTGAAATGGTGGTGACATTTTTTAAAACTGTCCAGGCTTAAAAGAAGAAGAATTTTACAAGAACTGAATTAACATCCTTCCTACAATTAAAAGAAACTTTTCAGTTTTGGATTGAATGTGGCACTACTGGACCCCACCATTCTCTTTTTCCTTCATATTACTTTATTTCTTTGTCCAGTCATTGAATTGAAAACTCCATTATTCACACAACTCAATCTGAAATAAAGAAAAGAGCAAGCCAGCTGTAGACTCCTTGTATTCTGAATTAAAATGTCAGGCTATGCCAGACGTGGTAGAATATTCTGTTGTCAGAGAATCACACACTATATAATCTCCTAATTATAACCAAACCTTCAGCAGCAGTTTCATGCACTCATAATATCGCTGGATTTCAGGTATCCTCATCCTGAGCTCAACTTCCCACAGAGCATTAAGGGCACACGCAGTGAGCAGTAGGTCTATGAGATGATGGTTATCTAATTCCTCTGATGAAAAAAAGGAAAACATCTGTCAACAAGAGGGAAACTTGCAACCTTGGGAGTTTTCGTTGTGGGACAGTGACATTGCTAGTTTGTCTCTAAAGGAAACCTTGTAAGGCAATTCTCAGGGAGAAAAAAAAAAGCAATAATAGTAGGAGATTGTTTATTTGCTAAGTAATGATAAGACTGCAGAGAAAATGGAAGGTGGGCTCAGCAGAGCTGACCTAATTTTCTTCTCCTTTCCCAGGAATCCTGCATTCACAGCAGCTGAGCGATGAGCAGAACAGTGGGCACCAACCTAGGGCATGCATCCTACAGGAGATGGGCAAAGGATGGAACACAGAGGTGTAGGGTTATCCCAACTTTTCAATGGCTTATGGTGAGCTATCTTCCCTCACTCTCATCAGGGCTTCTTTCGGCACAGACTGAGCCTGTCCAAGCAGCCAGCTGATCAGCACTGGTTTTTGAACCTGTGCTGGACAGAGGCATAAGGGAGACATTCTTCAGGCTTGCGCACTCACCAGTCAGCCTTAGTTATTTCTCATTATCATTGTTCATGAGCCCAAGCCCACCGAAATGAAGAAAGTGGAAGTTATTTTCTGCTGTTGTTTTGAATGTGAAGCAGAGCGAAGCCTGGATTTCACTCGCAGGGCACTACAGGGTCACAGGCGGTGCATAGGCAGCACAATTGCTTATCTCTCCCCAAGGCATTGTACACAAGAAACAAAAGAGACACACAGCACTGGCCAGGGTTCATTGCTCTTGGCAAACTGCAGCAGCATCCCAGGGGTGAGCAGCTTCCCAAGCCAGCCCAGTCAGAAACACCAGCTCAGAGGTGAAGCACCACGCCGCTTTGCACTCGAGCGAGACAGCCACAGATCTGGAGCTCAGCAGATTTGGATTGACAGTGTTTAACTGCAGGGGTAATAACCTTTTGGGACAGGACACCAAGGCCTGTGGGGAGGTTCCATTGCAGGCACGTGGTCATTTTTTGTAGAACTGAATGCTACCATGCGCTGGAAAGTGTTCTGCTACAGAGTAAGAGTTTGGGGCATTCTCCTGGGTGCTGCGGTTATTTTGTACCAGTCGTGTTCTACATCCCCATAGCTGCTAGAGAGAGCAAGAGCAGAACAAGACCTGCTAGCCCCTGCAGTGCCTTCTAGCCTGGTGCTCCAGTGTTGCCTGATCATCAATTTACAGTAAAGTAAAAAGGAAAATAAGACTTGCAAACATTCTCATTGAATCCCACCTGCTCCCCATCAATAGGTAGGAGAGGAAAATCTGCACTATAAAGAAGTCAAAGATGAAATGTGAAGCCTGATAATTTCAATATCTCTGTAGCACACTGCATCATCCCCTGATGCAGGGGTAAGCATGCAATTTGGCACTATGAGGCCCCTCTCTTGGATGGCTTCCTTGAACTCTGAGCATGATTTTTAGGTAAGGGAGGCAGGTAAATTTTTACCTTACAAGATCCCCAAGGACTGCAATTCTCATGTCTGAGGGCCAAGCCAACCTGCCCCAGAATATCCCATCAGAGTATCTGGTGAGAATAAAAACAGCCTCTATGTCTGCATTCCCATGAACTGCCCACAAAAGTCACTGACTCAATGAAACACTCTGAAACACAATCACAGATCACTGAAAGTGACTTTACTCACTGTTTCCCCATGGATTTTGCCTTAGACCTGCCCTCAGGTGAAGCTCCTCTGAAGAAACCCTACAGAGCTGCTCCTATCACCATTGTGCTCCTCAGGCAAGGGCTCAGCTGACTCCTGTATGCTCTCAGAAAGCAAACTTCTTCCCTTTACCTTTTCTTGCAGCCAAGCACTACATCTCACCCCCACCCCCATCACTGCCAGTGGGCTTGACGGGAGGGCTACATCTTCCTGCCCTCAGATGGCTGCTCTTGGGAGAGAAGGAAGCTCACCCAGATGGATTTCAGCAGTTCCATGAGTATTTTATGGTCTTTTACTGATTTACAGCCAGTTCAGCATTCTTGTAAATGGCTATAAATTGGATTGAAGTCATAAATCATAACCAGAGAAAGAGAGACACAGTCTCTGAGTCCCAGCTCAGGCTAAACCAGCCTCTATGAATATATGGAAGAAACCTTCTCCTGCAATCAATACACACAGCAATGGCCCACAGGGTCCAAGCCTATTCCTCTTCCACAGGTCTCTAAGAGCAGCTACACACGACACGTGTGTGAGGCACTGAGAATTCCTCCCTGCCAAAGCCAGCTGTAACACAGGGGCTGTCCCCACCACCTGAGGCTCTGCACACTTCCTGAGCTTTGCTGTACTCCTGAGTGCACACATACACATCCCCTGTGAGCAGGGAGGCAGACCAGCACCCTTGACAGCAGACTCTAAATTTCTTCACACCGATCAGCAAGAGGAGATTCCCACCTCGCACACTGCCTTTCCAAGGTGAGTGCCTTCTTTCTCCACTGAGACTGGCAGAAAGCTGCAGGTTGCTATTCTTCTGAAACGTCTGATTTAGTCCACATGGAGCACTGAGAGCTGAAATGCCTTACTTCCACTCCACAAGCCTGGTACCTAAAACCTAGGGATTTGTATCTTTCTCTTTTGTTTCCCAAGGTCATTTTTAGAATCTGGGCTGTAAGCATTTCTGAAAGCATCTGACACAGCTGTCTAGGTGCAAGCTAGAGCCTTATTTCTGTAGAAGAAGTCCTATCACAGCTACTATCAAAGAGTTTTTCTTGCTTAAAAGAACTTGAAAAGATAGCACAAAGGTCTGTCCAGTACTACCTGCATAGGCATCACAGCCTCAGCATTATGATCCTGCAAAGAATTGTGTAATTCCCTAGCTGGTGACCTAGGATACACACCCTGTTCTTATAGGCAGGGACCCCTTCTCATGTCTATTTGGTTCAGACTTGCTTATGTATATTTATTATTTAGACAGATGGTTTGCTTTAGTCCTATACATGCATCTGTTGAAATTAAATTATGTGCCTTGCTCTCTCTGTATTCTCTTTTGCTAAACACAAGCCACTGCCTAATTGCTAACATGAAGGGAGAATGACCTCACTGTAGAGTTCCCTAAAAAAACGAACCACTGATTATGATGTCATTTTCTAATAGCATGAAAGAGGAGTTGAATTGCTTGCTTGTTTATCTTTTCATTAATTAATCATTTTGCTGTTACTTTGTGCTCCCCCTTGTATCTGCTTCTTTTCCCTCTTTGTCTTATTTTACTTGTTTGTGCATCATTGTCTCTGTGATAACGCCTCAAAGCCCTAGACTGGGACCAGCTTTCTACTGTGCTCAGCACAACACAAAACACAAAAACATTCATATTTGCAAATGGGCAAGGGTGACTGTTTCTGGAGTTCGGTTGGGTTTTATTCCAGGAGCTTTCAGTGGATAATCCAGGCACTACTTTTGAGGGGTCTAAAGGTATCTAAAAGTAAGCACCAAACTGATAGGTCAGTCTCTTTAGAGGACTTGCATCTCTTTGGGAGCAAAATTTAAAATAAATTTTAAAAGAAGGGCTGAGAAATAATAATCATAAACCCTTGCTTTGGAGAGAAAAAACACAATTGTTTTGGTGTGGTAAATAATACCATGATTAATAACAAAAGTAATAATAATAATTGACCTCTAGTTGCTTGCCAAGATATAAAAAGAATCATAGCAACTTGACCATTTGTATCATCATTCTGATTCTTGGAAAAAGATGTTATTTTAAGCTGCATCTGCTTGGTAACGTTTATATCAAGGTAAAATATTGCCCACACATAGATGGTATAGAACATTTCAGGAAATTATGAAAGGAACTAAATTTTGTTCTTACCTTTACTGATAACTATTATTCTCCATTAGACGCTTATCTTCATGTCATGATTTTTTTGTTGTTGTTGTTTATTTGTTTTTGTTTCATTTTTATTTTTTTCATTAATTTTCATCCTACACTGAAGGCCTGGTCACCTAATCACATACCTGTATGCTGCACTGTGACTGGGGCAGAGAGACAAGAGACAAGCTAACCCAGAGCCAATGGCATCAGCACAGTACTGAGTCAGTGTCCCATTGGCCCTGGCATGCAGCAGGGATCTGTGGCTTGGACATGCATCCCACGGACACACAAGAGCAGCTTTGAATGAGTTCAGAGCTTCTGTATCAAGGAGCAAGGGAAACAACATGTGTTCTGTGGTTCAGGACCTGGGTACAATCAAAACAGCTTGCTTGACTGCCTGGAGCAGCAGTGTTCAATTTATCCTAATTCCTCCCACCGCAGCCCAGATTTAGCTTTTCAGATGGCTCCGCGTGGCTCTCAGCCTTTTCTTAATGGGACAATAGCAAGACTGAGTTTGGCTAATGGCTGGAGACTCTTCTGGCACCAGCACAGCCTGGCACAGAGCCATCAGCTCCTGCTGCCACCACCACTCATTCTGCTTTCAGGCCTGGGGGGTAGGAGGCACATCACCACACACACCCCCAGGCACACCCAGCCTGACACTGCCCACGCCCGGAGGGCATTTGCAGGAATAAGGATCTCAGAGGTGCAATCCAGCTCCAGTGGCTCTGAAGGCTAAGACACTTCACCATGGATTGTTTGCCTGAATGATGCCAGCAGATAAATCCTAAACATTACAGATCAAGAAACTTGTATTTTTCTAATTTTTTTTTTTCCAGTGACGTTCTAGTCAAGGAACTTCCAAGGGGCTGCTATTTTAACGCCACTAGTACTACTATTAAAAATATTAATAACAACAATATTAGCAACAGTTAATAGCCAAAGGAATACCAAAAGCAGAGGCAAAAGAGTTGTTTTGGATTCTTTTGGACTTCATTTGTTGAGCAAAAGAAGATAGGATTAGCAAAATCCACAAGGTGACACCAAATCATTAGGGTCAACCCAAGTAAAGGGACTCAAAAAATTCAGATGTGATAGTAGTTTCTCCATAAATCTACCAGCTCGGATGTCACCCTCAGGCTGAATAGACTCTTGCAATGAAATAGTTGCCCTTCACTGGGTCCTGCTGATTCTTTCCTGTCAAAGAAGATTTATTAATGGGAAATAATTAAAAAACAATTCAGAACTTTCTTCCTGTTTGAATGGATTATATTACATTAATTAGTGGAGGGTGGGTTTTACATTATTTTTTTTTTTTCTTTGTCCCCAAGGACAAGATACATTTGTGCTTACCACAAGGTCCTCCTTTGCCCCAGACCTGTTCTTGCTACTTTAAGTGATATACATTGTCCACCATGCTGTAATAGTGCTAAGTGTGGCATAATTTTTGGAAACAAAATGTCTCCCTCCCTCTTATTCTCTCACACATATGGCATCTCAAAACACAACGACAGGCTATAAATTCACACCAAGGTCATGAGGAAAAGTTGGGTATTTTTTGATGACCATTCTCCGTGAACTGTGAAGAAAACAACCACTGCCATCATCAGATTCAGTCATAAAAAGACTGATATTAGAAAAGTGTTTTGTAGTATGAAAGGTTGCTCCCAGCAAAGCACTGTCTCCAGCTTTTGTGTTTGCAGTGTGTGTCAGCCTTCCTTTTGCCAAGGTTTCTTTAAGTCAGCTGATACTCCAGCTCTGTTTTCTTGAGATCTCCAAGAATTAATGTCTTGTGTTTTTTGGATCCAGCCACAGCGTCATGTGTCAGCTCCAACATCAGTCTTGGTTCTCCATTTCTCACTGCTCAGTGACACCTGCAGAGCTGTCTGGAAGGAGACATCAGAGTCTTCTGTCCCCAGTGCCTCCTCAGAGTGCCTCAAAGCCCAAGTTTCTGTTTTCTGGCCTTCAAGCCCTCTGTTCCACTCTGTTGTGGTGCCTGCAAAGAAGAGAGAACAGTTGTAGTTTTTTCAGGGCATTAAAAATACCAATGTAAATGGTGCACAGCAGAAAGTTAAGACTAGAAACTGCAAATGCGTAAAAGTGCTATTGCCCTGGCACTTGCATGATCTTAATAGTGATCTGGTAAGAGAGAGAGGTTTCAGAGCAGCACCAGTGCCTTTAAACCTCCTCTGCACTGCAAAACTCAGGCAGCAGTGCAGAGCACAATGCAACAGCAGTCAGGGTTTCCCTGGGGGCGCAAGGAGCCTCAAGAACAGCACCAGTTTAGCACTGTGGGACTGCTGGACCTGAGGCAGGGTCTGGTGGGGGACCTGAGCAAGTATCTCTGCTGGCATGCAGCTCCCTGGACTGGGGAAGGAGGCAAGGAGGGTCACTACCCTGCCCAGCACTTCCCGAGGGATCAGGCTCTGGGTTTCCGATGAAAACCTTCTTTGCGTGGCAAGCGCAGGGAGGGAACGGAGCTGAGGAGATTCATGTCTGGCAGCCCTGTGCTTTGCAGTCCTTTTTTTTAATTGGGGTAAATAGAATCAGAATGACAAGTGCAGAGTGATGGTTTCGATGTGCTATTTGTCTAGTGAGGAATTTGTGAAATATGTGTTTTTCTGTAGAGAGTGCATGGCTGTAAAGAAGGGCCAGAGTCAGCACAACCTCAGAGAGATGGAGAATAAAGCATTCTAGTTTTGTGGCCATTGATCTGATGACACTGTGGGTAATGGATGGACAAGGTTAGTCTCAGAATGTCTGATTTTTCTGAAATCGTTGCTGGAGTCAGACTTAAGGTTGCTTCACCATGCAATTCTGTATTTACCATTATTAGAGATCCTCATATCTCAACACTTGCTCTGAATTTCCTACACTTTTAGTGACTGATGGATTTGGAAGTTTTTTAGAGAAGCATATAATTCTGCAAAGATATTTTTATGTGATCATTTTTTTTGTTTACCTGAATTCTATTAGTCTTCTCCTTCAGTCCAAGATCCATGTTTTCATATGGAATTTCATTTTGCAGTTAATTCTTTGCAGGATAATTCTTCTGATTTTCCTTTTATTATTTTATTTTATTTTATTTTATTTTATTTTATTTTATTTTATTTTATTTTATTTTATTTTATTTTATTTTATTTTATTTTATTTTATTTTATTTTATTTTATTTTATTTTATTTTATTTTATTTTATTTTATTTTATTTTTTTAATTTCCTTTGAGAGAAGGCTTAAATTCAGGTAAGAAGAGAACCCTGATTAATTAATCAAACCTAAGTAGACAGGTTGCAGACCTGTTTGGGGCTACCTTACAAGTACAGCTATTCTTGGGGAAATGCCTCCATAGACTGTGAATTGAATATTTTGTTTTGAGGTGCTGCACACTGTCCTCTGTTAAAGGAACCTTTGAGGAAAGAGCTGTGGCAGAAGAAAGCAGGAACATGGCAACCAAATTGATGCTTGCAAAAAGAAACTAAACCCTTCAAAGCACTCATGTATTTCCATGAGGGGCACTGAGGGGCATCAGCCCTGACTTTTAAGCCCACATGTAGCTTTGAAGTTCCTCCGGGCACCCTGCTGCTATGTAATTCCCAGATAACCGTACCATTAAAACACTCCCAGTTGCAACCTGCCAGAAGATGGTGTCCTATCCTATCAGACACAGGTCTCAGCACAGTGATGCAGGCATTCATGACTGATTATTGCAGCTAATATCCAGTGAAGAACGCAGGCATCCTGGAAAAGCTCCAGTTGAGAAAACACAGTCTCTGGTCTCCCTAGCAACACCGATTACTGTGAGAACATCACCCGACTGCTCCCTCATTTGTACTGGCCACCAGTGAAGACAGAGTCACCTTCAAGGTCTCTGCCCCAATACTCTATGTCTGCCACAGGTTTTTGTCTGAGTTGCTGAAGAAATTCACCTTTCTGCATAACCCCACGGTTACTTTGCCATACAGGAACAAGCAGATGGTTGACTTCGAGGATAGAGTCTGTGCTGGAGACAGGATTTTGCAGGACTTTGGATCACTATATTTCTCCCTGGTACAGTGAGAACCCTTGTGGTAGTTTCTGCCTTCTCCACAGGAAACTCAGTTCCCCAACATAATCTTCCATCAATAAGCTCACATACAGAAGTCTAAACAAACAAATCACCCTATAAACTACTCCGTCTCTTTCTTTCACAGGGCAGAGGATGAAAAAGACAGAAAACTCGTTGCTTTAGTTTCCATTTTCCTATGCTTGGGCCACTCACAGATGGCGTGTCTCTGGAACTGCCCAAGCTAATAAGAAAGCTGTTGTGGTCACAAGTGTTACACAGTATCTGGCCCATTACCTCACCCAGGGAGATTCCTGTAAGCCCTGTGAAAGATTCCCATGCAATCAAGGATACCTTTGCACAGCACTGCCAGGGGTTGTGACAAACACCCCCCAAATCAGCTCTTTGCTAAGCTGCCTTAAATCTGTTAGCAGGCCCTGAGGAACGACCCACAAATCTTCTTTCAAATTTTTAATTCATTCCTTTCTGCTGAGTTCACTCCCCTTATTTTGCTGTGTTTCCATGAACAATCTCACAAATCAGTTTACTGGCAGGAATGTTTGTAGACATGGCAATTTTAAGTCAGTGTTGCATACTATTTGCAGAAAGTGCATTTTGAATACGCTCTAACAGGTCTCTTCTCTGGCTTCATTAAAAAGCATTTCCACTAGAAGAATGGAACCCAAAACACAGGCTCATGTTTGCACCCCAGCTCCTCTAGTGCCTGAAAGGAGAAAACTGATAGTAAGCAAAACTGTTCCATGTTCTTTCTTAAGCATAGTTCTGGTTATAGGAGCAGCTGTACTGGTTCAGACCACAGGTCCAGGTACCACAGAATACTATCTCCTGCAGCAACCATGAGAAGAAACTCAAGGAAATGTGAGAATGGAGCAACTACTCTCCCAAAGACAAGTATGCCACAGATAAACCCATTAGGGACTTTGCTGTTGCTACCAGTATGACAGAGATGTGTTCAAATATTCAGGTAGGGTGGATATTATGAGTGATCAGACAAACAGGTTGATTGATTAGTTGATCTTTTAAGTTAAGCAATATACTCATGCTTTTAACATACAGTGATTTTCATGGAGAATATCAAATATTCTTGTGTGGGTCCCAAAAATAAACTATTTTTAACCCACTTCAAAATACTTTTGATGGATAATTCTGAACAAACATAAAAATGATCACAAATTATCAGACCTTCTGACTTGAACATGAGCAAGCTTGGACCTCAGTAGCAGATAACATCTGATGGAGCCAGGCAGGTTAAAATGGAAGCAATGCTTTTTATGAAAGAGCAAAGGTGATTAGCCAGAGCAAGAAACTCCTGCATGAAGGAGAGGATTAGTCACGTTTGAATGTCTTGAGCTCAACAACTGACCTCATGCAAAGAGTTTCTTCTTAGCTAAATACCTACTATGCTTTAGTCAACGACAAATTATTGGGTTCAATCCAGAGGTAACTGGGTGAAAATTAATGGCTTGTGATACTTGGAAGGTCAAAACAGATGATCTAGAAGTCCCTTTAGTCTTCATCTCTGTGTCCATGACTGCACAATGGACACATGGTTCATTATAAAGAGTGGTGCACAGCCTCAGCTGATATAAATAGACATTTGCGCCGATTTACACTTGATAAGCATCTGGTCAGGCTTGCTCAGCTGCACACTCTGGCATGAGAAGTTGTCACGACTAAAACTGAAAAATAGCTGTAGCACATCAGAGCTCATGGACCAGATGGTGAGGGGGGCTTGCAGGAACCTCATCCGTGCACACGGCCCCGTCAGGGAAGTCTTGGTCTCATCCACAAGCCGTTCCACTTGCCAGCTGAGGAGAGCAGGTTCCTGGAGAGGTACAGAGCAAGCTCTGATGTCTAAGGGGAGTTTCCCTGGCTTTTGTGGGGCTATGGAACAAGAGCTGCTCTGCCCACATTTTCTCCCAAAGTGGCCTGCTCATGGGGAGGACACCACTCCCCAACCCAGTGCCATTCCTGGGCATCCTACCTTATGTTACATTTGCTAGTATTTTTTGTCCTAGGGTTTATAAAATTGAGAGCAATTGGGTTTCTTTCATGCTGCCATCAGGTTAGAGTAGTGACAGAGAACATTTCCTTTCCTATTGTCTGAAAGCTAATCTCAAAGGGAAAATTCAGGTTACTCTCAATTCCTGCCTGTTTTCACTTGTCTCCCCATGTATCATGCTACTTGTGTTTTCCTGTTTCTGAAATACTTTTTAAGTATGTGTAGGTTATCATGCTCACAGTAGTTGCTGTTTAACCAATCTCTCCAGACTTTATCCTTTTAATCTTTCTTTCTAAATCAATCCTTCCAGTCCCTTGATCATTTCAGTTGCTCTCCTTTGAACAGCTCCTGTTTGTCAAACACTCTTCCTAATGACTCATGTGGAACAGGAAATATGTGAAACTTCAAGGCACAACAAAACACAGGAGCAGCCCAGGTTCTGAGTCCTGGATACTGGGGATTTGCATCATAATGGAAGAGCTGCCTACAGGGAATTTGTGAGCACTGTCCATAGTTCCTGTTCCCCAGAAAGCTTCACAGAGAGCTGATGGGACTGCTGGTGCAGGAAAGCCAGGCAGCGTGGTGATGGATGTGCTCAAGCACCCAAGGCCTGGGGGTCCTGCTCCAGCCTCATTAGATGGGCTTGGGCTCTCTGGAGGTACAACAAACTACTCTGGTTTGGAAGTTGTCTCGAGGCCTGCAGGAAGAAACGCTGCAGCTGGATTCCTAAAACAAATGCATACATGTGTTAGGACAGGGAACAGCCAGATCATTTGAGGTCGCTGACTACTGCTCTGAAGTACTTCCATATGATGCATATACACCCTCCCCACAGATGGGAAATAATGCTGAGGAGTGACACCATGGACAAAGGGGATTTTCTAAGTGAGGAATTTTCTAAAATACAGAAAAGCAGCCCAAATTGTAGTAATATAAGAGAATGTAAAGTGCAGCAAGGGAGATGTAAAATGGGGATTAAGGAGGGTATAATGAGCTTTGCTGAGCAAATCATACTGTGGCAAACCCATGCTCAGACTCTGTGGGCATTTGACTTCCCCCTGGGAGCAAAATGGTGCAGTTCTCCCAAAAAAGAAGACAAGAGCTGATTACAAAGGAGAGCTCAGGGCAGGGAGCAGTTCCTCCCACAGCACAGGAGTCATCCTGCAGAGGCAGCCTTCATAACAACTTGCAGGACGTAAGTATGGTGAGTCACCAGCTGACATTCAGAGTACTTACAAAGTTTCCTCAGCCATTCAGGTAAATCAGCCTCCTCAGACTGACAGCGCTGCAGCTCCAAAAGTGTGGGAACATGAAGAAACCTCTTGCAAAGATCTTTGATCTCCTCTCTGATTCCAGCTTTTGATTAGGGTATTGGTTTTGGCCTACAAAAGAGCTGAAAATTGCACAGTAGGGATAGTGGGACTGTGGTTAGAGAGCCATGTGTAACCCAAGACGAGGACAAATGTTGCCTACTTTCCAAAAGTGTCAATTTTTTTTTTTTTTAGACTGCATCACATTTCAGTGTTGTAGAAGAGGCTTGTTAGAGATAAGCTTGCATAGAAACAAAACGAGGAAGGATAAGACCCATGAGTCAATGCCCCCCATGGGAGGTGCCAGATCAGTAGCAGGCTCCAGGAAGGACAGAGGGGTGCTGGTTTGGTGAGACACAGGCAGAGTCAGCATAGTCATGGACCTTTGGAAGCCCTCTTCTTTCCTGAGCTTGAGGGACCGCTGTAACTTCCAGGCTTCAACTCAGTCCTGAAGGTTGTGCAGAGCTGTGCCTGTGGTGCATTGCAACCTTTGGGCCTAACGCTGCAGAGCAGTATGCTACACTGCTGCTGGGTATGTGTGCAGCAGCTGCGAGGGTCAGCACAGAGACCTTTGTGTCTGTAACACCACATGGACATTTTGCAGGCCTGATTTTCTTCCCTCATGACAGACCCAGCCTGGCCACGTGTTGCTGTCCCTGAGAGCTGGGTGAAACGGTTGCACTGTGGAACTGAAAGCACCTCGTTACAGCAGAACAGCTGTCTCTGTGGGAGGAAATGAAGAAAGTCCCCCCCTCACCATACAAGAAGGTACTTTGGGGATGTCAACCTCTTCTCTCACTGGTGGAAATGGAAATAGGTGTGTGCTCTATAGCACTAGCAGAACTCTGCCCATCAGTTCTTTCAAGCAAGGTTTGAAAGGTTTAAAGTTGCTGCCTTGCATAAGGGCCATCAATATTAGCTTTAGGACTGCCTGGCTAGCCAGAAGGATGGTTCATCTGTGGCTAGAGTGAGACAAGGACCATGGAAAACAACGTATTTTTCTCCTCTGGGGTTTTTCACCTGGGGAAGTGAGGAGAAGAGTGAGTAGAGGGAATAACTTTCAGATGTTTCTTCTGGGCTGAAAAGGGCCAGAGGCAAGAGAGATTTCACAGCAGATAAAATTTCGAACTTCCAAGTGGATGGTAAGAATCTTTGAATGCCCAAGGAAGGGGAGTTCAAAGTTGCTGAGCTCTTAAACAAAGCAGACAGTGGCTTATTCAAATAGCATTTTCTACAAACGCCTGTGGGACTAAGGGGCTGGGATGGAGGGTGATTATTGTAACTGTGTTTTACAAAGAAGCTAAAGATGATCCAATTATAAAACAGAGCGCCTTACCTCAGAACAAGGAGAAAACACTGAAAAAAATCGTTAAAGATAGAGTTAGAAAGATTCTAGATGAGTCTAATGTGATAGAGATAAACCTGTCTGCCAGTTTCTCTAAGTGTGACTTGTATTCCTCTAGCCCATTAGGATTCTGGGGAAGAGTTAATGAAATACTGGACTGAGGAGAAGGGGTGGTGGTGGGGATATAATTTATTTAAACTTTTCAAAAGCCTTTTGATAAAGTCTTTCACAAGAGGCTATTAAAGAAATTTGTTGCCTGTAGGGTGGGAGGCAAAGTCCTGACATGGATTAAAACCTAGATAAGAGGTAAAAAACAAAGGAGAGGAATAAGTGCCCAATTCTCTCCGTGAAAGGAGGTTAATAGCAAGATGCTCCAGGGATCAGCATCAGGCCCAGGGATGTTCAATATGTTTATTAACGATCTAAGAGAAAGCAGAGAACAACAGAAATACAAAATTTTGCTGATGGCACAGTTTACTTCTTGCTGTAAGTAATTGGCTGTGTTTGACTCTTCTCTTGTGTTCATGCCTTGTCTGTGAACAGATCACTGGTTTTACTAATAGGCCTATAAATATAATTGGAAGTATGGCTCAGTCTTGTGAACAGTACTGAGACTGATGGCAGGAGGAGGCCTACAGGTGCATCAGCCTGGGACAGATGAAGAGTCACAAAGCAAGAGGGTTTGTGCATTCAGCCCTCCATCAGCTCTGTAAGTGCTGCTTACCGTAATTCTGCTGCTTCTGATGTCACCATCTGCTAGTGCTCAAGGAGGGCTGTGGTATGAGCTGTCAGGAACCACACCACCATCACTATTTCATACTTAAACTCCTGGATGGCATGAATCTGCCACAGGTTCATGTGAGCTCGTGGGCCCTTTGCCAGCACCCCGCAGCCATTGCCCATGTGAGCGCTCATGCGTGCACCTTTTATGTGTATCACTTCTGCATTCCCACTCCTGATTTGGCAAATTCTTCCCCATGCAGCCAAGATTTCTGCTGCAAGTTTTAGGAATTAAATGCACACATCACCACACCCCTGTATTGCTGCCAGAGATGTTCTCTGGTGCTCTCTCAGGGTGCTCTGCCCTGCACCCTACTCCATCCAGATCCACTTTCTGCGCTGCCTCCACGCGCTGGCCTTGCTCTGGCTCCTATTCACTATTCATCACTCTGACTGAAACACTCAGCTCCTAGCAAGGTAGTTATTGTAGGCAAGTTAAAAGTCCTCCTTCACAGTCACTGCTGCCACATAAGTTTGTTCAACTCACTGTATTAAAGTCATTAGTGCCAGGCAGCCCTGGAGAAATGCTTTATGTCATCATTTTGCTCTACAGCAACCATTTTTTTACAAAGTTGAGGTTGCTACTTCAAACTACCTCAGCACTTGCTGGAAGCTGCCTGCATTCACATCTTTTTGTGAGACAATAAACAAGAAGAAACTTAGAGACATGGTTAGAAAAAATTCCATTTTCCAAGTACTTTTTAAAATTCAGACTTTACTGAATTGGTCTCTGATAATCACACATAGCCAGTCCAAAATTACCAAGATAAATACATATATTTTTTTTTTACTAGTGGTCACCAAATTTCAGTTTATTATGGTCTCTTATAAAGAGAATATCAACCTTCTTAGCTGACCAGACCATGCAGTTGCCATGCTGCTGATTTGTCCCAGCTCAGTGTCAATATGACAGATGACAAAGGGCCAGATCAGCATGCTGGCTGTGAGTGTGACAGAGGAGGAAGAGGAGTGCCAGCCAGCCTGTACTACCCCCTGGCACATAAGGTGTTACTGCCGAGGAAGGTACTCCCAGGTGATATCTGATTCGGCAGATCCTGTCCTGCTGTCGGTGAGAAACTGCTGATTGCTCAGAGGTTTATGTGCACTCTCTCTCCCACCTCCTGCCAGCTACTGAGGAATGAACCAAGGAACAGGGATACTCTGGGGGGTAAGCACCTTCAAGGACCAGTAGCAGCAGGGTTGATGCAGTTGTCCTCATGCTAATAAAGCCTGGTGTTTGAAGGCAGAGGCTCCTCCTGCGATCTGCTGGCATTGTCACTTGACACTTCTCACCAGCTGGTGAGTAGGAAAAAAGAATGTTCTGGTGTCAGTGTAAAATAAGTGGCTGCAGTGTGTAGTCGAGTTGCTGGAGGTTTCATAATGCTGTCTTCAGTCTTTTATAAATATATACATGCAGCCATGTACGAGCAGAATGGGCTCCATTTCAAAGCCACTCCGTTCTGTCAGAAACAAGCTGGAGCAGCCAGGTGACCGCCTGACTGATGTCATGGAAGGAAGCTGCTAAGAAGGCAAATGCAATACGATCTCAAGCTCAGCATGCTGCAAGCAAATTGAGCTGCTGCGCTAAAGTCGTGAAGAAAAGAGATTTTCCTATTATTTATACAGCGGTCCTAGACTTCAGGGAAACAGGCAAGCTGGAAATGGAAATTCCCATTGATGAGAACAAATTTCCTGTTTCTGTCATTGCTGAAACCTGCAGGGATTAGTCACATTACTTTGAATTTTAAACAGCGTACGTTACAAACATTTGAGGAAAAATTGAGTGAGTGAAGTCATAGGTGTGATGCTCTGCATTAAAGACACCACTGCATTTTTTTAGTTACTCAGTTCTCCAGAGCAGAGACTGATCCTTGTGTTTACTAGTAAAACTTTTCAGAGGGTGCCTACTGGGTGCCTTCAGACGCCACTAAATTAATGATTTAATAAATTCAGATCATCTCTGTAGCATATGGAAATTAAAAGTACAGTTATTAAGGAAGAATTCCAATTTCAAAAATTGCTAGAGGTTTTATGCAGTCAACAGGAAACATCACCAATGCTTCTGAAGAATAGAGATGATTATTTTCTACTGTGAAAACATTACATTCCGGTTGAGGTGAAAGTCTACTCTTGTTCTAATTAGGAAGGGTGAAGAAGAAAGAAATGCTGGTCTAAGCTGTTTGTTGCCTCTGAAAGGTAGCTCTCAAGTCAATGAGGAGTGCAGACTGGACAGACAGATGTGGAAATCAGTATAAAAAAAAAATCAGACTTGAATGTATTCAAGAACACATTACTCTGATATGTAGTGATAGGAAGCAGCTTGGGAACCATAAATATAGAGAGAGAAACACTGAGGACAATTATAAATAACTTAGAAGAATGATAAGCTCCTGGACTGCAAATTGGCATGAGCAGCTATTCAATGATCCATGTTTAACAGGGTGATTAGTGTATGACTGGTTAATAACAGTGTGGAGAAATGTCACTGGGAAAAGCTTATGCAGCACCTGCATAAGCCTTTGCATAAATACCAGCAGCATGGACAGGTACAAAAATGCTATGAAAAAACATTGCTTTTGCATTTGTGAGTGTCCCTGCACCTGGACACACACACACAAACCCACAAGAGGGCTCACACGTGCCTGTCTGCCTGATCACCTGAATGAGAGAGTTAATAAAAGGTTTTACTCACTGGATGCTCATTCAAACCTGTTGCAGCAGGAGCTGTCAGTCCCTGGAAGCAGCTACAGGGACCAGTGATCATGATTTGATTACACCGAATATGAGCACAGGGAGCATCCTGTCAAGAAATAATATGTATTTTTATATACTTGGCCCTTTGAAAAGGCAAACTTCTCAAGTGTCAAAAGTAAAATGTATTAGGAGAGAGCATATAATGCATATGTATATATTTGTATAAACACTCATTCGTGCATGTGTGAGAATTGGGAGCTCCTCCAGCAAAGTTTATCAGAGGCCTCAGAGGCCAGCATAGCACAGTCACTCCAGAAGATGATCAAGGAGAAAAACTCAGTAAAACTGAGCAGTAAGAGAGACAGTGTGGAATTCAGAATGTTTATGTTCCATTTTTTCAGAGGAAAAAAAAATAAAAGGTAAAACAGAAACAACCAGCATTAATTAGAAGACTGAAGTTCAAAAAAAACCACATATAGACGAGCAGGGCCAAGATGAGGGAATCTGATGGCAAACATAGTAGTGGGGAGAAATCAGACAACAGATCTCAACTTTGTGACAAGAAGTCCAGCCCCAGCAAGCCAGGAGAAAGGGCCTCAGAGCTTGTGTCCTCTGCAGCAGCCTTGTGGAAGTCCTCAGAAAGAGAAGAGGGATTCTAGTGACAGGGCTGTACAAAGCCTTGCCACAGAACAGCCCAGCAACCTGCAGGAGTGGGAGAGGGGCTCCAGTAAAAATCAACCATTTCTCACCTGTCAGCTAGGGAACACTAGCAGGATGGAGGGAGTGTGGAGCACTTGCAGGTGGGAGGACCCCTGCTTTCTGTCAGGGGTGTGTGGTGAGGGTGGTGAGGAGGGGAGAGGGGTGGTCAGGGGGTCTTCTCTGTTCTGCTGAGGGAATGGGGAAAGTTTTTTCTCCCTCTCGTTGCTGAGCCAGCGTGTCTGGGTGCCAGCACCAGCCTGATGCTGGGTGTCACACTAACAGGTCCTTCTGGCTGTGACATTTCCAAAGTGTCTTTTCAGATGCTGGCATCACAGCTGAATGGTGCCCAGGCAGCAAGTGGGGCCAGAGATGCTGTCAGGATCACTCCCACATTCAATTACTCACGGCAGCCTGTGCACACACCTTGTCACTTGACCTCACCCCTGTCCCTTCCCAGAGGCAGAGGTGCTCCCAGCAGCAGAGGGCTGCTGTCTGTTGGAGGTGCAGGTGCCTCTGTCCTGTCTTCTCCTCTCCCTACAAAACACCAGCTGAGGAAGCCAGACTGCACAGGGAGGTTAATGAGGGGATGAAACCAGCGGCTCCATATCCATCAGATCCCACAGCCTTCATATGAAGAGCACAAGGGACTGTATTTGATGCCAGGTCAGGAGACTATGAGAAGCAGCAGAGAAAAAGAGAGGTGGGGAAAATAGGTGCTGAGCTGGGATCCACAGTACTAGCCTGGGGCTTTGCACTTGGCAGATCCTCATCATAGAAGACAAGTTTGTGGCACTATTACCAGTCAGCACTTCTCCCTCCCTCACTTTCCCTTTCATCTAGGTTGCTGCAGTTGCATTTAATGACACAACAGATGTATTCATTTGCATCTTTATACAGATCTCTAAGCTCTACAAATGGGTGGGTGGGCATGACCCCATTTCCCCAAATTATTCAGCACCTTTCAGTTATGCATTTCTCTCCTTTCTAATGTCTTTTTGAAGTTCATAGAAGCAACAGTGGAGAATTACTTCGCCATTTCCTCGGGAGCATCTGGGACCTGATCGCTCCTCTGCCCATGTGAATCCCCTTTACAAGTCAACAGGAGCCATGGAGATGTCTGTGCACAGACACGCTGCCTCCTCCACGGTGTACACACGCTTCCTGGAGAGGGGAAAAGCCAGAGATTCACCTGACATATCCCCATGCCACATGGAAGTCTCCTATGGGGGAGAAATAAGGGAAAAACCAGTGACACCCTGTCTGTTTATCAAGGGTGATAACAGTTCTGTTGCTGCCATCAAGAGATGTGTGGTCGCATTTGTGGTTCTGTGGGTGAGTTAAAATACTTCCTCTGAGCCATCTGAAGGCGGTGTTTCTGTGGAGCTGCTCGAGGCACACTCCATGCTGATGACTCAGGGTGATGCTACAGCCAGCATGGAAGATGTGTCAGCACAGTGGGGTGCTGGTGTGTGCTCCTGAGAGTTTCCTCTGCCCTCGGCCACTGGGTACCCAGCTAGAGCAAGAGTGTTTGAATGGGTAGGGTACAGGCTCACACACAATGCCAGTAACCATGGGAAAATAGCCCATGTTGCATTTCCTGCAAGTCTGGATCTCTGCCTGAGAGCTGCACAGACTGAGGACAGGAGGACAGAAGACAAAGGAGAGGGGAAGAAGAAGAGAAAGGAGGGGAGAGTAAGGGTTATTTCTTACTGGGCTGTTGTATATACTTGGGCAACATAACAGAGGGGCCAACACAAATGTTACATTGTGAGGTCACATGCATAAGAGAGAAAAGCTCCTGTCCTGACTCTCCTTCTACCTTGCCCTCCCTCTGACAGGTGGCTCTGGGGCTGTTGTGTTGGTGAGAAGCTGTTGGTGTGATGCCCTGGGAGAGCAAAGGGTGAGGATGCTGGCTGCCATAGGCAGAGATCATCACCAGTTTAATTTGGGGGTTGCATTTTGTGTATAAATCCATGGCTACAGATATAATGTAATCCTGCCACTGTGAGTGTGCTGAGCACTGCTGTCAATCAAAGGTTCTTTGCATCGGTACATTTTCATATAAATATGTATGTCCTTTTGCTAACGGTATTATTTATTATTTGTGTTACTGTCACGCCTCAAGGCTTCAGCAGGGACCAGGTTCCTGTTGAGCTCTGTGTCTCACACACATGATGAGAGGCAGACTGTGTTCTGTACAGCTTCCAGACTAAATACACCAAAACAGGCACAGTCTGGGGTCCAGAAGTAAAAAAAATAATTTTGAACTGCTGGATCCAGCTCACCAGTGTCAGAGCTGTGAGAAAACTTGAGCTTGTACTGACTTCCTATCCAAAAATCTTTCCACTACAGTACCAAAATCCTGGCAGCTTTGGCTTCTTTTGGAGAAATAAATGGATGAGATCTTACAAGGTGGAAATCCCCTTTCAACCCTCTTTCTGAATGCCCCCATATGCAGGAAGACCAGGAAGAAAAGGTGCTCTCCTGGGTGACTTAATGATGCTTGGATCCCAATTGTCTGTTCTGCTTATGCTGGATGTTAAGTTCTGCACCTTTAAGACTGGCTCTGAGAGCAAAGGGGGGAAAAGAAACACAGTTTGTTTTCAGAAACTCACTTCTCCACATTCTGCTCTGCACTGTGCTGTCTGCAGCATGGACAGACAGCAGGACAGAGCTCTCCTTTGCTTTTAGTCAGTTTTTAGCTACCTGAGGCAGAGAAATCCCCCGGACTGTGTTTTTTCTTTTTATCTTGTATCTGTTCAAGCCTGCTCTGGACTGAAAACTCAGACAAACACCAGAGAAAACTCAGAGCTCACACCTGGGGCCCACCAGGCCTGGGACTCTACATTCCAGTGCCAGAGACTGATAAGAGACTGAGCAAGCCGAGCTACACCCCACAAAAAGACTTTCTTAATTTGCCATCTCTTCAGAACTGTGAGAGGTTTTATTGTTTAATATTATTCTTTTATTTTTTTATGCTTTGCTTGTTAAATAAACAGGTTTTTCCCACTTTTCTCCAAGGAAATCTTTCCCAAACCGACTAGAGGAGGGGCCACATGGATCTGCTCTCTAGAGGGACCTCTTTTGGAGGTTTCTTCACAAATTTGCCATCACCCAGCACCGGTGCCTTGGGGAGGGAGGGGTCACGTCCATCAGAAATCTGACAGTGACTCCTCTCACTGGCATCCCTGTGCAGAAACCAGCAGTGACCCCTCTGAAGCCAGAGACATGGCACCCCACAGTCCAGTCCATGGACACTGTCAGGAGTGTACCCTTAGCCTCACACAGTCTAATGGGATATTTTTTTCTCCTCCCAAAGCTCTGGCTGCACATGAGCACAGGAGGTTCTTTTCTGACCCCTGTAAAAGGGGAGTCTCTTGGGTTTTGGTAGCAGTGGTGGGGGCACAATCTGCCCGGTGCAGAAGGGTTCAGGGTCTGTCCTGTACTGGTCCCAGTTAGTCCTGTCTCTCTCCATAATGGGTGGGACCCCAAGGCCATGGCCAGTCAGAGGGATCCCAGCCCTGCTGCACCAACCACAGAAGCTGCTTTTCATAAGTTACTCCTTTCTCTAGTGCTAAGGGAGGGCAGCACTGCTGGGGCAGGCGGCTCTGGAGAGGACACAAGAGAGAATTGAGAGGTGGAGAAAGAGGAGGAGATGTGAGGATGCACAAAAGGAGATGAAAAGGAATGGGATACAGCAGCAGGTACAGGAGGAGGCATGTGGAACAGGACAGGGATTGGAACAACTTTTGAAGAGAAGGGGTCCTTGCTGGGGCAACCTTGGGAGGGCACTGTGCCTCTGGGGGACCCACACTGGAGCAGGGACACTCCTGAATGGACAGCAGCCTGTGGCTGACCCAAGATGGAGAAGAGTATTAGTGAGAGGAAAGAGCAGGGGAAGATAAGAGCAAAAACCAGGAGCAGCAGCACGAAAAGAGCTTCCCTACATTGCCCATCTCTTCACCAATGGCAGGGACTGGGTGTAAAGCACAGTGCAAATGGAGGGAAGGGGGCTGGTGGGAGAGAGATGTTGGGCTGAAGCTGAGCCTGGGGAACAGCAAAAAAGAAGCTTCCCTTGGTGTTTAATTATCTAAGTCTTCTTTGTTTTCTATCAGCCAGATCAGTAAGTAAAAGTTTATGTTAATTGAAAATAAATCAAATTCAGTAAAATTCCCTGAACTGAGACTGTTTTGCCTGCAACAGACACATATGAAAAAATTGGAGGTTTTTTTTTAGCTGACAAGGCTGTAATGAAAAGCTTCAGAAGGTAATTCAGGATTATTGACAAAGCCCTCAAAGCAGAAGTAGAGTGAAAAAGGCCTCTAGTATTTTTCTTGTTATGAATCAGTACATGGCACTCCATGAGCAAGAACAAACACCAGGAAATGACCATGGAATGGCACAATGTTGGTTGCACAGGAGTCCAGGACTCAGCACCTAGGTCACAACTGCTGAACAGATCCGGTGTGACCAAAGGAACACTGATATTGTAAGACAGACATGTTTCAAGTCTTCATGAACCAGCCAAAAAGAAGCAAAATGCTACTACACATTCTCCTGTTCTCTTCTCCTCTGCAGAACCACATCACTGACCCACCAGGGCAGCCAATGACCTTCATGCTGGCAGAAGAAACACGGGCAGAGGCAAAAGTTGTAGGTCCCATCCACTGCACACTGGTTCCCCTGTGCAGATGTGGACCAACCTGCACACATCACCACATCTGCAACAATTCTGTATTGCAGTCACAGCCGACACTGCTACAGAATTCCACTAGATTTCTGCCGTAAGTGTGGGGCAGGCATCTGTCCAGATCAATACAGTTGGGACATCCAATACAATTCAGGAAAGCCAGGGAACCTCTTCTGTCTCTCAGATGGCTAAATTCCACTTTATTTTGGCTAAGATTAGGTCCTTTATTCTACATACGCTGGTAGGATCTATGTTTCTTTTATCCTGATTGCCTTTAACTCAAACCTAAAAATGGCCTGCTGAGGTGTAGCTCAAAAAAACCCCACAGAACTGTCCCTGTAAATTCCAGCATCAGCACACAGGAGGAGAGAGAATCTCAAGGTTCCCCATTGAAATGGTTAGTGAAATTTAATAACACCAATGGCAGTCAGATTTATGTAACTTTTATGAAATCAATAGTACTGGACTCTGCAAAATGACTTGAAGAGCAAGACCCCATACAAATGTAATTAAGCACAGATGGCAGCGTGCATTCTGTGCTCACAAACAGCACTGCAAAGCTCTGTTCGCTTTAACGTGAACAGCAGTTACCTTGAACCTGCTGTAGTTGATATGAAAATGCCTTTGTCACTAATCAAGGCTGCTTTTAATCTAATGGCCACTCATCCTTATTTAAATAAGGCTGGTGTTGGAGGTTCAGTGCTCTCCAGGAAAGAGGCAGGAAGGAGATGGAGCTTGTGAGATGAAGTTTCAAACTTAACGTTCAAACCTCATTCATCTGGCTTCTACCTCATGTTTCCCCCAAGGCAAAGCCAAAAGATTTCTTTGCAGTGCAGGACCACTGTATCCTCTCCACCTCAAAGCAATGGGGCCATCTAAGGGCTTAAGTGGGTTCATGGCACAGGGCAGTGAGTGTTGTGCTGAGCACTCGTCCCTTTGAAGAACTCCCAGCCATATCCTCCTGCAGCTTCAAGCAATGGCCTTTTCCTTCTTAAGTCCCATGCCACTCACACGTCCTCCCCCTGGCATCCTGGCTGACAAGGTCACATATGCAGCAAGGGACGAGAAAACAGTCTGGGATTAAGGCCTACGTGAAGTGAGCAGAAGGTGGCAGGATTCCAGGTAGCACACAAAACACAAATGTAGGTGGTTGAGAAACGGATGGGGAAAAATGGTGATCACACGTTTTTTCAGTTTTCCTTAACTGAATGTTTTATTTTCCTGTTGGATAAAAGGCACATGGAGGTAGAGAGGTGGATGTCACAAAACTGTCATCAGGCTGTTTTCCACACTTATTTTCTGAAATTTGAAATGACACTGAATGTTGAAGATTTGAAAAGAAAAAATTCTTCACAGAGTTATCTGTACACCTCTGTCATAATCCTAAAAGGACAGATATTTTTAACAGCCTCAGGATAAAAAACATGTTCAGAAAGTTCAGAAAAGCTCAAGTGCTGTTACAACACAAAAATACTTTTAATCATTAAAGGCATGCCTCTTTAACCTTCTCGGCTGCCTCTGACACGTTCCCCAGCTTTGACTAACATCTCTCTCTCCCATCACGGCACTCTGTCTGTGCACACGGACCCTGGGATGTCACCTCACGGGCAGCCTGTGCACGGCTAAAGCTGGAACTTGTCACTCCCTTGCAGAACCAGCCTCGAAAAGCTCTATTCAAGCACAGTTATCTAATGCAGTGGTTTTCAGCTTTCTCAGCTCTGCTAATGGCTTATGGACGATGTCAAAGGGAAACACAAAAGGTAAAGAAAAGTCGCTCTAATATCTCCGAAAGTAAGTTGGTGATAAAGGGATCTCTACCACTACTAGGCCATTTTTAGAGGTACACAAATAGGATTGAAAGCCATGCTGAGGTGCTTCAGTGTGCACTGAGCTATATGTATTATTCTGCCCTTCTCTAGCTGCTGGCTACTTCAGTATAACCAAAGGGAGAAACACCTTACCAATTTAGTCAGAAGTTGTGGAAAATTTAAAGTTGAAGACAGTATTTTATTTTTTTTTTTCTAGTTTTGTTCTTTATTCCACTTTCTTATATTTGTGTCATCTCTTTTCTTTGGAGCTCTCTCATCTATTCATTGAATCCATTTTCACTGCTGAACCTATTGTTTCTTACTAGTAGTAAATCTGCTGGAATGGTGTGAGGTATCATTTTGTTTTTATTGTGTTTATGAAAACTGGAAAATCTAAATTGCAAAATATTACTACATCAAACACCAGCAAACCAAACTAATTTTGTATCGGTGAGCTTCTGTCAATATCCTCACGCTATAGCTCACGAAACCCCCAAATGTTCTAACTTTCAAAGTGTTTAGTTTATGTTTGGTTGGGATTTTTCCATTTGTTGCCATATTTCTTTTTACCACTCATTAGAGCACTTATAGATTTGGGGGGGTTCTGCTGTTTAAACCTTGGCCTTTTTATTATGGTAGTTGTAGTGACATTATAAACAAACATGTAATTATATTACAATTTCATCAATCATCCTACAAGACTGTACTATTCCATTAGAGGTTAGTTGGATGCTCAGTTTCCTGCAAGTGTGCTTGGATCTCCCACTTCAGTGTAGTGTGTGTGACTGATCCATTTCACACTCTGAATGCCTTGTCTGTTTGGATGATGAGCTTATGGGGGAAGGGAACATCTGCTCTCCACATTTGCATGGAGCTCCATACACTGAGGATCTGATCTTAGCTGGCCACTACCAGTGCCTATAATCTTCATGATTACTAATAGAAAATAACTTGTTTTAAGCTTCAGAGATTTCAGATGCTGGTTTGTTGTTTTTTTTTTTCTCAAATTATTAAAGGCATTTTTTCTCAATGAAGATTATTTTATTTTACAAACATATCCATAATGTACAGTCACCAAAGTTTAAATGAAATGCATAGATTGAGGGGGGTAAGAATTAAAAATAATTCTTTAAAAATATATATTCAACATAAGTTATTCTTTTTTATAGTTCCTTCTCTTACTAGTCAAAGATTTCTCAGAAAGTTTTATCGTATGGGAGGATTTATCTGCAAATTTGAGACTATTGCCCTAAATTAGTGGGGATTAGGAGCCTCCACAATAGTAAAGTTAGGGCCTAATATGCCTTTTATGTGGAATGGCAATCAAAACATAAATGCACTCATCTTCTTCCTTTTCATTCCCCTTCTTCCTTTTCATTCCCCTCTAAGAGCTCAGCAGAGCCAGGAGTACTTCTCTTTAAAGCTTCTTTCCAGCAAGGTTGTAACAGAACTGAGGTCCCAGAAGATGAAGGACTTTTTTTTCTTAGATCTCCCAAGCAACATTCTAGGTTAATAGTGCTGCCTTCACTCTTTCCTCGTCATATACCTGTTTAAAGGGAACAAACATCTTCCAGTATGCCGGCCTGACAGAGTTCAGATAGGGGAAGATCAGTATCTTATGGCCTTGGTAAGTGATTGCCTTTATGGCTTCAGTTGCTTTAGGATTTGCTCCCTCTCATGTATATCAGACAGAGAAGCAGTAACAGTGCTGCCTTAACTGGCTGCTTTTGTGTTTAAAGCAATGATTTCTTGTGCTTGTGCGCTGCCATGTTTTCTTGCTGGGATCCCTTGCCAGATTTTACCACACCATCCCAGTTATCCCAGTTTCCAGGGCTGTGAAATGGCCCAAGAAGTACCATGAGGCACATTGGGCACATGAATAGGCACTCATTCTCGCAGCCACTGTGATGATCACAATGCATCCTCTGCAGAACTACTGTCAAAGCTGGAGCAGGGTGCTGTCCCCCTCCAGAGAGACTGGCTGCCACCAGGCTGCATCTCCCATCTGCAGGGGTCCCTGCCGACCCTCCTGCAGCACCTCGGCTCGCTGCTCCTGAGGGGTCAGCCTTGCCCTGCGAGCAGGGAGAAGGCAGGGGAAGGCTGGCAGTGACAGCTGGATCTTAATCGCCGGAGCAGCTTCAAAGGACCGTGTCACAGCCGGTGGCATTCCTACAGAGGGTTCCTGCTGCAGCTTCACTTCTGGTCCGTCGCTGCCCATTAAAGCATTTTCTGGCCCTGCTGCTCCCACCACTCCAAAGGCAAGCTCCCTTCAGTCACTGCTCGGCCCCGTGTTTAACTCTGTGCTTATCCCTTAACACAGATCTCATCCCGCTGGAGCCAAAGGGCGCTGAGCGCCGGCTGAAACACCCGCTGGAAGGTGAACAGGGACCCATGGCCCTGGCAAGGCCAAGTAAAAAGCAAATGCAAAGGAATGCTTTCTCTGTCAGTAAACAAAACAAAGCAAGCTGATTTTTAAACCTTTTAGCATGTCTGGGTGTCTTTTCTGCCACTGATGAAGGATAAACAATGCAATTATTAATTATTGATGATCGCTAATAAGAATGATGATTATCATCACCGTCATCCAGCCTTGCCATTCCTGCCACCTCTCTAATCAGTGTGATCTCACTGTTATTATACATAATTGCAATCTTCCAAGTCAGGGTAGGCAAAGAAGCAACCTTGCAGTGTAAATACTAAATACTTGGTATACCAAGAGTGAGAGCTCCTCGGCTTGGAGCACAGCTAAGCGAAGTCACGGGCTTCCATTCTTTTTAATTTACCATCTGTTCTGTATGACACAGCCTGTGTCTCTTTAGGGTTTAGTACCCATTTATTATCCAAAAGCCACCTCTGCCTGCTATTAAAATCACGTTGGAGTGATTTAGAGAGGGAATCCGTCCATTTGCCCAAGTGGAAAGATGTGTCATCAGCATAAACCTGAATGCAGCTGCCTTTCTGGACTCCAGGGCTGGGAAATGCCTCACCAGCACACTCACATTCTGCCAGCTCCAGCCCCTTCCCTCCCCCTGGCACAGTCCATTACCATGGGCTTGGCATCACACACCCCCTTCTCTCCTCCTCCCTTGTGTTACACACACACCACACGCGCACACACACACACGCACACACACTTCTCCTGGTGCCTTTTCCCTCTCTGTCTGTGTCATGAAAGGGACATGAGTGAGCCCCATCCCACTGATACACCCCCTTCTTTTTCATTTTAACTCCAGCCTCCCTGATCGTTACCCTCTGTCTGTCACAGACTAAACATGCTCATTATTCTTCCCTCTCCATTCCCTTTAATCATTCATTCTAACATATACCTGACCATGTGAGCATGCTCCTTACCCCTTTATTTTCCAATGTGCACCCTTTTCCCACATGCTCACACTCAGATTTACCTCCTCTGCTCATTTCCAGCTCTCACAGTTCTCACCATTATTTAATAAAACACAGCACAGATGAAGATAATTGCCATCACTTCCACAGTCCCTTGGGACATCTCAGAAATGTCCCACAGGTACCCAGGCAAGCACCTCACCCTAATAGTGAATGACTGTTAAACTAAACAAGAGATTTCCACCACTCTCTGCAAATTGAACCCAACAATGCCCCCTCTACCTCCATAGCTGCCTTCCATGGCTTTAGCCACTTCCAATTAACTGAGCAGCTCAGAGCTGTCCTCAGGGATCCAGGACAAACGGGATCCAGGCTGAAAACAAGTTCAGGATGGCAAAATGCAAAATGCAAGGTGTCTTGGCTACAGAATCCTGGGGCAGAGCTCCTGGGGGACGGTGACCCTGTGGGAGTCTGTAGCCAGGAGCTCAGTCCCTACCGAGCCATCAGGTGGGATACAGGTGGCAAAACTCCCTGCACAGCAGGGAGGGGGCAAGGTGCTACTGGTGCTACTGTGCACATCCATCTGTTTGTGCAGAGAGTGAAGGGAGATGTTTTGTGCACTAAAAGTGTGGGGTCTCGGCTCGTTTGCTGAGACAACAGCCATTTTGTTCTCAGGCTCACCACGGCAGAGGCTTGCGTGCCGTGTGTTCCCACGGAGGGTGGAAGATTAATAGAGCCATTGTCCCAACTTAAAACATTTTAATGAAAACTCTGGCATCACTGATGTGTGTCCTTGCTTGCTGTTATTTTTTTCTTACCTAATTTACCTGATAGACTACAGGAGGAGGGGAGAGGAAAGGAGAAAGAAGACAAGGGAATAATGGGTATGTTCTCACCAGAAATTCTGAATTGATTCAAAATTAATTCCCACTCTTTATTTTGAATAAATACTTCAAAATCAAAATCTCAATTTTTGTTTTAGCCTATCATGCCTTTTTTTTTCCTCACACCAAACGCACTTAAATATAAATCTGGAGTTTTTAACTTTTTTTCTTATTAAAAAACCAAACAATAGCCTGAAAATGAAATTACATGTTATGACTTTTAGGCATTTCATTTAGAAATGGTGATTTGAAATGCTAGTTACAATTTACTAGTTTTGTGGAGGGGGTGAGCACCTGATTTCTAGAGGTTTGATTGGCCATTTTATCCCCATGATGGAGCAAAAGGACAGGAGGTATTGCAGACACAGTACATTGGCTTCCCTCAGAGAACAGCAGAACTGCATAAGATGAGAAAGCAGGAAACAGTGTCATGAGATGAGTAAGGGCTCAGTCTGATTTTGGTATTATAAATTCTGGAGCTACTGCAAGAAGAGTGCAGTGGGAAAAGCATATCCCATTGTTCCATGCCAGTTCTGCCAGGTTTATCCAGACAGAGCACACCTCAGCCTGAAAGAAAAGCAGGATGCCAGGGTGTGCTCTTCTATTTGCCCCCACAGAGCCCCAGGGCTGCAGGGAAAAGAGGCTGGAAAAGTCTGAGTGACTGCTTTGGAGGAGGACCAGCTGACGCGCTGTCACTGTGGGCAGTGAAATGCCCCTGCCTTCACCGTGCTCTGGCAAGCCTGACAGCATCTCTCACCATCATCAGCTGGGGCACAGCAGCCAGCCCAGCCCCATATCTCCAGCTAGGCAGGAGCTGGCAGATCAGCACTGCACAGGGGAGCAGTGAGGGGCTGGTGTGGGAAGCCTGAGCTGGAGGAGACGGGTGGGCTGCGGGGCAGGAGGGGCCAGCAGCAAGATGACGAGGGAAGCCCCAGGCTGGGAGGGCCAGAAGTTAATGCAAGCGAGAAATGTGGTGCATTAGTAGAGATGTGTGCATAGGGGAAGCCATGAAGAGCTAAGTTTAGCTCTAGTCAACACCATCAGTCTTTCACTTTCATGAGCACTAAAATTGACTGAAACTCAAAATATGTATTTTAAAAAATGGGAAAGGAAAAGAAAATGTCCGGTTCCTGTAAGATGATCAATAACAGCCAGTCCTAGAGATGACTTTTTCAGCCACAGAGAAACAACTGTTATTGTTGAATTGCTTGGGAACTTTGCCAGTGGACAAAGATAAACCAATAATGTCGAAGAGAGGAGGGGTGAGATTGCTGAAACCTTAGCTACGGTAAAAGGGTTGATGGAAACACTTTCAAGGGGCATGTGGCAGGCCTCATGGAAAGCAATCATCTCCAACCAGGCACCAGGAAAAGGAAGGGATGGGAGACTCCACACCACAGCTGCTGCAGGAGATGACACTGGATGCTGCATCGACCACCTTCAGGGGCTGTAACCATGGCATGTGAGCAAACAGGGGATGTGGGCTCTTGCAGGCCTCTCCTCGCAACACTTTCTTGCCCTGCACTCCTACTTGACTTGTCTTTGTCCCTTAGAGGTGTGAAGCCCAGAAGTGCAGCCACTGCTGGGCAGGAACAAGGGGCACCCGTGAAGCAGCCCTGTGACTTCAGGAGCAGGTTCAGCCTCTGGTACCAGAACTGCCTCAGACACACCTCATTTAGCACCGAAAAGAAGCTTCTACTAAGGCTTTATTTCTGCAGCTGTGTCCCCTGTGGCTCTGCAGCCTTCCCTTGCAAGCCTAGGACTCACCCAGAGCATACAGGCATGGTGGACCTCCCTACCACACAACATTGCACCAGGAGCATTTCTCCCTGACCACCCTTAAAAGGGCTTTTCCAGGGCATTGGAAGCAGTTGCTGACTGTAATAGTTTTGACTGTGAAGGTCTCCAGGGAAAACCAGAGCAGTCACAGGGTCATAGTTCCCTGGGTTTTTGCCATTTCATCCTGGACAAATAGTAAATCTCATTCCCTAAAATAAAACCTTTTGTATGTTGTGAAGCAGTGTACCAAAGGCTGTTTCTCACGAGACCCTGTTATTCCTATGACACCAGTCCCATGACACCAAGGCACAGATTCGGGCCATGGTGTCGACTGACACTAAATGGAAAGGCCCTGGGCAGACCTCAATTTGTGCCTGTGAAAGATAGGCTGCTCTGTCTAATCTTGACCTTGTAAAAGTTTCCTAATACTCACTTCCATTACTACAGAAGAATCACTGCACATTCTGAGTTTTGTGTGTTTTGTTCAAAATTCCCCAGAATTCAAACCCGAAACCGGCTAGTTCTCTGGGTGATATTACAGGGTAGGGGGGCAGCTAAGTCAAGGGCTGCTAGAGAAGCTTGCTGATGGGTGCAGAACCAGCTAAAGCAAGAGCCAAACCCAAAACACAGGGGTCCTGATTCTCTGGGCTGTCTTGACTGCAAAATGAAGTTTCCTAGCAGTTCATGCTCCTGGCTGCAGTGGGGTAATCACACTTTCCTCACTGTCGTGCTTTTGGTACATCATGGGGACATAGAATCATGGAAGGGTTTGGGTTGGAGGGGACATTAAAGATCATCTAGTTACACCCCAGTGCCATGGGCAGAGACACCTTCCACTCAACCAGGTTTCTCAAAGTTCCAGCCAGCCTGGCCTTGAACACTTCCAGGAATGGGGAATCCACCATTTCTCTGGCCAACCTGTGCCAGTCACTCACCACCCTCACAGTAAAGAATTGCTTCCTAACATCTAATCTAAATTTGCTGTCTTCCAGTGTAAAGCCACTCCCCCTTGTCCTATCACAGGGTCACTGGCTGCTTTACAAAGTCAGTGTTTTGTGCTGTGTTGCAGAATGGCAAACTGAAGCACAGAGGAAAGTAAAGTGACTTACCTGAGGATGTTCAGACCAGTGGGAGATCTGAATCTAAAACGATGAACTTACAAGAGCTCAAGGTCTTTCAAGTCTCAGGTTCAGCAAACATTCCATTATGAGTACAGACATCTGTTGCTAGGTTTATGAGTGGGGAGGGAAGGTTGTACTCTGCAGTATTTTGGATCCTGCAACCTACACTGATTTGGACCTTTCCGAAGTTGCAGCTTTTATCACTGTCAAGAGGAACTCAGATCCCACAGGGATGGAGAGAGCCTCAGGTTACCACACCTGCAATGGGCATTAGAGCACATCGATTCTGCAGGAATCCCATCAAAGCTTTGCACCTCTGTGCTCTGCACCTGATGTGCTTTTCAGCTAAGAAGTCATTTACATGGCATGCTCTGTCCTCAGCCTCTCTGCTAACAGTGATGCTAATTTGATGCCAACACTTGTGTCTGCAAGGACATCTCTCCCTGGTCTGGAACACACAGAGCGCGGAAAAGTCACCACAATCCCCTGCTGGCTGCTCAGTCCCACAGAATGTCACACAGATGGGACCCTACCCCTCCAGGAGAGCCCCAGTCCTGTGCTCCCCTCCCTCTCTGTGTTTGTGTCGCTCTTTAAATGGCTTTGTTTTGCTTAAGCATCCCTTTTCAAGTAATGTTTAGCTTCCAGTTGGAATGAGCTCCAGGAAGCATGGCCGGGCCCCTGCCTGGAACAACGGCCTGTAATTTACGGTGAGTTATGTTTCAATTACCTCGGTGTTATAGCGTCTTGGTGAGGGCAGGCATTATGTCATGTCAGGGATACGGGAGAGGGAGAAAATACAGACGCTCCCATTACAGCCAGTGATGGAACAGTTTTAATAATACTGCAGGAAAAAAATAAAGAGAAGGGGAGCGCAAATGACTTTCCAGCCATACCATTACTGCACATTAGTAACCCAGCGCAGCCAGGGAGAGAGAGGGGGAGAGTGAAGTGGGGAAAGGAGAGGCACAGCTAAGTGACAGGAAAGAAGAAAAGGGAGAGGAGATGGAGGGGGCAGAGAAAAGGAAAAATAGGTGAGGCAGGAGAAGATAGGGAAGGAGGGAGGGAAAGATGGAGAGAGGGACAGAGAAGGGCACCAGAGGAGCAAGGTAAGAGGCTGAGTGAGAGATGCAAGAAGAAGGGTGGCAGGAAAAGAAGGATGTGGTTCTCATAGAGTTATGGAGGGAGGCTCACTGCCTCAGCCCCACAGCAATCCTACCCTCCAGCCAGCTCCCATGCACCCCACATCTTCACTGGCCCTGGTTCACTGTTCCCTGGTTGTGGGGAGTGGCAAGGCAGGTGAGAAGTCACAGGAACGGGGAAAAGAAGCAATCCCTATTAGACTTTGGTGAACGATATTGCTTTGTTGCTAGAACAAAGCACTCAACTTTCCAATAATAACAATCTACTTTTTTTTCTTTTAATCAAATTTCCTTTGTCATTGTGGCTTTTCTTAATTTTGCTTCAGCAGGGTAAGCCTCTCACTTCCAGCTTGCTGCCTCAATCGACGCTCTGCCTTGCTCTCAGTCACTCCTGCCCATGTGTGCCAGCACGCTCTCTCCTTCTTTATTTTCTTGACACAAATGGCAGTCATTGCTCAGAGAATGTGCTGGGTGAGCCTGCTTTGTAATTCAAACCTTTTATTCAGGTTGCTATTATGTACTAAAGAGGAAAATATGTATTGGCTAAACGGCCTCCTTACTGATGGTCCCCAGGATGGGAGGGAAAGGCTTGGACACAGGATCTCATGTGAACCTGCTGTCTCCCTGCCTTGCTCATCTGTTTCCTGGGAATTCAGCTCCTTTTCATTGCCACCTGCTTTCCCACTGCAGGGGGTAAACCCTGTGGCTGGAGATGTCAGTGTTCACGCTTGACAATGGGCTCAAAGACCAAGAACTTTGGACATATCAATTAGCCAACAGGAAGATCAGGGTTGAAAATTTGGAGTGTAATTTGAAGGAGGTATGAATAAGTGAGGTTTTACCTCTGCCTAGGTGACTTACACAAGTGTAACTACTAGAGATTAGTATCCAGCTGTGTAGGCTTATTCCACCAGTGCAATATCAGAAAGCCTCAGCAAACCCAAGGCAGGGATTCTCTACCATCACAAATGGCTTCATGCTGCTGTACCAGTAAAAAATAAAAGCTTCCTGCCTGTGTCTCAGATTTCAGTTTCCCAGAATGCTGCTAGTAGAGCTAGGGGATAACACTGCAGTGCTTCAAGTTGTGCACCTGCCTCCCTTCAGTACCGCATCTGTATGGTACCAGTGACCACAGTTGTGTAAATGTGAGCTGAACCAGGCAGTGGCACATGGAAGCACATATCTCATGCTTGCAATGCGGGGTGTATCCTGCCTCATGGCAGTTATGGGAAAAGAGGACACCCAATGATCTGGTTTAATTTTAAAAGAACATGCATAGGCAATCCCTGTTCCAGTGCAAAGCCTGCAAAAAAATTTTCCCCACCAACATGTCCTGACTATCTGTGTGAGTTTGTGCTGTATCAGCAGCTTACCACTGTGAGACTGGTATATTTGCAATTCAGGTACAAAGATCCCAAATGCTGGCTCAACCTGCTGTGCTGCAGGCTTCCCAGCCCTCCTGTGCAGTGTGTGGTGTCTCTGATGTTGGCAGCTGGGGCTGCAGCTGCCAGAGTGGTTCTTCTCCATGGTGCTCACACCTCACTTGCTGCACCAAAGCGAGGGGCAGGTCTGCCTCCCTCCTGAGGGCATCTGGATAACTCTGTGGTTGGGCACATGTAGTGCAGGCAGGGGGATCTCAGGGGTCAGGGGACTCCTGCCAGAAATTTTATGTGGAGGATGCCTAAAAATATTCTCCATCCACTGGATTACCCCAATTTTACAGGATGACACAGACAACTGAGGAAATCATTAAGATGACCCGAGTTCCACATCAAAGAGTTAACTTTTTCTGCTTGCCTGCAGACAGAGGGGATGACTTTCTGGTCAACCTGGACTTTTTAACAGGACTTTTCAGGGAAGATTTCTATGTTGTTCCTGGGCCTCCTTTAAAAAGAGGCCATGATCTGCCTTATATTGTCTGAGGTGCAGTCCAGAGTTTTTGTTCATTTAGAGTCTCTTTGCCTCAGGGATTGTTTCAGAGGAACTTACATGGCAACTGCATCTAGTCTGCATTATAAACAGGACATATTTCTCTTTCCAAGTTTCCATTATCTTGTTTACTTTTTTTTTTTAATTATTTTATTTATTTGGTGCCACGGGGATACCTCTGCACTAGCAGGTAGTATTCAGTTGCATGTAGAAAAGGAAACTTCACCCAAGCAGTTCTACCACAGCCCCTCATTTGTCTTGGGGCAGAGTTTAGCAGTGAGAATCTCTTTCATTCCTCCATTTCTGAGCTCACAGATGTTAAACACAGGCGATGCAGATATCATGGTCTTGTGGTTCCAGCTTCTCTTCCTTGTTTCCAGCTGCTAAATCGCATTTAAAGATGTTAACAATACACAAAATACCATCAGCATATGACTTCCGTCTGCAAGTGATCACTGGAGCTGTCACAGGGGTATTATTACATTGCCAATGAGAAGAAACACATCCCCCGTGGTTCTGAATGGAAGGGAGGCATCTGTAAGGCAGCTTCTCAGGTAGGAGGTGGCCCACTCTTTAGAAAACATGGAGTGCCCCCACACAGGAAAAACTCTATTTTAGGAAGCACAGACTAGGCACTTTACCTGTACTATGTCTACTGTTTTCTCTCCAGTGTGATTAGTCATTAAAGCCATATGGCAGCCCAGTTCTCGTCAATGGATTTTTATTAGACACAGTACAGTGACTAGTGACTTCACCTGCAGAAATTTCCACCTGATATTTTTTTAACCTAAACCGAGGAGCACGTGTGGATGTGCCTTGGGGAGGATTGTGAGTAAACATGGGGAGAGGCGTGTTTGCAAACAGCTAGCTCTCTGGGAAATCAACCCATGGAAAAGCTGGTCCTGAGGCACCAGGGGAGCTACAACAGACATTGGTTGGACAGCAGGAGATACAGCTTCATTCTTCTTCACACAGGAGAGAACTGGCCACAGATGTTATGGGAGGGCTCTGTCACAGACTTAGCAGAAGAATTTCGAATTCCCCTTTTCTCCTGCTGTTCATATTCCCTCACAACTACAGTTCATCATCCATTTCACTGCCTTTGGTATGACCCAGGATCAGTACTTGCACAGTAACTGGGTCAGAGGGTCTCCTAAGAGGAGACTGTGTTGTTTTTCTCCTTGTCCAGCCACCATATTAACTGAGATGCAGCAAACGAGTGAAAAATGTATTGTCAGGTAAAGTAACCAGGCTTACATCTGACTCTGTGGAAAATTTGGGAAATGAGGAGTGGCACCAAATGGACTGCTTGAAGAAGTCTTGAACAGTGGATTCTAAAAGTCCTGCAGCACAGCCCTGCCTGATCACTTTGGTTTGTGTAATAGGATGAATTAGGATCCAGTTACAAGCCAAAGTCCACTAGGGAGTGGAAGTGTGAAGCTTAATACAGTATCACAGAAATGGAAAGTGTCTTTAATGGTACAGAAGGGACTTGTGCTTGAAAGCATTTAACAGAGCCTTGGTAAGTAAACTGTAGTAATTGAGCTAGCAAAGGCATTTAGCTTGAACACTTTGTGTATGTATAACAAAATCAAATAAGCACCAGGAAGAACCATTCTTCAAAGGGATGATTTGAAATGCTTCCATTCCCTCCCCAGACAAAGAGCACTTACTCATTTCAGTGTGCACATTTCATTGTGCCACGTAGCTACGGTGACTCCTGGTTTGTGAATACAAAAGGATTTAAACCACAATGCATTATAGTCAAGCTTCCACACCTACAGTTATTTCAAATCCACCAGGGAATACAGCCCAGATTTTCAAACTGAGAACTCAGCTGATCACGGCATCCTCTGGGACTAATCCTCCCTCTGCTCTTCTCAGCTCCAACTCTTTGCTTTCCCTGAGGATCACTGTTTATCTGGAAAGGAAACTGGGATGCTCAGAGGCATGGGAGGGAAGATAAATAATGAGCATGAGCAAACTGTCAAAGAAAGCTTCACTGTGGTCAGCTATATGTCAGAGAAAAAGAGAGGAAAAGAAGAATAAATCCTAAGGGCAATACAAGCTTTAGGGATCTGGCCTCTATACCCAGTAGAATTATAGTGTTGAATACAAGAGGTTGTCAAAGGTCTTAATAACAGCTGGCTCAAAAAACACCCACTGAGATTGTTTGTTTTCCTTTAATTGAACCCTGGGATTTTCACTAACTAAAACTTCAGAAAAAAATGAAGTAAGAAAAAAGCAGATGTATGCCTTGGGAGCTGCTGCAGGGTCATGTGGGGGTTGAGCTTTACTCCATTCTCCTCTGGGAGAGTGTTTTGTTTAGAAGTGAGTCCTAATACAAAGATCTCACGGACTGCACTTGCCACTTTAGCACCATATTAAGTTCTAGGTTGGCAAGGTTGAAGAAAAACATTTCAAGAGTGGTGTTTAAAGTGGAAAGTAGAAATCCAATTTAAAATTTTTAACAGAGAAAGTTCTCTTTTTTTTTTTTTCCTTTATTGGCACAAAAACCTTATTTGATGTCAGCTTTAAGTGAAAAACTGGTGAGCAGAACCTCACTAGACAGGAATTTGGTTTAACATTTTTGATCTTCTGTGACACTTATGAGAATTCCACCTCAAGAATTTTCCTCTGAACAAGATGAAATTAGAGAATAAATTACCCATTGAACAGAAAAAAACAAACCCAAAAGAACCCCAAACTTTTAATCAAGTTCAGGGCACAGATTTGTATGTCCATGTTTAAAAGGTGCTGAGAATTGAATAGACTAGGCATGGGAAAAGATGAAATCAAGGAGGAGAGATGGATAACAGAGAAGGCAAAGGGTTTAAGATGATGAAAATTTGGAGGATCACTTCAGAGAAGAGACTTCAGGAAAAGACTCACTTGCAACCTGTGTTGGAAACAGGGAAGGTGACAGACAAAGGAGTGGCTTTATCAGACTTCAGATGCTATAGGAACACAACTTTTGGCTGGGAAAGGCACATCTTCAGACACATGGAGCAGTCCTGGCTTTTGCAACAAACAGCATTCCAGAAGACCTGGACTGCCGAGGAGTGACATCAGTGACTGGAGAGCAGAGTGTCACAGCTTAAATCTGTGACACCCAGCTTTGAGTTCCTTTATTTAAACAAACAAATAAGAACGCAGCTAAAACTACAAAGCACTGGATTATTGCTGTAAAGGTACATGCAACAATACAGCCTAATGGGAGAAGAAGGAACACAAGGTCATTACTGCATGCAGCTCTCCCACTCCCCCCACCAGCTATGAGGAAAAATTGGGGTCCAACTGTTCTTTCTCTCTTCCTAGTAAATGTTCTCACCTCCACTGTCCCAACCCACCACCTACCTTCCAAGAAAAACAAAGCTCCTGTGATTTGTTTTTAAGGTTTAATTCTTACTTGAAGAGCTTATGTTACCAGGTTTAAGGAAAATAAAGGATGCTAAACAACTTGAACGGCCAACAACTGACAAATAGCAAATAATGAAAGCACTCAATTCAAACATAAATGAGGCCAGGGATTGCCTATTATTCTGTCTTTGCACACTACCCAGAAAGCAGGCAGAGGGGGTGCATTCTTGGTCAATTCCTAGGCACTGTCATAATAAACGTGATTAATAGGCTATAATTTACCTGCACAAATAATTCAATGAACAAATACAAACAACAAACAAATTTGGGCAGCTGCGATCAGATCTTGAGCAGAACAGAGCACATTTACTAAATAAATTGGTATCAACTAGTCCTAGTAATTGCATTCCATCTCCCAGAATGGCTCCTGGATTACTTATGGAGCCCAAAAGCCTGCCAAGCATTTTACAGTCTGTGTCCATTCTATGCCTAGGAGAGTGGATTCACTGCCTACACCCAAATCACTGAGTGTGTGCATTTGCATTGACATTTTTATGGGGCTTTCTAGCTTCGCAAGTGTTTTCTAAGGAGTGAAGTTTAAAATAGCTCTGGTCCTCTTGTAATATTGCTGATTAAGTAACAGGATCAGACTAGATTTTGCATTCTTTTAGCCACAAAAATGACTTACGTGGAGCATTAATATTAGAGCCTCTAGAGAAACATGTGCACAGGTTACAGATAAGCCCTCAGCACTGCATTAGCTCTCCTTGTTACTTGCTCTCCCCATGCCTCCGCTGTCCTGAGTTTTGAGCTGGAGTATCCTGGGTTGCAGTATATTCTATCACCATCCTCATGTACTGTTGAAACCAGGTGAGGCAGTGCTCCCTGCCTCCCCCCCCCCACCCGGGCTACCTTCTGTTAATGGGCCCATCAATGCCCTGCCCCATGACTCATAGATAACTTCCCCCTGTATTGTCCCCTGTTAATGGGCCCACCACTGCCTTGCTGCATGACTCAGAGATAACTTCCTCCTGGACTGTTTTCTGTTAATGGCTCATCAAAGCCTTATCTCATGACTCACCATCCCATTGTGAGATGCTCCTCCCCGAGGGAGGAGCCAAGCATTCCATACTGGATATAAGCTGAGAATTCGAACACCACAGCAGCCCTTACCTACGGGACTTCCAGAGGACAGGAGCTACTGCTGGACTTTCAGCTGAAGACCAGACCCCCTTTCTTCCAGAGGATCACGCTTCAACAAGACCACCTCATCTAGACGACTACCATCACCCTAACAGGGTTCCAGGCTGTATTCTGACTCTGTCAGTGTTTTTGATATTATTGCATTTATTCTTTTTATCATTTTCCTATTAAACTATAATTCTGACTTGTGATCTCTCACTGGTTTGATTTCAAACTAGTACATATTTTGGCGCCCAACGTGGGGCATTAACCTGAGAGAAAGTCAGAATTGCAATTTCATATTAACAGAAACCTATCCACCATGGTGGTTGGCTTGTCTATATGGGTACTGTATCTTGCTCTCTATATTTTCCCTCACATGGGGAACTACTTGCCTGTTGTATTGCTCCTGTTGAGACCAGGGAATGGTATGAGAATTGCTTTATTGGTTTATTATGCTTATGGCATGATAACCTGTGAGGCAATGAATACCATTCGGAATATATACTCAATTTTGTTTGCTTGTCCTAGTCTGGGCTGCTACATCTGGGACCTTCTCAACAATCGCACCCTGCCCTTGGTAGGAAGAGTGGAGAGTGGTTTCTTCCAGCCTTTCAGGTCAGGCACAGCAGTTTTTAAAAATATTGAGTTCTCTCTGGATGCCAAGGACAGCCTAGTCTTGCTGTTTTGTTTTCTCTGCATGGCCTGCACCATGTACACCATGCTTAGAAACAAAGCACTGTTTGGTGTGGTACAGCGTCTTCTTGAAGAAGAAGAGAAAAGAACCAAGAGCAGAGCAACAGCATCCATGACCACACAGACTGCCACAGAGGAGAAAGGAACCAAGAGCAAAGCCACAGCGTCCGTGTCTACGCAGACTGCCACAGAGGAGAAAGAAACCAAGAGCAAAGCAACAGCATCCGTGTCCACTCAGACTGCCACAGAAGAGAAAGGAACCAAGAGCAAAACAACAGCGTCCATGTCTACGCAGACTACCACAGAGGAGAAAGGAACCAAAAGGGCCATGAGCACCTCCACACAAACAGTCACCGAACCAGAGCAGCCTAAACCGGTAGAAGTTGCCCCCATTCAGAAAAAGAAATCAAAAAGCAAATCAGTCCGCATAGTGACTGATGAGGGTGAGGCAGGACCTTCACACGCAGCGGAGGAGACAGAACCAGAGATTATCACTCGCTCTCTATCCCTAGGTGAGCTGCGTGACCTGCGGAGGGAATTCACCCGCCAGACGAACGAGTCCATCCTAACCTGGCTGCTCCGCATCTGGGACGCTGCAGCAAACGACACCATCCTGGATGGAAGTGAGGCCAGGCAACTGGGATCGCTGTCCCGGGATGTGGTCATTGACCAGGGGATTGGGAGAACCCAAGAAACTCTCAGCCTCTGGAGGCGACTGCTGACAAGTGTAAGGGACAGATACCTCTGCAAAGAAGACCTCCAGGTGCACCAGGGAAAATGGAGCACAATGGAACAGGGTATCCGATGCCTGAGGGAGTTGGCTGTGCTGGAGATCATTTTTGCAGAAGATGAGAGATTTCCTAAGAGCCCAGATGGTGTCCAGTGCACGTCACAGATGTGGCTGAGATTTGCACAGCTTAGACCAGAGATGTACTCCCGTTACCTGGCAACACTGCAATGGAGGGAAGGTGAGGACAGGGTGGGTGTCCTGGCCAATAAACTAAGAATCTACGAGGACACTGTCACTGCCCCGTTTCGCACCCATGTCTCATCTGTGGAAACAAGGCTGGCTGAGCAAGTCCGGAGCTTGATTGAAGAGGGCCATCAGAAACTAAAAAAGGAACTTAAGGAAGAAATTTACCACGTCTCCCCAGAACCAACAAGAGTCTCTGCTATTAGGAGTAAGCATTCCCCAGCCAGGGAGAAAGGATACACTCCACGAGGTAACCTCTGGTTTTTTCTCCAGGAGCATGGAGAAGACATGAGGAAGTGGGATGGAAAACCCACCTCCTCCTTAGCAGCCCGGGTACGTGAACTAAAAAGAGGGACAACTACCACAAGGAGCTCATCTAGAGCCAGCGCCGCTCCGGTCTCTCGTGGCCAGAACATCAGAAGGTATAGAAATGATGATATGAGTGATCCTCTTGAAGGGACATCAAGAGCATATTCACCGGAGGAGAGCAACGTGCACCATGACCAGGATTAGAGGGTCCCTGCCTCTAGCCAGGTAGAGGAGAGAGACAACCGGATCTATTGGACAGTGTGGATCCGATGGCCTGGCACATCTGACCCACAAAGATATACGGCTTTGGTTGATACCGGCGCTCAATGCACTCTAATGCCATCAAGGTATGTGGGAGCGGAACCCATTTCTATTTCTGGGGTGACAGGGGGATCCCAGGAGCTCACGGTACTGGAAGCTGAAGTGAGTTTAACTGGGAATGAGTGGCAGAAACACCCCATCGTGACTGGTCCAGAGGCCCCATGCATCCTCGGCATAGATTACCTCAGGAACGGGTACTTCAAAGACCCAAAAGGTTATCGCTGGGCTTTTGGGATAGCTGCTCTAGAGACAGAAGGCATCAGACAACTGAGTACCTTGCCTGGTCTCTCAGACAACCCTTCTGCTGTGGGACTACTGAGAGTTGAAGAACAACAGGTACCAATTGCCAGAGCAACAGTGCACCGTCGGCAATACCGCACCGACAGAGACTCTGTGGTCCCCATCCATACGATGATTCGTGAGCTGGAGAGCCAAGGGGTGGTCAGCAAGGCTCGTTCACCCTTTAACAGCCCCATATAGCCAGTGCGTAAGTCCAGTAGAGAATGGAGACTGACGGTGGATTACCGTGGACTGAATGAAGTCACGCCACCACTGAGTGCAGCCGTACCAGACATGCTGGAGCTTCAGTATGAGCTGGAATCCAAGGCAGCAAAGTGGTACGCGACCATTGATATTGCAAATGCGTTTTTCTCCATTCCTCTGGCAGCAGAGTGCAGGCCTCAGTTTGCCTTCACCTGGAGGGGTGTGCAGTATACCTGGAACCGATTGCCCCAGGGGTGGAAGCACAGTCCTACTATCTGCCATGGACTGATCCAGACTGTGCTAGAAAAGGGTGAAGCTCCAGAACACCTGCAGTACATTGATGACATCATTGTGTGGGGGAACACGGCAGCAGAAGTATTTAAGAAGGGACAGAAGATCATCCAGATTCTCCTGAAGGCTGGTTTTGCCATCAAGAAGAGCAAAGTCAAAGGACCTGCCCGGGAGATCCAGTTCCTGGGGGTAAAGTGGCAAGATGGACGGCGTCAGATTCCCACTGAAGTCATCAATAAGATCACTGCGATGTCTCCACCGACCAACAAGAAGGAAACACAAGCTTTCCTAGGTGCCATAGGCTTTTGGAGAATGCACATTCCTGAATATAGCCAGATTGTGAGCCCTCTCTACCTAGTTACCCGCAAGAAGAACAATTTCCATTGGGGCCCTGAACAGCAACAAGCTTTCGCCCAGATCAAGCAGGAAATCGCTCATGCGGTAGCCCTTGGTCCAGTCAGAACGGGGCCAGAAGTGAAAAACGTGCTCTACTCTGCAGCCGGGAACAATGGTCTGTCCTGGAGCCTTTGGCAGAAGGTGCCTGGTGAGACTCGGGGTCGACCACTGGGATTCTGGAGCCGAAGCTACAGAAGATCCGAGGCCAACTACACCCCAACAGAGAAGGAAATTTTGGCCGCCTATGAAGGAGTCCAAGCTGCCTCAGAGGTCATTAGTACTGAAGCGCAGCTGCTTCTGGCACCCCGACTGCCGGTGCTGGGGTGGATGTTCAAAGGAAAGATTCCTTCCACGCATCATGCCACCGATGCTACTTGGAGCAAATGGATTGCCCTCATTACACAGCGTGCCCGTATTGGAAACCTGAACCGCCCTGAGATTCTGGAAATTATAACAAACTAGCCTGAAAGTGAGACTTTTGGATTATCTTCTGAAGAAGAGGAGCAAGTGACACGTGCTGAAGAAACCCCACCATATAATGAGCTACCGGAGAGTGAAAGACGATATGCCCTCTTCACCGATGGTTCCTGCCGAATTGTAAGCACTAACCGGAAATGGAAAGCTGCTGTATGGAGCCCCACACGACGAGTTGCACAAGCTACCGAGGGAGAGGGTGGATCGAGTCAGGTCGCAGAACTTAAAGCTGTCCAGCTGGCTTTAGATATTGCTGAAAGAGAGAAGTGGCCGAGGCTCTATCTCTACACTGACTCCTGGATGGTAGCTAATGCTCTGTGGAGATGGCTAGATCGCTGGAGAAAAGCCAACTGGCAGCGCAGAGAGAAACCCATCTGGGCCGCTGAGATTTGGCAGGACATCGCCGCTCGGGTAGAGAAGCTGATCGTGAAAGTTCGACACGTGGATGCTCATGTACCCAAAAGTCGAGCTAATGAAGAGCACCGTAACAATGAGCAGGTGGATCGAGCTGCCAAGGTGAAAATATCACAGGTGGATCTAGACTGGCAGCACAAGGGAGAATTATTTTTAGCTCGTTGGGCCCATGATGCCTCTGGTCATCAGGGACGAGATGCAACGTACCAATAGGCTCGTGAGCGAGGGGTGGACCTTACTATAGACAGCATCTCACAGGTTATCCACAACTGCGAGACCTGCGCTGCAATCAAACAGGCCAAGCGGGTGAAGCCTCTGTAGTACAGTGGAAGATGGTCCAAGTACAGGTATGGGGAAGCCTGGCAAATTGACTACATCACCCTTCCCCAAACCCGCCAAGGCAAGCGCTACGTGTTGACCATGGTGGAAGCAACCACTGGATGGCTGGAGACATACCCTGTGCCTCATGCTACTGCCCGGAACACCATCTTAGGCCTGGAAAAGCAAGTCCTTTGGAGACATGGCACCCCTGAGAGAATCGAGTCAGACAACGAGACGCATTTCAAGAACAGCCTCGTAAGTACTTGGGCTAGAGAACATAGAATTGAATGGATCTATCATATCCCTTATCATGCACCAGCTGCTGGGAAAGTTGAACGGTGCAATGGACTACTCAAGACTACCCTAAAAGCACTTAGTGGAAGAACCTTCAAAAATTGGGAAGTGAACTTAGCAAAGGCCACCTGGATGGTTAACACCAGAGGATCCATCAATCGAGCTGGTCCTGCCCAGTCTGAACCCTTGCACACGGTGGATGGAGATAAAGTCCCTGTGGTACACATGAGAGGTATGTTAGGAAAGACTGTTTGGATTAATCCCACCTCAGGCAAAAGCAAACCTATCCGTGAGATTGTCTTCGCTCAAAGACCTGGTTGCACTTGGTGGGTAATGCGGAAAGATGGGGAAACCCGATGTGTGCCACAAAGAGACCTCATTTTAAGTGAGAACTGTGTGTAAGGTTCCATTGTATATATATATATATATGTGTGTGTGTGTGTGTGGAGTTTAAGGAAGGTACTGATTTGGAATTATGTAGATGGTAATAGAATAAGGGGTGGATTATGTCCTGGGTTGCAGTATATTCTATCACCATCCTCATGTACTGTTGAAACCAGGTGAGGCAGTGCTCCCTGCCTCCCCCCCCCCACCCGGGCTACCTTCTGTTAATGGGCCCATCAATGCCCTGCCCCATGACTCATAGATAACTTCCCCCTGTATTGTCCCCTGTTAATGGGCCCACCACTGCCTTGCTGCATGACTCAGAGATAACTTCCTCCTGGACTGTTTTCTGTTAATGGCTCATCAAAGCCTTATCTCATGACTCACCATCCCATTGTGAGATGCTCCTCCCCGAGGGAGGAGCCAAGCATTCCATACTGGATATAAGCTGAGAATTCGAACACCACAGCAGCCCTTACCTACGGGACTTCCAGAGGACAGGAGCTACTGCTGGACTTTCAGCTGAAGACCAGACCCCCTTTCTTCCAGAGGATCACGCTTCAACAAGACCACCTCATCTAGACGACTACCATCACCCTAACAGGGTTCCAGGCTGTATTCTGACTCTGTCAGTGTTTTTGATATTATTGCATTTATTCTTTTTATCATTTTCCTATTAAATTATAATTCTGACTTGCGATCTCTCACTGGTTTGATTTCAAACTAGTACATGGAGTCACAGCTCAGCAGAGACCCCAGAAACCTGTGCTGACTTTAGCCAGGCCTGAGAGAAGCGAGCACCTCTCCTCCACAGACCAGAGCTCTGGTCCATTTCTCACAAGCAGAGCTCCCTCTCTTTGGAAGAAATGCTGAACTAAGCTTTCCTGGGCCATGTGTCCTCCCTCCTCCCTGCCTCAGCCAGGCAGCAGTGCCAAGCAAGGTGGGTAAGTGCAGGTTCCACGACAAGGTAAGATAAATGGAGAAACATGCGCTGCAAGAGATGTTTATTGAGTGAGATGCTAAATGAATAACCCAATCAATGCTGTAATATTTAATTCAATACAAACTTCAGATTGAGAGTGTTCCCCATTTATTTTGTGCTGTCACCAAAACTGTCGTTCGTTAGAGCACGGTGCTGTCATTAAGGGAAGAGGTTTCCAAGAGGAAGGGGCTGGCTCCAGGCTGTGCAGTGAGTGCAGCCTTCACAAGGGAGTGAGAGACAGAGTTTTATTACCTTCCTTCTGTGCTGGGGACTTCAGGGAGGGCAGGAAACACTGTGCTTTTCTGAAATTCTCCCACCCTCTGTAATGCCTTGTGCCAGTGTAATATTTTCCCCACATGTCCAGATGCCCTTTGCAGCTGTGTCTCTGCCCTCAACCATTTGGACATGCCAAGAGTAAGTTTAAACCACCCTATTATTTCTGTCTTCTGGGTTCCCAGTTCTCTGCTGGGGCACTGCCATTGCTCACACTGTTGGCACAGGGCTGTGCTCAGGGATGGAGGGGAAAGAGAAGACCTGTAACTGTGTCCTGGGAACTCAAGTAGTGCCAGCTATGTGGCAGAAGGAGCAAGGGGAGGCAGAAAAACTCACTGTGGGTCAGGCTCTGGACTGTCAACCTGCCCTTGCCATGTGTCAGTGCTCCCATCTCCTCGGCACTGAGGTCAGTTGCAGTGTGCCAGCACACCCTGCTTGCACTTGGACCAGCTTTTGGGCAGCCCTGCCTGCTGGCAAGCCATCCTGCCTCACCACCAGGATAAAGTGCTCACCCTCTAACATGTGTGCATTGGGATGGCATGGCAGAGGTTGCCAGCTGGCTGGGCAGCCCTTGCTTGTGACAGGTGGCACGTTGTCCCTGAATCATCCTGGCCATCCTTATTCAGTACACCTGGCACCCTGTCCCCCACACTTAGAACTGCCACTCTCATCGATCTCAAACCATCTGGTCCAGCTCTAACTTGTCCTGTGCTTGATTGGATTTCCTGAGTGTAATACTTGACTGAGAGGTGCCCACAAATTCTTCCGTAGCCAGTGTTGCTTCTGATGGCTGTTGTTCTGTCTGGCCTCTGTCACTGGCCAGGTTCTGCCAAGATCCAGGGTGATGCCTAAAGCATGGCATGGCATCACTGAAGCCCTATTCTCTGTACTAATCTGTCCTCTCTTCCTAAGGGTTTACATGAAAGCAGCCCAAGGTAGTTCAGTATTGATTTCCACATGGGCATTAGAGTAATGCATTCGTTCCAGCAAGTTGAATACCTTCAGTGGGTGTTCTTCAAAGCCAAGTTCACTCTTGAAGTGATCCCAATTAGCTTATTTATTCCCTTCCTTCTTTCTTCTGCCTCTCTCTTTGCTCTCTCAGGCAACTCCTTAATTATCCCCCCAAGTGTTGCTCAGGTGAAGCAGCTGAAAGCCGTGCTTAACATGTCCTCTGATTACCTGCAAAAGAACTAATGAAACACAGACAAGTTTAGTGAGCCTGGATGCACGTGTGTTTGCACACTCATTTAATTATTTTAGTTTCCCCCCTCAAAATGGAAACCCAGTCCTGCCGGCCTTTGTGAACTTCACTGTTTTGGGGAGCTGACATGGGCACAGTGTAGGTTTCTGTCACGCCTCACATGCTCTGAAGATTTCTATTTCAAGGCAGTTTACAAGGATATATCATTGGAAAGGAGACCACAAAACCTCCATATTATTTGAGCATGATCTAGAAGTCAAAGCATATGTAAATGTAGAGATATGTATGAAAATAAACAAAAACAAACCCTTCTCCCCTTTCTGATTTAATATATCCATACATTGATCCATTCTCACTCTACCTTCCCTTTTCACTTTTCTTTTTTCTATGGCTGCAAGAATTCACATCTCATCTACCTTTCAAAGGCTGGTGAGTAACCAGAACTTTGTCGGCATCTTCATTTTAAACAGAAAAAACAAACAGCCCTCCCTCAACCCCCCTTCTCCCAGTCTGTTCCTGCCAGAAACATAGCAACCAGCACACACAGCTTTCTGCAGGCAGCCTAGTTTGCATTTAATTAGTTCTGTGATATCCTAAACTTCTTTCAACCTCCACCCCCAGAACATCACTGTAGAAATCCTCATTCTGGGAATGGCATGATGGAGCTGTCAAAAGCCCAGCATCTGTGCCAGAAAGTGTTTAGAGTATTTGGATTCCTGAATCGGGACACGGCTTGCCTGGAATATAATCTGTGACCAGGAAAATGAAGGAATGTAAGGGTCTGCAGAGGAACAAAGGTAGGAAATGTAAACTCCACTTTATAAGCTGGAAAATACAAGGCAGAGATATGAAACTACCTGCTCTCAGGATATCTGTCTGGCCTATCAATAACAATGCCAGGACAGGTGCCTGCTCCTCCTTGATGGGAGAGGACAAGGGTTTATCCAAGGTGAGGAGGAATCTGGTGGAACAAGTAGTTCTAATTCCTAGCATCTTCTTTTCACAGCCATTCATCCCCAAACCAGTTGTGAATCGGTCCTTGTGAGCCCCACTGCAACAGGGCTTACATTCTCGTGGATTGCCTTAATGTAGACCATCCAAGGGCACTGGGCAGACAAGGCAGAGTCACCAAACACTGGAGGGAAGGGTTTGTATGGACCATGATGGTAATGCCTCCAGGCACCTTACACTTGTTTGAGTGTTCAGGATTAATAAACACCTCTGCTACACCTTGCAGAAAACATTACCTCCGTCTCTGTGCAACTCCTGTTAGCTCTGCCGACTCCATCCCAGAACTGGGCCCTGCCTCCAAGCTTGGACCCTGCACTAGCACTCACAGAAAATGGCAATGCAATCAGTGTGTGCCTGAATTGAGCTGCCTGCTGGTGAGCCTTGTCCTTTTCTCTTCAGTCCTGAGCTTCCACTCACAGACGGATCATTCCCACTCCTCCCTCCTCCAAGGCAGCAGGGGTTTCCCAACACAGTGCCAACCCCAGTGACATCCTGAGGTGTCAATGATATAGTCACTGTTTCTGTCCTGAGCAAAGCCTCCCTTTTCTGTCCCTTTATCCCTAACCCAGAAACGCCAGCCACGGGAAAGCTCCTCACAGTTTCCTGCATTTCTGCTAGCCACAGCAAACCCAAAAACTGGAAGACAAGCAGAGCTAAAGCAGGCATTGATATTTTTAATCACTCTGTCAGCCCACTAACCCTCTTTGATGCTCCAACCAGGCTTGCAGTTGGCAAGTGTGCTGCTGACAGTGGTACCAGCACATGGAGGCAGGTCCTTTATGTCACCAGTTCAGTGCAGCTTCTTGCTCTGGCCATTTGCAACTTCTCAGCAGAGGAGGCAGCTGCATTCCCTGCCAGGACTCTGTGAATTAAAGCACAAGGAGCATTCACCTTGTTCAACAGTTCCTCCCTCCCACCCCTGCCAGTCTGCTGCTGTTGAAGTCACTGCAGCTTCAGCTGCTTTATCATCTCATTTGCTTCCTGATCTGACACCAGCCTGCCATGCAGCTGATCAAAGGTAGAAACCAGAGTGCAGCCGGGCCGAGCAGCCTCCAAATTCACACAAACATGTCACTTCCCATCTCTGCACATTAGACAACTTCACTTCTTTCTGTTACTGCCTCTCTTCATCTCTCCCTCCAGGCACACACACACCCATTTGCTTTTTCTTCATCCACTACATTAATTTCCTGTGCCCATATGCTGTCACCATTTCCCTTATCTTTTTTGATCTTCCCCATCATTTTTTCCTCCTTTCCCCCTTGCTTCCCAAGTCCCTATCTCTCCCTAACTCTTCTCATTTCTTTTTCCTCTCTCTTCCTACTCTTCCCAGAATTTTCACATTTTTTTCACTTGATTGCTTCAGTTTCTGCCTCTTCCTCTTCCTCACTCTCTTTTGAGGATCTACATTGTTTCACAGGAGTGAAGTCACTTTTTGCAGAGTAAAAGTGAGGTCCCAGAAGGGATATTCATCCCTTCAAAGCTGCAGATAGACTATTATTAGTATCAACATTATCTTTATATATTCCTCTTGAATCAGTAAATGACCTCCTCCCATGAAGTCTTTCATGGATCAGAAGCCTCTCAGCACTTGAAATCCTGTGTGGGGAAAAAAGAAATTCAGTAGTCTGTTTCTGCAAGAAATCAAGAAAGAAAAGGAAGAAAGGGAAGAAAGGAAGAAAGAGAGGGAGCACGAAAGAGAGGAGTCAAAGGGAAAAGAAAAAAAAAATAAATAAAAGAGAAAAGAAAGGTAGTTTGGTCTTTGGAGGAGGGTGTGGATGATAGGCAGTAAATACAAGAAGTTCAAATTGAAAACTTTTTTATGACCTTGCTGAATTTCATTTTAACATAATCCTCAACTCTTGCATCTCACACTAAACTAGCAATCTTTGGAATGTGCATGGTAATTCTCCCAATCACCTGCACAGGACTACAAATTAATCTTAATTTTGGATTTTAGCTTACATTTCAATATTTCAGTCTGCAATCAACTAACATTCCAAATGAGGGCGAAGACCAGTTCAGACCTGTTCAGGTTAGGAAATGAGTGATGATTTCTGATCCCTTATGGCAAGCCCAGGTTCTTGTCCCTGATGGTAAGAAGAGCATTTACAACAGCATAGGAATCACACATGAGACAGGTGAGATAATTTTGCCTCCACTCCCTTACCCATCAGGCCTCAGACAAAGCTTCAAGAGTTGGAAATGGTGTGCCACAGCTCAAACTAATCTGCAAAATTTGTACTGAGATCTGAACATCTCTGAGGTCTTCAAGCAGACATTTTGGACTACACCCAGTTTGATTAAAGTATTCCTGGATTCAATTAACTGAAATATAATGGGATTATTTCACATCATGCAATCTGACTTTTTTTCTATTTTTATTCTTTTTTTGGTTACAGTAAACTGAGCAAGTGGTGATTACAGGGCTTTATACAGCAGGCCTTACTGTTTCTCTGAAATAAAAAAGTGACATGAAATTAGGTCAATTTAGCCAGAATTTCTTGGGGGAAGTGAGGAGTAGGGGAAAATGTCTCCAGTTTTCCTCTATGAGATTATTTTTCATTAGGTAATTCAGAAAATGTATTCTCTGGCACATTATATAACAGAAGAAGAAACAATTTAAATGAAAGACACTTCATTTTCATCAAAATAAAATACATATTGAATCAAGTGTTAAATACACACACAAAATCATTTCCCCAGAATATTCTTTAATAGAAAACATTTTTCAAGAATTAGGGTTTTAATTTCAGTTCCATGTCAAGCCCATATTTCAAAAAACTGAATCCTGAGAGTGGATAGTCACAGGTTTTATTTCACTAAATCGTGCCTCTGGGAACAATGGTCAGGCACAGGGCTTGCAGCAGCCACCCACCTGTGAGATGCAACTGTGTCCAAGCTGGGAATGACTTCCAGCGCACTGATGGGCCATGGACCATTTCGAAATTCCAGCATCCATCTCACTTCCCCACCCTGGTGAAATGAAGGGGCCAGCAAGGAAACTTCCACTTCACTCAGTAACTTCAGACCAGCCCTTGCTGAAGTGCCCGTCTGAGGCACTGAGGGCTTTGCTTGCCATGGCAGTCCCAGCACTGAGCAACCAACTGAGCTCCCAAACATCAAATTCTCCTGCTTCGAATCCATTAGGCAGATTTTATTTACAATATCTTTCTATGCCAGGAGCTCAGATAGCTCATTTTTGTAACCAAACCCCAACCCTTGTACATGTGGAGGTGCTCCCACATGAATATGTTCTAAAACTTATCCTTGTCCATCATACTGGAGTACTTTAGCGTGTGGTGCTCCTTTTGAACCTCACGATGTTTCCAGCTGAAAGTGTCTGTTGTGCCATGGGACACTTAAAAAAACACCTAAAAGAAAAGAACTCACAATCTGTGGTCCCTAAACCCCCAGTTCTCAGCTTAATAATACATTTTCAGCTGCGCAGTTACAACATTCATAACTAGTGCTGAGAAAATAATTTGCAGCCAGTAATTTGCTGAAAGAATTTAGTCCCTTTCTCTGCTCGCAGATGGTCCCTGAGCAAAATCAAAATTTCCTCGAATGTACTCATTATTTGAAAATACTCAACACATTTTTGGCAGGGCTTTTTTTTTTTTTTTTTTTCCCCTTTAAAAAACCACCCTTGCAGATTGATCACAAAAGCATTGCCTGTGTACTCCATAGTTAGTATTCTAGCCATGAGCTGCTGGTTTGTTGTGATTAATCATAGGTTCATTCTATGGTTTCCATTCCCCCACTGGAGGGAAAACAAATCCCCCGTAATTCTTATAGTCAGGTGTAGGCCTTGAAAAAACCCCATGGGCTTTGATTTCCCTTGGGAAAAAGAAGGAGAGAAATTGCACTAGGGAATTTTAACCCCTTTGATCTCTGATTCTCACAGGGTTTCCTGTATCTTTCATAGTGCCTGCAGTCCCCACTTAACGTGGCTCCATAGAAAGTCTCACAACGGTACAGCAGGACCACATATTTGGAATTGTGCATCCTAATGGCACAACAAAAGGAACACCCCATCCTGGTCCCCGGTTCCCTGAAGTGAAATCAGCTTATCCCAGCAAGAAAACCCATGGTGAGGTAGCAGGATTCTGTGCTGGAAGCACCCAAGATATGGGACAAACTGGAGGGTGCCGAGGGATGGGCATGGACAGAGTTTTCTCCAGACCTGTGAAACCTGACAGGTCTGGTTTTTAAAAGAATCACTGCACAGAACAAACAGGCATCAAAAATTGCTTGATAGGCAGGGTCCATCTTTTAAATTCCAGTAGCTCATTGCATGTGAAGAAACTATATGCAAGGGAGGAACTTCTTATTGCATTTAACTGTTCCTACCAACATTTAGGAAAGAGAAACGTTCTCAGGCCTGTGAAGGCTCAGTAGGCCAATCAAATTCTTATGTTCTGCCCACCTGCTCCTGCCAGCTTTGGGTCATCCTGCTCTGCTCCTCCAGTTGGACACTGGAGCTCATCCAAGGCTGGGTGCAGACTGATGCTGAGAGGATGGGGCACAACACAGTAAAAATCCCTGAGCCATCCCTCCCACCCGTCAGTTGTTCTCTTTCTGTGCAAATATGTGCTACTAATGCAAGCACAGACAGAATTGTGCCACTCTTTGCAGCTGCCACAGGGAAGAATCACATTTACATTACTAAATGCATCTTTCCAGCAAAACACAGAGTGAAGTCAGAAGACAGCCTTTGATAGGGAAGAAAGAGACTTTAAAACAAATAACCCACATTCACTAACATGTATTCAAATACAGACAAGAGGAACAGTGGTAAAAAAAAAACCAACCAAAACCCTTGACATTTCTGCTTTAAGCAGCCTTTATCACAGAGCGTGCGGGTTTTATTTCAGCTGTTACCTTTCCTTTTGATGGTGTCTTCTGAGTCACTTCTCAGGCAGATATTTCTCCATTTCCCCACATGTACTCTGCAGTGTGGGGGATCCTGTCTCTTGCAGGTGTATTCTGTGTTTGTCTAGCCCAAGCAATGACCAACCATACAGATCTAAAGGCTTTTCTGCTCCTGAAACATGTTCTGTGTCCAAAGTGGGGCTCTGGAAAGAGGTCTGGAATTTGACTTGTATCAGGAAGACACAGCTGCTCTGCTGCTGCATGAACTATGACAACTATAAAAGTTTTGAGAAAAAAAAAAAAATTTCAAGGGGATGACAATTGCATTCAAATAAATTTATTATGTGGGAGTTTCTGATTGTTAATCACATGTATGAAAACAGCACACAAAACCTTTGGGATATATAAGGTGCACTACAACAGCCTGGCTAGATAATAGATACACATAGCCCTTACATTTTCAACATGGAACTAGATTTATTTCATTTCTTGAATTGTGTGACAGGATGCTAGGAAGTGAGGAGTTTCCACAGATGGAAATGGGCAGCTGCAGCTAGCCTCAAGCAGAAGAGAAAGGATTTAATGACATTCACACCAAAAAAAAATATCAGAAGTGAAGTAGCTGTTGAAGATGACATCAGCACATTTCAGGATTAGCCATTTATTAAGGTAGGTGATGAGACCCATGTCAATCAGAGCTACTGTTCCTGAAGCTGTATTGTGGAAAATACTAGAGCAGAGAGTTATTTTCAACTGATATTCTGATATTGTTTCTAGCTTTTTCTTTCTTCTTTTTTTTTTTAAGGCAGAAAACATATTTTAAAAAATGGAACTGAAACAAAGAACAATTCAGAGACAGGAGGTTAATTCTGTGGCAACTTCCATGGCAATGGAGACATAAAAAAATAAAACATTGCAGCTTTTATAAAAGGTAGCTTTTTCATGGCTAAAACAGTTTCTGTCTATTGTAAAGTTAAACAATAAGGAATTTCCTTGATCCTAAAGCAGAGGCTGAGCCACTTAAGGCTTGGGATATTTGAAATATAAGGCGAAACCCTCAGTCGAAACTTAGTAGTTTACACCATCCAGGACACCATTCACCACAGACCTCTCTACCTCAAGCATCAGAGGGTCTCAAGCTCAGATCCAAGTGTGTATTGGGTTTGTGTGGCCAGGTTTTGGTAGCAGGGGTGGCTACAGGGGTGGTTTCTGTGAGAAGCTGCCAAAAGCTTCCCTCATGTCCAGCACAGCCACTGCCAGTGGCTCCAGTATGGACCCATCACTGAGCCCATCAGAGATGCTGGCAATGCCTCTGGGATAACATATTTAAGAAGGAAAACAAAGGTTTTGTGCAGCTGTAATTGCACTCAGAGGAGAGCGGAGCAGAGTGAGGATATGGGAGAAACCAGCCCTGCAGACACTAAGGTCAGTGTGGAAGGAGGGGAGGAGGTGTTCCAAGTGCTGGAGCTGAGATTCCCCAGCATCCTGTGGTGCAGACCATGGTGAAGCAGCTGTGCCCCTGCAGCCCTTGGAGGTCAGAGGAAGTTCAAAGATCCACCTGCAGCCTGTGGATGCTGGAGCACGTGGATACCTGAAACAGGGCTGTGTGCCTGTGGGATGCCCGTGCTGGAGCAGGCCCCATGGAGAGAGGAGCCCATGCTGGAGCAGGTTTGCTGGCAGGACTCGTGACCCACACTGGAACAGCCTGTTTCTTGGGCTCATCCTGTGGAAAAGTGGCTCAGGTTGGAGCAGCTCACAAAGAACTGTTGCCTGTGGGAGGAACTCACGTTCAAGAAGGTCATGGAGGTGTCTCCTGTGGGACCCCACGCTGGAGCAGGGCAAGAACCCTTCTCCCTGAGCATATGGTGAACTGTCCATAACCCCCATTCCCTGTGTTCCTGTGCCTCTGAGGGGGAGGAGATGGAGCCTGGGAAGGATGGAGGGATGGAGGGGAAGGTGTTTTTAACAGTGTGTTTTACTTCTCATTATGCTGCTCTGATTTTGCTATCAGTAAATTCAGTTAGTAACCTCAACCTCGGTCTGTTTTGCCCATGATGGTAGTTGGTGAGTGATTTCTCCTGGTCCTTATCTCAATTCACGGACCTTTTGCTGTGTTTTCTTTCCCCTGTTCTTTCCAGTTGTGCAGGAAAGTAATTGAGTAACTTTGGTGGGTTCCTGGCATTCAGCCAGGGTCAATCCACTACAAAATGCAAATTCCTTAACTTGTTAAAAAGTCTCACCAGCTAGGAAGTCAAAGGAGGACAAATGTTACAGAGTGTGTGGTTAGACACATCTTGAATCAAGATGTTAAAAAAAGAAACAAAATCTTTCCTGTTATTTAAGCTCAAGGTTTATGCCAGACAATACACGATGCTCGAACCAAGGAGAGAAAGATATAGTGAGCCCAGGCTTTATTAAAGTATGGCTGTACATGATTTATTTTTCATTAGGTTTAGTTAGCAGATAAACACTAATTCAGGCAAGAGTTCTAACCGTGCTTAATACTTTAGTCTTAAAACAGAATAATATCTCCAGCATCATTAAAAACAAACATTCAGATGGGAAGAAATTAACTCATATCAATTCAGCCAGCTGCAAAGACCTCCTTTCTATTACTGCTATTTCAGAAAATTTATGTTAGCCATTCTCAAACCACCTCTTAAAAATACATGACTTTTGCATCAAGCCTGTAAGACCATAAAATTCAGGCCTTTCCTCCCAAGCAAGAGTGACTTACTGAGATCCCTGTGATTTCTTGGAGAATGCCCTGCAAGTGGGGAGCTATCTAGGCCAGCTCTCTGCCACAGGGTGAGCAGTGGTCCAACAAGCAACTGACACAGCTTTATAAGTCATCTAAAACTGCACAAAACCACCTATCCAAAAATACTTATTTAGAAGTTCAGGTCTTTATCCAACAGGTTCCAGAGAAGGGAACATACCCCTGCAAATACCTGAGGGATAAAATAAAATAAAAAAGAATGCAGTCTCTGCTTTGACACCTGTTTTGTTCATCGGTGATCAAATCCTTTCTGATCTTTTATCCACTGTCCCGAGTCTTGAAAGCAAGCACCTCCAGCTCCAGGCAATACAAAGAAAGCTGCAGAATGCAACAGCAAAACACTCACTGCCTGTGACTTGCTTCTGTGCTAAAAGCTGGAGCAACCTCTCCTTTGCTCTTCCACTTACATTTTCTCTGATTCTTCCTGACTAAACAAGAACAAGCCATATTTATTCTTAGAAAAGTTGCTGGGTCACCATTAGCCAAAGTTTAAGTTCTGATGGAAAAGGCTTTCCTGCAGACTGCATCTGAAAACTGTCTGCTCTCAGATCCCACTTCCTATCCCAAAGCACTTTGAGAAAGTTTGGATACACATCTGAACTTTTCAGCTTGATGTACTATCTCCCTGTGACTCATAGAAATGTTTCTATGAATATTTAATTCTTTTAAGTTCCAGAAGGAAAAAAAAGGCTCAAAAGGGAAAGAAAAAGACTCAAACAAATACCATAGCTGCCAACATCTTGTGACAGAAAGTCAATAGCTTTTAAATCTGCATAAAATTACATACATTTCCATGAAATTACCTGCATTTGCATATAGTCATGCTACAAGGGAGTTGCAGCTCCTCCTCAAGACTCCCAAAATTCTGTCTTCTCCCACCATCCCAACAAAACATAAATTCTGTCATCCTTGACCTCTGAAAGCACTGGGAAAATACAGGAGGAAATAGCTGGCACATCTCCATAGCCCACTGGAAATTCGTGTCTGACCAGGGATATGGGCCAGAAGCTTCAGGAAGTCTCCTGAGACCTCTCTTCCTTTTCCCTTCTCCATCTCTTTCTCTCCTCCTTGGCAGTGCCAGGAGAAGACTGGGGAGAACAATTTCTAGCAGGTAGAATAAAGTTTTTCCTCCTTCTTTACTGTCTGTGTTCCTCACCACATGCAATTGAGGGGACAGTGCCCAGCCAGGTGTTCTCTCCAGTCCTGGTGAGGTTTGGGGATCCCTCTCAGCCTCTCATGAGCTGGGGCAAGGCAACCCTGGCATCCTGTGCAACGACATGGGTTGGGGGAGGTGGGAAAACAGGGTCTGGTGGCAAAAATTACTAGCCTAGGGGTTTCTGGAGTGCATGGAAGGGAAAAAGGCTGGCCCAGAGATGGAGAGTGACTGCAAACTGGAGCCAAGAGCACATTTGAAGAGTCATGGGCAATACTGGCTTTTATCCACAGGCAGAAGTGGTGTCTCTAGAGCAGCACAAAGAAAGGGAAACTCCACTACAAATCATCTGATTGAATGGCTGCCATCAGGAGATATTTAGGCACAGCATCTCCCAGCTGCTGTGATGGCTGCCATAGCTTCCCGCCCTCCCGGCCCTGTGCTGCTCCTCTCAGTTGTGTCAGCACAGCTACACTTATGGGGCAAACCCAGGAACCCCAGTTCATGTTGTAGCCCCCACACTGGGGAAGCCAGCAATATTAGGGGCACAATATATGGGGGGAAAATGTGTGTGAGCCACCCACCAGCCATTTCAGATACACTGGAAATGGTTATCCTGGAGACAGTCTGAGTCTGGGGTTAGACAAGTACGCTGTTCTTCACTCCCAAAATACAAGAATACATTTGATGAGCAATTCCTTCCTGCAGCAGTCTCTTGCTGTGATTCCAGCAGATAGACATATCCTAGAGATAGTCCTGCTGGCTGGAGTGATAGCTGGGGCACCACAGAGGAACCTGTCCCCAGACTAGAAAGCATCCCTGACAGCTTTTTCCATGGCTTTCCCTCAGGTCAGGGAGAGAGCAGGATGTGAACAGTGTCAATTTTTGCCTGCCTTCTTACTTGCAGCCCTTCGGCCCAGCAGCCAGAGGTACAGTTTGATGTACTTAGGTTTTCTCTGGTGACATTTTCCCCACCAAAAACTGAAGTGAATCCACTAGCCTGCTTTCTCAGAGGCCACAAAGCAGGTTAGTAATGAGTTAGATCAAAATGGGGAGTGTTTTGTATCCCACCCCAGGCCCTGGCCTCCTTGTATGTAACTGCTTTTGAAATATATTTGGTAACACACCGAACGTATTTAAAGGGATTGTGGAACTGGCCAATTTTCATGCTAATTAAAGTGCAGGAGATGGAAGTGAGCTGTTTGAAATACATTACAGCACCGAGGAAAACATATTGTGCGCTATCTCATATTTTTCAAGAGCCCATATTCAAATCCACTTTCAATCTGTGTGCACTGTGCTGCTGCTGGTGCTGCTGCTGCTGCCTGCATTACCAATCCACAGGCTGCATCCGTCCTGCCCCTGTGCTGGCACAGCCTTTGGCATGGGATGGACCTGGATGCACAGCCCATCCCTGGGGACAGGGAGAGCTAGGTCAGTGGCTTGGAAGGGGCTGGAGCACTGGGCTCTCACTTGGGGGGAGGCAGGGAAGGGAGAAGATTTCTAATCTCCACAGACAGCATAGCCAAAGGGGACAATATTTAAATTTCCCGTGATGCTTACAGAGGAGAGAGCCCGGACTCACAACTGTCTCTTGCAAGGGTTGGGGAAAGCACAAAGTTCAAGTAAATGTCTGGGGAAAGGGAAATTTCATGCAGAAAGGTATTTTCAGAGCATGTAAGCATCTTTCCTTTACTTCCCTGGCTAGCTGGTTGGTTGGGTCACACCCCAGTACTGAAAGTGGACAAGAGTTAGACCAGCATCTCTGGGCCAGGGGCATAGGTGTAGCATTGATCTGGATTTCAGCTCCTTAGGGTGCATGAGCTTATTCTCAAATACAGGGAAATTTACTTACCCTGGCAGGTCTGTTGAGACCAAGGGTTTCATCCTACTTGCTCAGATAAGTTTAGAAATTAATTTCATTTGGGGATATTAGATGTTGCCCGTTTGTTTACACAAAGTTCCTTCCTCTACAGCAGGAGACCCCTGCAGAGTGCATGTTCATGTGCAAAAACTAGTTTCAGTGTCTGGCTTGGGAAAAATCTGCATGTAAATTGATGGGAACATCTTTGAGTACTTCCCAAGGTAATGGTGCATGTGCTACAGCCCTCTGGGTTCAGCTCTGCATGTAGCTTTGCCTCCTTGCAGAGGGTGGCTGGCAGAGAGACTGATCTACATACACACCCACACCTCCCCAGCAAGACTGTAGAGACAAGGACCTATTTCTACCATGACCCACCATAGCTATAGGACTCTTGTCCATGCATGATTGCATGGATGCAGGAATTATTTGGCTGTTTTCCTTTCTTTCACCTCCTTTCCTCTATCACTGACCTTTGGATACAGGGTCGACAAGCATATTTGTCCCCAGGGCTGGGAGCTACCAAGCTGTACTGTCAAGTGCTGAGCAGTGTTTCTTCACCCTCAGGAAGAAATCTGCTTCTTTAAATATTTGTCTGACTCCCTGACAGCTCTTTGACAGAACATTTTGACTGTAAACTTCCCTGTTTACAGTAGCATTCAGTGGCAGAAGACGTCTCTATCAGGGCACCCTCCCCTTTGCAAGCAAAGCCCTATTCCTGGCTGGCAACAGATTTTCCTCCCCTGTTTCAGTTCATATCTGAGACTTTTCCCCTCTGTTATCTTCTGTGAGGACTTCATTTCCCAAAACAGAATTTGGGAAGACAGCTGCCCTGGGGCTGGTATGAAGATTGCAAAGGTTAGGTAGCAGCAGGTGAGACAATAAAAAAGAGAGGCTCTTCCCACATGGACTCCACCAAAGGACAGAGGTGGTAGAACAATGGCAAAAAGAGCAAATCCCTGTTCTAGTGAAATAAGGCAAGTTTCTCTCTTAAATGTTAATTGAGAAGTTTTCCTTCTTTCCTTCAGAGTCTGGCAAGTAATGTGCGTGTGGGCGGAGGAAGACAGGAATTACCTAGCAAATCTGGGAACACCCTGCAAACCCAGGGATCTCGTGGTTTTAGAAGCATCAGCAGCTCTTAGGAGGCAACTGAGGTAAGCCAAGAAGACACGTGGGAGCAGGGGAAATAGGCAGCCCTGTCTCTGAAGCTGCTTCAGTTTTCTGATGTTGTGTCCAGATTAAGTCCTTGCCTTTGGAAAGAAGCCACTACCAGACAGAGCAGCTTTCTGAATAAGCTCCACGAAGGTGAAGCAGATGACTGGTCAGTGCAGTAATGAATTTGAAAAGACATGGCTGAATTAAGTCATCCCTTAATGAAGAGCCTCTGAAAAAACAGCCTGGTTTCATAAGCTTGTGGCAGACTAAGCCTTTTAATAATGGCAATATCTAGATTGCCTCTGTGATGTTGGAGATCACTGAGTACTTACACCCTGCTGCCTGGCAGTTTACAACATGAGAGGTAAATAGGAGTGCTTACAGGAATGAAGAAATTGATTGAGAAATGATCCCCATTGAAGCATGGACCAGAATAACAGAGTAGACAGGGCCTGTGCATCAGTTTCACTTTGAAGTCAACAGCATGGTGATGCCAAGATTTCGTCTGTGGTGTTTTCTCTAAATGAAGGAGAACAGGATCTTTGCTGATGCTGGTGGTATCCCTGTTGTTTTGTCCTGCTGAAAAAGAAGGTTGAGAAGAGCCATCTCTCACGGTAAGTTGAGCAGGTTCCAAGATCTTCCTCATTGCAAAGATGATGAGAAAGTTAGCAGTCCCAGAGACTCAGTAACCTCAAGGTATCCACACTCAGCTCTTCATGAGCTTTATGATGCTCAGATTGGGAGCACAAATACTTCCTCTGCCACTAAAAGCTGTGTCTCTGGCAGAACCACAGATACTCATCTTCAGAGGAGTGCACTGTCACCCAGAGGAAGGAGAGATGATCTCCTACAGGTTTTCTGAAATGCACTGCCATTGTTCAGAGTGCAAGTGGGCTGAGGAGCTTAACAGATGGCTTCAGTGAGACACGGACTCTCTGCAGATGGTGAATTCATTCCCTCTGAGATCAGTGGTGGGCTGGATGACAGCCCAATATGGTTGCAGACTCCAAAAGCCTGCATTACCCCCACACACCCTGTTATCATGACATTTTCCTCTTTGGAAAAGGCAAAGGGATTTAGAGAGATGGAAACAGACACCTACATGAGTAGGGAGAAAACAGTGAAAATGGCAGATGGCATAGAAACAGGTATGTATCCCTCTGAGAGGCTGTCAGCATGGGAAGAGAGGGCAAGGCAGCTATTGCTCACTAGCTTCCCTTGTGGACATTTCTTCCATTCCAGGGACATTCACAGGATGGGCACCCCAGTTTTCAAAGCATAACATTCATAAACAAGAAGCAAAATGACTGAGGATGACATCTCTGAGAAAAAAAAAAACACAAAACCCTTGTCCCAAAGGATTTTTCCTTTGAGATCATGGTCACAATTTTAAGCACCGTCCCAACTCTGGATGGATTTTTTGCAACCAGCTCTTAAAAGTCTGGAAGCCTTTAACAGACTTGATGAAATCAGGGAATTAGACAGCAAATGGGCTCCTGCTGTGAGCAGCCTCAGATTTGAACGGATCCCTACCTTATGCCTCGCAGCCCATAACAGAACACTAAATTTCACATCAAATAAGCAGTTTATCAGGTTTTATCAAGGGAAATAGTTTGGTTTCTCATCTATTTAAAAGCAAAACCAGGAAATTATTTCAAACCAGAAATAGTATAAATTCTTTCAGAGGAGTTTTTCTTTCTGTAATCAAGTCATGTTTTGAGGACAATCCTCCTCCCGGTGATATTTCAGCAATGCAACACTAAAAAACATTGTTAAATCCAGGGTTTAGGAAGTCACAACTTCATTCACTTCAGGATGATCTTGGGCTGTTTAATGGTTGTGGTGGATAATACTAGGAAGCTTGGATGCAGTTCCAGGTTCCACAGCAACATGTAGGTCAGAGAATTATCTCAGCAGTCAGCATCCATTGACTCATAGAAAACCTGACTCACAGCTATTGGTATCTACAAGAGTTCCTTTTATTTCTGTATTTCCCTATAAGTTTATAAGATTATACCTACCGGGATTAATGCCACATTATCTCAGGAGCAAGCTTAAATTCAGCAGGCTGGTATTCAGCAAACCTCCCAAGCTGGGTGAAGGTCTGTATTAGAATGCATCTCCTGATAACTCCTCTTCCCAAAGCCCCAGGGCTTGTAGGCAGAACAGCACAGCCCTTGAAATTCACTTCCTTCCAGTTTTAAGAGAGCATTTGCAAGGAGGTTTCACAAGAGCAGCTATTCCAAAAGACACTGCTGCTAGTTCTAGTGGCAGAATAAATCTTGTGATTCAGCATCCAACACCTTCTCTGGAAGCTCTGAAGCAACCCTAGAAATAGTCCCTTTCCAAGAGGAAAAAAAGGAAAAGGAAAAAAAAAAAACCCAAGAAGTCATTTGGAGCATGAAAAAAAACCAAAACCCGGAAGATATGTCTTTGCTGGTGCAAAGATCTTACTTTAAAATTGATGGAAAGGCCCCTTGTGTTACATTGCTCCCTGGTATTAAAGTAGTGTTAGAACACCTTGCAGGATCGAGCACAATATGAATGGCAACTCCTAAAGCTATATATTGAATTATAGAATATCTCGTGGGTACTATTGCTCCCAGGATGCTATATGGCAGTGCAAGTTGATCCCCAGTGGCTTTGCCAAGAGGTTCTGGGATTATTCCAGAGGTATTGCTTTTAGCTTGGTCTCTCAAGTCTGCTAAATACTTCTCAATATGAAAACCAGAGAACCATGATGTTAAGGCGCTAAAACCACATGAGGAAAGAGTGAGGCAGGGAAGCTGGAAGCAGAGACAGAAGAGTCCTCCCCAGTCATGTTCCTTCACCCCTCCCCAGCAGTTTTGTCCCAGGGTATCTCCCACCACCCTCCAAGGTTCACCTTTTAACGCAGCCAGGCATGCCTCAGTACAGCCACTGGCCCTTGTTCCCAGGAAAATCCTCCTCCCAAAAGACTGCTTCATTTATTTCATTTGTCTCCTTTCCATCTCCCACCCTGTTCTCAGGGGAATACAATGCAGGCAGATAAGCTAATGAGACAATTAGCTCTCTGCTCCCTGATTGAAGGGCCCTTTATTTCGTTAACCAGCCAAGCCAATTCTCAACATCGCTGAGTGCTTGACTTTATTTCTGCAATGTGATTCATCTTCCCTCTTGCTCATATATAAACCTACCATAAAAGAGTGTTATTAGTGTTGCCAAGTTAAGCACTCACTTGTTAGCAAACACTTAGGCCTAAGCCTATTTGGGGAACCTTAATTCACCCTCTTCCTGCTCCCACTCCACAATTCACCTTGCATGTGTATTTTACCAAGGACTTTAATAACCCCATCCTACAGTGGTGCACAGAAAGCCCATTCCACACTCAGCACACATACTGGGCAGTGATCTATGAGGAGTGACGATCTAAGGGATATTTTATTTGTGAGATATTTTAGTTGTGAGTGGCTGCCTCAAAACTTGACTTGCCACCCACCTGCTCTTGCATGTCTGCAAAGAAGATTATTGCAATGTGCATGCAAACACTGCATTCACAATAAAAGAATCACTATGAAATGAAATCCAGCATGCTAAACCTACATCTTAAAAAAAACAGCACTTTAGCACCTTTCTGGAAGTGTTCACTGCAAACTCTGGCAGAAGGGGAAGATGGAGATCAAGCAAAAAATTTAGGACCTTCTCCCATTTCCCTACAGGCCAAAGATCCTACCTGCCAGGTGATCATACAGCAGCCCTTATATTTGGAATCCATCTTCTTCTACCTTCAAGCTAGTATGGAAAGTAGATTTCTGAGGCAGTTGTTCAGGTAGGGCTGCTTTGTCTGCACTCTGGCTGGCAGGGGAGGCAGCAGTGCCTTGATCCTCCTCTGACCCTGTGCCATGGAGAAAAACACAGCCTTTCAGAGCCCAAGCGCCTCTGAGGTGAGAGACAAGGCAGTTGGCTTGCTTTTGTCTCTATATGTGGGGAAATGCAACAGTGGAAATTAGGAGGTCTGCAGGAATTCCTCAGTCACCACACAAGGTCCTTGTTTTCCTCTCCTGCCCCTGCCACCCACTGCCACTGAGCCGTGCAGCTGTGACCATGCCACACAGTACTAGGGTGTAGCTGTCAGAGTATTAGTCACTCATCAGCCTTTCCTTGGCAGCACCCGGTCCATCAGATTGGGAACAGGGCTTTTTTCAGTTGTCCCCATTTCCATGCCAAGTGGGAAAGAGACAAATGGCTGATTGCCTGTGTCTGAAGCACCCTGCTAGCTGTGGGGATGATGGCCGATGTCAGTGCCTGACCGCATCCTTCAGCCTGTGAGATGCTTTCCAGTCTTGCCAAACCTGTCCTCTATTCAACACTTCCTATTGCACTCTTGATAATTTAGGGTGTAACATCTCTTATTGATTTCTTGATAGAATGTTCCCCTTATCCCAGTAAAAGCTTACAGAGTGGCCTCAGAGACACATCTGCCCAAAACCATCCATGTCCTCTCCCCTCTTGCATGTAATTCCTTCTAAGGAAAGTTGTAAAAGAAAGAGAAAGGATGGAAGCCAATGCTGAATTTTTCAATAGATTCATCTTTTGCTAAGTCTGAAAGGGAACCTGAATCCAGGATAACCTGAATACTATGAATTATTTTAACCCCAGTCTTATTTTTTTGTTCCTCGTTCCTTTAGCCACTTCTGAAAACTTACAAATATCTATTGCATGACAAAGATGAGGTGTCCTGAATAGAAACACAGAACAAAACAACTGTCAGGTTTATGATGCATCACTCTATTCAGACATAGAAGCACTTTTGCCCAAAAATTTCAATTCAGGCAGAATGGTGAAGGCTTTTGCATTTATCCCAGAATTTACAAGCGCAGGGACAGCTATAGAGCAGAGTCAGGTCTACAGTTCATGCCCTGAGAGCCCATGGAAGGAGGCTCAACGTGAAATAAATTCACATTGTTTGCACTTGGGATCTCCCAGACAGGTAGGTGGCAAATTCAGCTACACCATTGAACCTCTTTCCTTTAAATGTGTGCTTGAGTGTATTAACTCTCCTCAGCATTGCAGAAGGCCAAGAGACACAGAAGGACTTTTGTTGCAAAGATTCCAAGACCTCCTGACTGCTAATCATGCAGTATTGTAAACATTTGATTTTAAAGACATGCAAAGGTGGAAAAAATTCATAGGTACTGAATTAATGAAATTGCAGTATATGTGCAGCTAGATTCAGTGGCCTCTGCCCAGTTGGGACTATAGGGAATAAAGACCAAAAGTTTGCAGAAACATTTGAAGACCTTGGAGAAAAGCTTTTCTTTCTTCCACTTTTAGACAGATACAGCACAGCAAACAGAGAGTTAAGGCTTTTCCCCTGCTACACTGCAGCAAAAATGAGAGATTTAAATAGACTGAAAATGTAAATCCAACATTTACTCCATAGACATAGTGAAGCAGAGCAGAGGGGAGGGGAGTGAGGGAGGATAGATGATCATTGGATGTGTGAGAAGAGAGATGCATCACATAGTATATATTTTATATGTATTAATATTCATACCAGTTCTTTCTTTTCTCCCTCCAGGCTCTGTCTGCTGCTTCAGTTCATCCATCCGGCTTCAAGAGGGAGATGGATCTTTCAGCCCTTTCCTGCAACTCTAAGCTAGAATCTAATCATCAAAATAACATGGGGTTCCTTTCTCAGCAACATTGCAGGGAGATGTTGGGACATCTACAGCCAGAATCCCATCCTCAGACAGAAAGTGAAGTTTGCAAGAGGGGTCATCCCACGCCCCCTGTGAAGATCAGAGACGTGCTTGGGTGGTGATATTTCAGGAAAGAATGCATGGAGAGTGACACTGTTCTTCCTGAGTCCAGAGGGAACACCCCTGCTTTTAGAGATGCACAGATATTTTAAATATTGCTATCTCATATCTGAAGGTCTGGGACAACACATGGGACAGAGTAACCCTGTCAGAAGTCTTCAAATATGGAATTGAGGAATGGAGAGAACTATACCTTTGGAAAAATATTGTACTCTCTGATGGTGGAATGGTGGTAGTCAAGCCAAAGTAAAGCAAAAAGTCAGTATTGTATAATATTTATTTGGAAACAAAGAAAGCCCTGCTGTTGAGGGAGGAGGAAGACAGTTGTCCAGGGCACTTGGCTGTGTCTAAAAAAAAACATCAGCCTTGAGGCAAGAACATCAAGATCAAGAAGTAATATACAGGTTATAGTGCATGAGAAGAGAGTTTCAATTTGCTGAAGATGAGGCTGAAGTTTATGCTTAAAGGATGCTGCAGTATTTTCATTCCAACACTACTGAAGATTGTCATGAAAAAAATCCATTTTCTGAACAGTGTTTGGAAGAGAGACAGTAGTAGTCCCAGAAGACGGATGTTTCCCTCAAGACTCAGGTGCTTCAAACTAAAAAAACTTGATGGCAGTGCTTAAAAAGCACTATGTGCCCCAAACAAGCGTCACAGCAGAGAAATAAATTGCTCTTAACCAAGCCAAGGAAAGGTGAGGCTTAACAGCTTTTTCACTTGTCTTGCAAAGCTCTTCTACCTATCACGCTGGTATTCATGCCTAAGGACTCCCTTGAGAACTCTTGCTTTCTATTTGGGAATCAAAAGACCTGGACTTTGATGAGGAAAAAACTGCCAAATATTTTTCATGGAGAGCAATTTAATCCAGAGGAGGACAGGTACTGTGTGAAGCCCAGCACATGTGTGTGGAGTGCAGCTCTGAGGGGCACTCCTTCTGGAAGCCATCCCAACGTGGTGAGTGGAAGCAGACCCACACCATGAAATCTCTTCAGAGAACACCAGGGAACCAGGTTTAAAGGCATGGCATGAGCTGTATCTGTGTTTCTCCAGCTGAGCACAAAAGGTTTGGACATGTAGTATGTAAGTGCACTTTTCTAAAATTCAGTGGAGGGAAAAACATTTTCTATTTTAAGGAGGAGGATACCCTCTCTCTTTCTTAGCAAAGAGTGCCTCATGAATGCACTACAAAGGCTTGGTCTTCCACCATGGAACCGCTCTTCTGAATTTAGGAATGCAGAAACTGGATTTTAGTAAGCCGGACTGGGTAAAAACCACTGCCCCTCTTTATCTTTGGACATAGCAACCAACAGATGTGTCCTTATTTTATTGGGCAAGTGTACAGAAGATTTACCATCATTCTTCCCACAGAAACTGACAGTGTTCACAAAATTAGCATCCAGGAGAAAAAAGTTCAGACCACAACCGCCTGCCAATTCACATAGCACAATTTAAGTCAGTGCCACTTTACAGGAAAGCTTTTACAGGAAGTGCTCAGGAATGTTTTTGATCTATGGATGTAAAGTATTTTTTACCCTTGCCATTATTTGGTGCAGAAGGAAAAGATTTTTAGCCTACCATGGAAACGTGGATTCGTCAGTGTTGTTTGTATTACAGTCACATCCACGGCCTCCTACTGTGATAGGTGCTGAATAAACATGCAAGCGAGAAGTCCACTCCACCTAACAAAGATATCCAAAAGGAAAGAAGTGAAACAGCTTGTCCAACACCATGAGGCAAAGTAGACACAGAAAGCAGCACAGACTGCTTAGTCACACATACTACTTTGTGGAAGTTGTGTATTTACCGGGATTATAACTTCTTTACAAATGCATGCCTTCGGACAAAGGCATGCTGCTTCTGCTGCTGCTGTCAACCAAAGACATATTTCCTGATTAGTTCATTACTCCCAGTGGATCTCTTCAGCAATGTCATCCCTACCTGTAACTCCTGGAATCCACCCTAATTCAAACAAACCAAATCAGAGCTGGACATGAAGTCTTTATTGCAGCCCCAGAACATCACATTCACACATTTCACGATGATTAGCAAAGTCTGGTTTCCTCTGGGCAATGTTCAGCTGTGAGAGGCTTCACTGTATTTAAATAACAGGTGCTTCATATTGCAACCTTTGTATCAAAAGAAAGTAGAAATTTCTTTTCTCTCCATACCCCTTTGCAAAAAATTGGACAAGTTCAAAAAGCTCTCAGTGAATGAGAGGAAGGAGAAGGTTCTGCAGACAGAGCTTGCTCCTTTTGTCTTACACCCGAAGCATGCAAGATAAATGTCATGCTGATTAATATTTATTTTCCTCAGCCCAAAATGAATAGGAATTTAATTCTCAAATTAAATTGAAGAATTTGAAAATCAAAAATATGTTTTACTGAACACATTTTATTTTAATCACTTTTAAAACCAGTATTAAAAAAAACCCAGACCTTTGCTGTACTTGGCGTGTATTTTCACTCTGACGAAATGCTTCTAAAAAACTTTTTGAAAATGCTTTTTCCTTGAAATTTTTAAACATACCAAATGAATCCCCCAGGCAATTTTTTTTTTCCAAGTCAATATTTTCCAGTGGAAAAAGATTTCTATTCTAACCTTTCATTAATAAAATTTCTAGCCTGACTGAACACTCTTAGCTAAGTTGTGAGTGAATAACTTGCTTCAGGAATCGTTAATCCAGACCCAGTGTGAACTGGTGTCTTTCCAGGCTGCACATGGCAAGAAGGTGCCCCTGTATCTTTTCTCTGCTGCTGAACCATCAGTGGGAATGTTGGTGGGAATGTTGGTGGGGGGCTGTGGGGACAGGAAAGGGCAGAGCAGGTGTGCTCTGGGAAGAAACGCGGTTGAGTAGGTCGCACGAGTGGGCTGGTGGACAGGGTGACTGCAGCTAAAATTATGCTGACGGAATTAAGGCTAGCGGAAAATGCTTCTGAGACACAGCTTCCAGCTGTATGGTTACATTCTTATTTGCAATTCCTCACTCCCATGGTGTTTGTGAAGGAAAAATCAGTTTTACTGACATGTTGGTGCTTGTGGTTCATTTTGAGTTCACCAGTCAAGAGCTTAACTAGTTCACTAACTTCTGGAAAACACATCTACTAATAGATTCAGATATATATGAAAATAAAATCCATTTTTTTAATCTGTGACAAGCATGATCTTTAAATATTTCTTAACAGTATATTCAGCCTCCTTTTAAAAAATATTTCTCCCCCAGTATAACTCAGAAATAGCCAGATCAATTTTGTCAAAAACCTCCTAACAAGTCCTAAACAAATCCTTTGAGCTTAGACTAAGTGTGAGCAATTTCATCCTGAAAGAGGAGTCACTTGGAGAGTTCAGAGGAAATAGAAGCAGAGACTTGGATGCTGCAACTCTTTCAAGCTCTGCATTTGGTGTGCACTGCTGGCAGAGGCAAAAAAGGAATCTGCAGCTGAATTGGCCTGCTGTCAGGAGATGGAATTTTGTTTTCAGTACCAGTAAAAAGAAGAAGACAGAACACCAGAAACAAGCCTGCATGGGTGCACAGAGGGATTGACTCCCCCCAAAGCCAGCAGTTCCCTGGGGATGGCAGACTTTGGAGACGTGGTTCAGCAGGAGTGCTTGTCCCACTGGCACCTGCTCCCCTGCCTTGAAGCCTGGTGTGTGTACAGCGAAAGGTCCAAGTCCACCACATGGACAGCTGTAAAAGTCCCTGGGGCACCAAATGTAGAAGTTTTACATTTACATTTGCATTTTACATGGACACTTAAATGTAAAAGTGTCCAGTTTTTTTCCCCAGGATCGAGATTGAGGAGCAGAGAGACGGTTTTCATGTTCAGACTAAGGATGTTTATTTTACCTTATCTATATTACATTCTTACAGACAGTAAGCACTTCTGCAAGTGCTTCTACTTCTACTTCTAACCTAACAAGCTACAAACAGTGACATAGGGGTCTGTCCACAAGGCCTTTTAAGCATAAGCCATCCAATTATCGAATGCCAACTAATTTATTTTTACTTTTAACCCAGTAACCAAACACCCATGTTCTGCACTGTGTACTTTTGTGTCCAATCACTCAATACCACCCGAAACCATGAAGAAGAAGGAAGAAAGGCAAAGACAAACCAACACTCAAGAACCTCCATCTTGTCTCTTATTCACTACTATATCTCAAACTCTGTATTTTTCACCCAGTGACTTAACATAATTCTATCTAATTCACACATTGGCATTCCCAGCTCCTCCACTCAGTTTTAGAAGCCTTCTCCATGGTCTGACGTTAAACCCAGTGGGCTCTTGAGTCCCTGAGCCTGCCAGCACAGATAAAGGGACATTTTCTGTGTCTGGGACTCCAACAGGCAGTTGCCTGTCATCGGACTTGTTCTCTATGGGGAGCACCTGTAAACTCTTGGTGTGAGAGGACACAGCTGCCCCAGAGAGCAATAACAGGGTTTTCCTTTCTTGCTCTGCTCTCTGTACCTGCCCTGGCACCACTCATTCACAACACATGGAAACAAAACAGCACAGTTCAGTTTGGTACTACACCAAGTGGTGGGTCTCCTGCAGATGGCCTCGTGATGTACTACAAGCAGTGCTAAGCAAGTGACAGAATGCAGCAAGACAGTGTCGCCAAAACCTGGTACAAAGAATTGCTTGAAGCCTTCATATATCAAGCAAACAAGAGCAGGCAGGGAGAGAGGGTTATCTGAGGAGGTGTTTTCAGATTAAGCTGGAAGGGAGATGGAAATAAGGCACTGCAAAGCAGTTAGCTCTCTGCAGCTTCAAGATTGCGTGAACAGGTCTCTGATTAGCACGTGCCTCTCACTGTCCCACTATGAATGACTTCAAGTCCATGGAGATCTCAAAGGGACGGCTGCAGCCATCCAGTGCGTTGTGTACAAAGCCTTCTCTGTAACATCCAGTTCTTATCTTTGAAGCCCAGATAAATTTCATCCCATTTCTCCAGACTAGTGGATCTTGATTATCACAAGCCCTGTGGCTTTCCTCATAAGCTATGCTCTTACCTTTAAGCATAGCAGGATTTGTGTGAGCTGCTGTTGGGCTGCAGTCAAGAGTTATACTGTTCAAGCCTCTCTAGTACAAGCAGGTCTAGAAAGCTGCTCCCTTCACATGCAACAGGTTTGGAGCCAGACCCCACTCTAATAAGCCTGGGCACCTCAGCTTCTGCTATGCCCAGATTACAGATCTGAGCATCTCAGTTTGCAACAAACTGAGCCATTCTGCCCCTGTTCAGATGTTGCTCAAGAGAGGAATTCAGCACCTGACTAAGGCTTTTCAGCATTCATTGCAGGATTATTCTATACATCCATAGCTTCAGGGACAGTAGGATGTGGAAAAGCTGATACTTGAATGAAGTGCTGAGTTTTGAGTGAACAAAAAGCTCATTTGCCTTAAGTGGGTGTGTTTGTGCTGCAGATAGTTTGAAGCCTTTGATGTGATAACTCAGGAACAACTTGTTCTGAAACCGTTCATTTAATGAAGGCATATGGAAATTCAATATTCTTGCTCCCACTGTTTTCTCCTCTTCCCATACAGCAATGAGCACTAGCTAGAGCTGGAAATACTCAGTTTGGCATCTTGCTGTAGATCCCATTCCTCCAGGGAATCCCCATTTTCCTACATGTGTGCTGAGTACAGAGGGCAAAGGTCCAGAACACCTGTAAATAGCCCCACACCACATCCCTGGGAAATAGTAGTATTTCCTGTGTCAGACATGAAATCTCTCTCCTCATAGTCACTGACAGAGAGAGGAAGGATCAGTGGGTCTAGAGGAGCACCTCACTAGATTTAGAGGACTTCAGCAAAGCCCTGCTTACTGGCTGATTCTCAGGGAGCTGGAGCTGTGTTTGTTGGTGGCCTGTGCTGGGATATCACTGGGCAGACCCACATTCTTACACTGCAAAAGAGAAGGGAAAGAGCTGAGGATGTGTCAGCATGGATTTCTTCTCTTAGCTGTGGGAACTCAGAGGCACCAGTCCTCTCTGGAGGACTTATCAAAGAGCTGCAGTTTCCTTGTGGATCAGACTCTGTGCTGCAGAAACCTGCTGCGTGTTTGCAACTCCTAATCCACGGCATGGGGACCTGTGGGTGGGAGAGCAAAGAAAGCTCTGGCAGTAGGTGAGGAGGGGTCACTGAGCTCTGCAGAACTTGTCTGACATGAGAGGAAGGACGTGGCATGGAAGGCCAGAGTCCCTGTCTCTCCATGGGACATGCTGGCAGGTCAGGGTGAATGGGGCACGAGGCTGCCAGCACTCCTTGCATCTAGTGCACCCTCCAAGAGGGGACAGCTGTGCAAGACAGTGACTCACAGAGTTGCTCATGGTAATGAAGAGGGAGGCAGTGGCCAACTTGCCACATTTGCCCTATTTGCAACATGCTACAAATTTGTGCTGATTTGAGATCAACAGGAGACAGTGATGAGAGACCTGTGTGACCTGAAAGCGCTCTCACTTTGCCTAGACCACTCAGGGAGCCCAGCACAGAAGGCACACAGTAAGTCACTGCAGATTACAGGCTAACGATATGACACCTTGTGAGTTGTCAAGTATATTGCCACTGCACCTGTCCTTAGGCAGAGGAGGCAGACACGACCCTGTATGCACCTAGCAAGTACACCAACTGTCCTCAGCTATCAAGGACAGCCAGCAGAACTAAGCAGCTCCTTTCCCAGCTCATATAAATTGGATCAACTTCCCTCTGCTGCTGCTGCTGCTGCTGCTGCTGCTGCTGGCTTTTGCCTACAGTATTAAGCTACTTTGGACCAGAGAGCCATTCCCCCCCTCCCATATTGCTCCCACTGCTGCATCCATGGCAACATTAGGAGCTTAACAGCAGACAATTCAGCCAAAGCCACCCGCCACTTCAAAGCACACTCCCCAGCTTGAGGATTCTTGTCTATTTTAGAGTCTCCACTGTTGCTATCATCAATGGGACATCATGAGTATGGACAACAGAGAGCACAAGGAACAAAAAGCCCGATACCATTCCTCTGTCAGTTTACTGCTAGTCTCCAGCCTGAAGGCAAACCATTATTTAGTCAAGGAGGAAGAGCACAAGCAGCAGCAGACAGCATTCCCTTGCACACTCTTGGCAGGAAATTCAAATGAGTAGGAAAAGATGGGGTCATGAGAGAAAGTCTGGTGGAACAGATAAGAGCAAGAAGTCAAAAGCTGGAGTAATTTCATACAAATAGTCCAGGCTTGCTCCCAACCATGCAAATGAATATAAGTAATATGTCCTTTCACTAGCAAAACATTAACTCTTTAGCCATCAGTGACCATCTTGCCAGCCTGCACAGCTCCCAGTCAACTTCATTGAGGAATTCTGCCTTTATTAATGCTCATTCCCAGTTGAAATGGGATGGTCCTAAGTGCAGGTGACTGTCCCAAGCCCTTATTTCTCCTACCCCTTTGCTACACCAGGCATCCTGTGTGTGTATGATACTTTGAGACAGTGAACACTACAGTATTGTATGCTGCAGAAGCACTCTGACTCCTTCCAGCCCTGCAAACGAAGACTACAAGCACCAGATACCAAACTTAGAACCATCAACCAAAATTAATATTTTCTTAGTACACTCCCCTGTGAAATAATAGACTGAAGTATAACTCTCATTCTCCTCAAATGTAGGTAAAGAAAACATGGAAATAACGGTGCCAGTAGCCTGAACCTTCCTAAAAGCTAAACAAATAAAGTATGGAGGTCTACTACAAATATTTTCAGTATTTGTAGTAGATGAATGACACCTGTCTAGCAAGTGTATCAGTACAGACTTGCATTTCTCAGTAATTTTTATGCAAATGTTTCAATCATAGTACTCTGATCTCCACAAGAAGATATTTTTCAGCCTAAGAACTTCCCAAGGCATTATTCTAAGAATCCGTATCACCCAACATGGAAGAAAGAGAAATGTGGTATAAAAAAGACCCTCCTAGGCCCTGTCAGTGAGTTGGATTAAATATTTCTTTCATTCTCAAATTATTACTCTGTCTCTGAAGCAACACTAAGAATCAAAGATTTTTTTTTTTTTTTTTTTTCAGGAACATTCTTGTACTCCAAATAAGTTATGAAGTCTGAAAGCTAACTTGAAAGCCAATGAGAAAGAAAGAAAAAAAAAAAAAAAAGAAGAAAAGCTTTTCTGCTTTTCTTTTTCAGCAGAAACACAGATTAAATGCAGTAGGTAGAGTTCAGTAAAGTCTCCCTTCAGACCCCTTCTGGAAATTAGCATATCTGACACTGTAGTCTTCACATCACTAGTTTTAATTCCAGGTTTACATCTCTGCTGTCACAATTATTTCCATGAATATGTCAAAATCCACAGTGTAATAACTAAGGTTCCATTCCTCCTCTAATTTTAGAAGTCCAAGCCTCAGAGACATCTCCTCTGTTGATTAGAGATTTTTTCTGTTCAGTTCATTGATCACAAGGGCCATTTACAAGACTCTGAGTTAACTAAAGCTGATTTCAGTCCACAAAGAGCTATCGTGTTCTCAGTTGAGATACAATGAGGAAGGAATAACCCTGTGCACCAGGAGGGGTTGACTTGATGGAAAGCAACCCTGAGGAGGGAGACCTGGGAATCCTGGTGGACAACAACTCCCTTCCAACTCAGGAAACTCTATGATTCCATGTTTCATGAGGACTGGAGCATCTCTATTATGAGGAAAGGCTAGTCTCTCTGTTTAGCCTGGAGAAGACACAGAGGGGATCTTACCAATTCATGGAAATTTCGTAAGGGCTGGGCTCAAAAGGATGGGCACAGGCTCTTTTCAGTGCTACCCAGTGACAGGGCAAGGGACAGAGGGTGCAAACTGAAGCACATAAAGTTCCATTTAAATATGAGGAAAAAATACCTTACTGTGAAGGTGACTGAGTACTGCAAGAGGCTGCACAGAGCAGCCATGGAGTCACCTTCTCTGGAGATATTCAGAACTGGCCTGGTCTTGGTCCTGTACAAACTGCTCCAGAGAAAGTGTTCTATCAGGGATGCTGGACTAGATGATTGCTAGTGGTCCATTCCAACCCTAACCATTATGTGATTCTGTAATTTCACAGTGAATACAGACAAGATGCTCTGGGAACAGACTCAAGGAGAGAAGTAGCTTACTTAGACAGACTTGTCACTGAGTACAAACCTAACCAACCTGAGCCAAGCCTTGAGAACATGTCTTACTTATGTCAGTGATCCTAGCAGTCACTCCAAATAAACCCAGACTAATTGTTAGAATCAGGACCTTGATTATAAACCATTTAATACCAGTAAACCCTGTTGCAGCAACAGTGACCAGAAAGCACACTAGAGGTGATATTGAGCAAAATTTTCACATTCTTTGGTTCTGCAAGTGCTTGCTAGATCACAGAAGTAAAAAAGACCATCTCACACTGATCAGGAGGACACAGTTACACCAGTGAACTACAAAGTTTACAGCCCAGGGCATTCAGTGGCTGATGGTGCTGAATTGTTGGTGTGCCTAAATTACTGATGGCCTTATTAAAATTGTGCTGAGGCTGGGGACTATCCACACGCAGCAGGTTGGAGGCCCTCACTCTGCTCTTTCTGAAAGCTGTCCTTGTCAGGCCAGGTGATGTCAGAGGGGACTCTGGTCCTCTCTTATTTTGCTTATCCACTTGCAAATCATAATTTAAAATACAATGAAAGCATCATCTTAATATTCCATCTAAGATATACCAAAGAGGGGTTTCTTTGAATTTTTTTTTTTTTTAAATGGTCCTCTTCAATACTTGAAGATAGAACCAAATACTCAGACTAGATCTAAGCAGACCTAAAGTGCAGGTGAAGCATTAAACCCCAAATACTAAAGTTTCGTCTTGATTTGGTGCTAATTTACATATACTGCTTATGCATAGCTGTTAACTGAAGATGTTGAGTTCTACTATTGTTCTTATTTTTAATGATAGTCTAGGGTATTGCTGATGAGACACCAGAGCCTTTCATAGCCAGGGCCAATCCATATTTGTCATGGAAGTGCCTGAAAGTCACTGAAGTTCAGTATTTGGAAGGAAGACACAGCAGGGATAGAACACATTTGAGAGATGATCACCCACAACCTCAAAGCCCTCTTGCCTTTTTTCTTCATCGCTCCCCCATCAGGAGACATGCCAGAATAGAGAGTATAGAATCACAGCCTTGATCATAAATAACCTTTGAAACTCTCCATAAATAACTTCTGAAATTCTTGCCATTCACTTTCTCATTTATACCTTGCAAGTGAAAGACCATTTGTACAGCACTTTTGATAGAACCCCTTCCCAAACATTGAACCTGAGCCAAACACCCCCTGAGAGGGAAATATAGCCCAGAGAAGTATGAGCCCAAAGCACTCCTCTTCTCTGTTAGCTGTTTTTGTCGGTTTCTACTGGAAAACAGCACTACTGGGACAGCAACTCCAGACAGAAGCCCACATACATTCTTGGTGAATGTCTGCTAAATCAGAAAGATTATTTGACCATCAAAAAAAAATAAGACTGAAGCTAGAATAAACACAGCAATTTTGTTTAGAGAGAAAGACTTATCTGCTAAGCTTATTTCTCACTCTTTCATGGAAAGGTCTCTTGCCCCTCTGCCCTACTGCCCCCCCAAGCAGAAGATTTCCTGAAGAGGCCAGTCCCACATTAATCTCACAGCCTCATTGCTCTTTTCCAGCCAAAATTCTGTGGGCTCTCCACATCCTGCCTTCTTGTAAAGCCCCCCCCCACCCAAGTCTATTCCTCAGAGGAAGAGGAGTACCATACCTTTCCACACTACCCCTTCCTCTGCTGTCAGTAATTGAGTTCAGGATCCATTGGAGCTGATGGCTTGGGCTCTGTCCCCTCTCTCCAGGGTGGCCATCCACAAACTGGCCAGTGATGAGCTGGACTGAAAAGCCCAAGCTATTCTTCAGGAAAAAAAAACAAAAAAAAAGAACTAGGGGCTCAGGATGTAGAGGCGACACCAACAGTGCAGATCTCCATCCCAGAACAGCTATGCCAGGAAAATATTTTAGAAGACTGAACTAGTGTCTTATTGCAGGATTCATGCCCAATTATTAACCTTGTAAATATTTCAGGTTACACAGCATATTATACCTTTGGTTTATTGATATGCCCATAGATTATTAATCTTTCATTACACTAATTAATTATCATAGTGATTTGGCAATTATCTTCTGTAAAGTTTGGCTGGGACCAGGTGCAGCCTCTCTCAGTGCCTTTAAAATGCATTCCAGATCCTTATAGAATACCAGATGAAAGATATGGCTTTATTAGATCAAAACTGGGCTGCTGACACCTCTCCCAGAATATGTATTGACAGCCTAGCTGTCTTAAAAGGTACAGACTGTGTGGAACAGCTTATAAAAACCTTGGATGCAGAAGCAAAGAAAAATACGCATAGATTTAACACATATCACTATGCCCTTTTCATATTCCCACAGAGGCTGGAATTAAGGCAGAAATTTCATCCCAGAATCTGGTTTATGGATGGCCTAGAGATTTCATGGAGGCATTTGTTCCAGAGACACGACTTAGTCCTTTCTTCAACTGGAGAAATCTTATGTCATGCACTGCGGAATGTGGTTTACTAATCACCGGCGCTGGTTTGAATGGCTCCATGGATCAAAACTGACTTTACACAGGGATGCCAAGTGCATTTGCCATTCTCCCGCATTGATCATTAGGACACTTTGCTTGTGAGGATCACACTGGGAGTCATTTCTTTGATGTGTGCAAATGCAGGAAAAGAGCTGAGGCTTTTACAGGAGCTGCTTGACTACAGGTAAAGAATGCTGCAGCTTCGGGGAGGGCCATTGCAAGACAATTAGAGCCTGCTTGTTCTGTCTTCCTATTTACAGGGCAGCATAGCTCATGTTGTTTAGGCAGGGTGTAGATTTTGTTTCTGAGCTTCGGAAAAACTCATCCAAGCACAGCTATCACACGTCCTTTTCAGCAGGAGCTAACTTTAAGCTCTAGCCTTTTGTTCCCTATCACCACCCCTTTCTTTTCTGCTCTCTTCACCCTCTGTAAGGTAAGCTAAAGCTGTGCCATTGTGATGGTCAGTAGTCACTCTGAGCCAAACCCCTGGTTATTTTGAAATCAGTGTGAGCACTTCTACTGACTGAAATTGTAAGAGGATTAGACTTGTATGCAGTCAGCTCCATTGAAGCACAGCAGACATGTTCTCCAGCTCCTCAAAAACACGTGTAATAATTTGGCTGGCTGTGATTGCTGCATTCTCTTGCAAATGCCACAGCCCTGGGGAATAGTGCACTTTCCACTTCTGCCTACCTTCCTAAGAGGCCTCTTGCTCTAGTCCTTAGGAGAACAGCCACAGACTTTGGAAGAATTTGGATCAGCTCCTCAGCCGGAGTTTATTCCTGGCCGTGTCCACATTGCCTGTAAGTATTGACAACAGGCTCATTATGGACTGAGCACTGCACAGACTTTGCAATCCTGCATTCTTTAGACCTTCTGGGCAAGTGCTCAGCACACTTGGGAGGTATTTATCTTCTTTCAGGCTGAGCAACACAGAGAACACGGCCATTGAAGCAAGTTCATTGGTCTGTGCCCACATGAGGTGGCTGAACAAGAAACGTGTAGCTCCATTTCTGCCTGATGACTGAGATCCCCAGTCTGCAGCCAAATGAATTGCTGCATGTGGAGTCTGCACCTCTGCCGTCCCTGTGCCATCCGTCCTCCTCCTGAGTGTCCACCAGCATCATCAATCCCCAGTTTGTATGACAACACCTTCTTGTAAAGCCCATTGAGTGAAAATGTGCCTGGCCACAGCGCGTGAAAGGATTGCCCATGGATGCAGGAAAAGGACACAGCAGAAAGCTGCAGGGAGGGTAAGGCCAAACTGAGCTACCTGAGCTTCTGGCTGCAGCTTTCAATTGTGAAGTGCACAGCAGCATCCTGGGGAGGAAGGGATACTGCTGGAAGCCAAAGTCCTGGCTGCAGCTTTGCGTTCTGCTAAAGAAAATGAAATCTCTGGGAGAAAGAAGAACTTTGGAGACACCATTGTAATTAAGAGGAGACGTTGTCTTCAGGAAAACTCATTCTTGGATTTTGTTTTCTCACGTTGGTAACGAAGAAGCTCAGGTGTGAACAACACTCCAAACACCAGTATGGATAAACAAGGACCGCTTTGTCACTACAAAGTTGTTAATGGAGGTTACTGGTGCCACTTATGGTGAGCTGAAGCTCTCACTGTACTGATGTAACATGTAAATATTTGAGTGGCTTTGCTTTTTCAGATGAGCTCCCACTGTCCTTCTTCGTTTTGGAGGCAGAGGCAGCACATCTGGCATTTGGAAAAACAACAACAATCAGCAGCCCCCCCCCCACCCCCCACATTATTAATATTTAAAAACTGTCTCCTGCACATGAATAGAGAAAGTTTATTATCATTTCTAATTGCATAGGCCTGTGTAATGGGTTTATGTAACATGTCATCTTTTCTACTGAGCTCGCCACTATATGCTTTGAGAGCCTTGGAAACATTAAATAATTTAGCCTCAAAATACCCCCTGGTGGTGTGCTTCGGTGTCATTTGTCTCCATTTTACAGATGGGGAACCAGTGCAAAAAACCTACCAGCGGTCTCCCTCAGGTCACTCCAGGAGCTTTTGGCAAAGCTTCAAAATATTATGTCTCTGCAATTTTATTTTTTTTTTTCCTGAAAGAAAAATACTCTGGGCCAAAGCAAAGCTCACAAGTACTGTAGCTGGGTTTTGGAGATATTACAACCTGCAGTCAGATTTCACCTTGCTGCCTAGAGCTACAGAAGATCTACACGGGAGAAGTCTTAGGCTGGGCTAAATTGTGGCTTACATGGCAGAAATGTAAGTAGGATTTAGTGCTTCAAAAGTGAACACCAAAATGACGAACTGATAGTTCACCCTAAAAAAAATGAAAATAACATCATGAAGAGTGGTAAAATGGCTTTAAAATGTAGAGACTAGGGAGAGCAGAACACTTTCCTGTTTCATCCTGATGTAGCAAATAGGTTTGACTAAACCACCTTTCTTAGTATTCTACCCCTTCCTTAGGGGAAAATCCTTACAAAAAATAAACAGAGAACCTGGGTAATGGAGGAGTTCTAATGAGATATTTTCATAAAAAAAGTTTTTAATACACTGAAATATTTCACTTTGACATTTCCTAAACAAACCTTAACCTTTTCATACTCTTTTAAGAATTGATCAACCCAGCAGAGAAAACAAGAAAATATATGTATATATTTTAAAATGGAATTAAATAACTCAAAACAAAACATGACATTGACATTCAAAGGAAACACTGGACACAAAAATTAAATTTCTCAGCCTACAGTGAAATAAACAGCTTATTTCCTGATTCATGCCACATTTTCAGGTTTCATCCAAACCAGATCTTTTTTCACCTGCATTTTTGGCTCAACCAGGAAATTATTTTCTTTTTATTCAGTTGACTTCTTCTTTTAAACTTCTTTTTAACCCTTCAAATGTTGACCAAACATATCAACACATTTCATGGTAAGTGTCTTTTCATCATCTCTTTCTTTAAGGCAGTTTAAGCCACTAGCTTATATGGAACTTGCTTTGATAAGTTTATACTGACAGTTCAGATCTGGATCTGAAATCTGTGGATTGCTGCACCTCAAAGACAGTGCAGTGATGTATTTCAATCCTGAGGGATCTGTTGGTTACAGCTTGTGGTTACAGACTTGTCCCAGCCCTACAGCTGCATCTCAATCCCACCCTTTTCCCTTAAAACATCCACACAACAAATGCAACCACAGTAATTCAAGGTCATACAGAAGAAGTGGTAGGAGAAGTAGCACACAGCTAAATAAAATGGAGTAGCATTAATAAGGGCAGAATGCAGTCTAAATGTGAGAAAATAAAGAGTATTCAGCTTGGGAATAACCTATTCCATGTTGTGGAATGTGTAACCTTGGTAAGTAGCCTATAGGTCTATACCAAAACTCTTGGCATGATCCCAGCCTTCATGGCTCCACCTACCTCTTGGAGCAGTTCTCAGTACACTCCTGTCAAACATCTGGTGGAAGAATGTGAACCCAGATGCCTCAGTTTTAGACCCAGACAAATCTGCTTTAATTCTTTGTGTATGCTGAGCCCATTAGATCAGGGTGGCTCATCTCTTGGATGTGATGGGATTTGTGGATGAAGAACAGATTGTGCAAGATGAACCCAAGGAAGATGGAGATTATGCTGGCAGGCAAAAGAAAGCACTATGAATAGTTTATAGACCCTCTGTGTCAGCCTTTCCATACTGCGAACAGCCACAAACCGTCTGTTCAGGCAGTGCTCCAAGAAAAGTCCCAGAGCCCTCTGTCATGGACAGAGCACACCGAGGCAGAGATCTCTGCCATCCCTGTTTGGCTAGAAGACTCCTTTCCATCCTGGCACAACGTGTCCTGGCCTTGGGTAGCCAGGCTTTTGTCACCTTCTCTTTGGATTTCAGGACTGTGATCTCTCTTTGGAGAGTTCAGCTGATACAGCTCCTTGCAGCAATATGAACAACACTGAAGGTGTCCTTCTGTCCCCTCTGCTGCCCATGCTGACCCTCAGAGCTTACAGCAACATTCTTGGTCTTGTTCTTCATCCTCATAGACTGGGCCCAAAATACTACAAACACTGAAGAAGACTCCCAGTTGCAGATGCTGTTCTTTGCCATGCTCAAAATTCCTGTCATTACATGAGTATTTCACTGGTCAGGTGATGGAATTTTCTTGGCACCAAGGGATAATGATGTGACAAATATTGGTATTTCTAGGAGTGGTTCTTCCACAGGTGGTCCCAAGCCTTATGAGTTTTCGTTCCTTGTACCAGGTTTATTTCTTCAGCACTGATAATCTGGGGTAAAAATGTGAATTTGCTGTCTACTGTCTACATGTACTTAAAAAGAGAAGGAAAAAGAGCAAAGTGAAAATCGTATTTTGTTAAAGAATATTAAAATCCTAAAATCAGATGGAATGCACTGTTCTGCCCATGGGAATAAGTAATGCCTTGCTAGTGCCAGTGCATACTCCTCTGGAAAGTGCCTAAATCCTGCAATAAGGATGGAAGCAGAAAACCAGCATGGAGCAGATGCTTGGATATTAAGCTGATATTTGCATAAGTGCTCAGATGCCCATCTGTGTTTCCACAGTATCTCCTCTTGACTGGAAGCTCACTGTTGCAATGAAAACACATTCTCACAGTCCACTTTGACAGAGACTCAGAGGCTTGTGCTTTATCAGGCATGTGTTGCACATCAGAGAACACAGTTAGTTACTGTGATTCAATTCATGAGCACAACTGGTTAAGCCAAAATCTTGTGATTTCTTAGGGAAGTCCACAGCCAACTGCAGCTTCACAAACAGCCCCTCCTCATAACAGGGGTAGGGTTTGCTCAGGCCCAAAGCTACCTTTAGGATACTACACAGGATGCTTTTATCCCACTTTTTCAGTAAAAAAACTCTCTTAAAATTGAAAGAAGTTCTAATTGTGAGGGGGATTGGTTGAAGGAATTTGTCCTGAGCAGTGTGAATTGTCTCTTTGTCTTAGTCTTCTTTTACTGCTGCTACCTACTTTCTCTGGTGACAGACTACTCTGAATTTTGTCACTCTAGTACTAGGTTTCCAGGCATATAAGGTTGTTTCAAACCCAAAAATTCTCTGTGGTTTTGGAACTAGTTATGAAATTATGGTATATGCAACCTAGTCCAAGCTGCTGATGTTCCAGTCTTAGAGCTTGGAGAACTGGTAGTAAACAACAAACCATCTTTCACTCCTTCCAGTGACAACTCATTCTCTCTTTCCACTCCTGTATTATGAAATGTCTTTCTGCAGAGCTAAAAGATATATATTCTGTGGGTGGGAGTAGGTGTTTATAGCAATGCTGGGCATTGAGAAACTCTAAGAGAGATGGATCTTTGCATGGCAGGAAAGGAATATATCCTGACACAATGACCTCGAATAAAAATGACAAGTGAGGTCCTCTTTCAGCACAAAGTGATGTCCCCAGAACAGGCATGACACAGTTAAGCAGATCCTGGATAATAGTGCAGAAAAAAAGTCACTGATAGATACCTGATTTTTATCCCTACAAACTCTGTCATTCAACATAGGTACTTTTCAAATACACTTTACAAGAATGCTGGTGTGATCAGTTCTTTTTGGTATTTTTTTCTTTTTTTTTTTGTCTTCTGAACACTTTAAAGGCCAAATGTATTTCAGTGCCTTTCAAAGTTTTTCACATCATGAGAGACACACCTGTAGATTTGTGCAAAATGAAAATGGGTGAAATATCACATACTTCATTGGAACAACTGCTAATAGTCAGAGCTGAAATTAAACCCAAATATTCTGAATAGACTACTTTGACCAGTAGTTGTTGTTCAAAATCACATACAAAAATAATTCCTACAATCAGTTTTGAAGAAGTTTGTAGAAATGCCAAATATTTCCCCAGGTACCTGTAGGTCTTTAGAAGGAATGGATTGACCAAAGAAAAGTTTGCATGGAAAGGTAGTATCTTTTCATAGGCAAATAGAGAAAAATTGTGTAAAAAAGAGACATAAGAGTCCTTTTTTTTTTCAGATTGGAAGCAAAAAATTTCAAATTATAGTGTACCTTCCAGATCTAAACCCAGTGTAATAAAAGACCTGTTTCAGTCCGTCTGATAAAACTTTGCCTTGCTGATATCCTTAGGCCATCACAGCTGCATTCACATCACAACAACAGTCTTACTACACTCAAGGTATCAAATTCTTTTGTCTTATTCAGAGGACTGGAAGGGACCATGACAGGTTATCTAGTCCATCTTCCTGACTTCAAATCAGAATCAAATATACCTATGTCATTACTGAAATTTATTTATCTAATGTGTTCTAAAAGACTTCTAATGACAGACTGCACAGTCTCCTGAGGCAATCTTTGTGTTACCTGAACCTTTCTTACTGCAGTTTAAACCCATTACTTCTCTGTCCTATCCATCAGGGGCATGGGAATCTCTTCCACTCTGTCTATTTCAAGAAATTTTTATTTCTTGAAGACTTTTGCTAAATTCTTAATTTTGCCTTTTTTAAGTTAAACAAAACCAGCTCTCCCAAAATTGTCTCACTGGTCTTTTTCTCTAGGCTATTTCTGACTCTGACTTTTAGGATTCTTTCTAATTCTTTCTTTTGCTGCCTGATACACTGTGGGTTTTTTCCTGGATTTTTCTTGCTATCCCAAAGCATTATTTATTTATTGGTATGGAATATGAAGCATGATCCCAAAACAGAGTGAACTTAGAGAGTGATCTCACACTTCGAGGAACAAGTGACCTTCCCTACCTCAAATTATTATCCCCAGAGCACAAAAGCCTGTTGGTACCCAAACTTGAGGTGAATATACATGCTTTTATCTTTGAAAAAATGTTTGATTCCAAGAGAAGGTAGTAACAGCAAACTAAGGCATGCTTTCATGAAAGGGAACAGTTCTGAGTCATCTAGAAGAAAATAAATATTTTGTAGTAATAAGAATTGCCATTTTCACATGTTGTAGGTCCTTAGCATTACACAGAATGTAGCAGATAATTATTAGCATCAACCCAGCCTATCAGATGGGAAAAGCAACAGTACAAAGAAATAATGAGATGAAGCCTGAAGCCACATAATGAGAAATAAACATAAAGATGAACAGAAAAGAATATTTCCTGATTTATGTTGGTTTGGTTTTTTTTATTTTATTTTCTCCCACCTCTGCAGTCTGGCACTGAATTTTTTTCTCACCTTAAGGGAAGGTGCCTAAGGCCAGGCTCAGACTGGAATCCACTGATGGAGTGGGGCAGAGGAGTCAGCTGAGCAAAGAAAGTGAACTTTCTTCATGTACCATGACTGAAGTAATGCAATTTACTCTGCTGGAGCTGTATCAGATCAATGTGATGCCATTCATCTTCCACCCTGTGCCCAGGTAATGCTTTTACCTCTTAGCTTTCAACAGAGAGGCAAAAGAATAAACTGAGATTAACTTTCATGGAGTTTTATTGCAAAACAAGTGTGTAAAAAATTATTTTAAGTGACCTAGATGATATCTTTTCGCATCAGTGTTTAACAATATCTGCTTCCATAGACGATGTAGCTGTTAGTACTGTAAGGATCCCTTAGGACAAAATCTTGTTGTAACATATTTTCTCTGCACCAAAGCCTACATAAATGTTAAATGAAGCCTCTTTACACAAATATAGGTAACAGAGGGAGAATAATCCTGTTAACAGAATCAGCATTGCAGTCGCTAAGTCATAATATTTTATTTATTTATTATGTCATAATACCTATAACAAAAGTAACTAGATGCTATAAAATAATACTTACAGACACAGAAGTTGAAATGGCACACCATAACCAACCCTTCATAAAAGCTACTCTCATCCACAGTACCCAGGGAAAGAAAGAAGAGAAAGTCAAGCTCCTTTCCAATCCCAAGTAATATTTAGTCACATTCCTGGCCGAGCACAAGAGCTGTGTAGCACATGCTGCTTTCAAAGACACAACCTCCAAAAGAGCCTTAGATCACCATGCAGCACCCAGAGTGTGGATCTTCAAGCTGTAAAGGAGACAGAGGAAAGAAACATCCTTTTTCTAAATGTGGCCTACTGTCAGCTACTGGATTGATCCAAGCCAGACAATGGAAGGGTGACAGAATGGGTAAAAGGAACAGGGATAAAGTTTCTCAGCATGATGGACAGCAAACACAGCAAGGTTAAGGGATCCAAAGGACTGCACCTTGTGCCATGTGGAAACCCAGAAATACATCAAAAGAAGGGAGCAGGGGTATCTGTGCTGCATGTGGAGAGTTAAGTTAGGTATTTGATAGAAGAAGGCTGTCTGGTCAGAAATAGAGAAAGAAAAGCTGTCAATGCTGTAACTGCTAGCTGTGAGGGAATAAAATAGGACTTCCTTGGCCAATATCAATCTATACTGGAAAAAAAAAAAGTGACTTTGAAGAGCTCTCAGCAGAAAAACAGCAAACACAACTACCCTCTGTTATTCTCAGCAAATCACCTGATTTTTCCTTCTCTGGCACTTGTGGTCCACCTCTCCTAAACTCAGCCTCTGCAATTTCTTGAACACTCAGAGCCTGAACAGATAGCAAGGGACAGTGCAAGGAGACAACAGAGTGACCAATGGAAAGAAAATCAGCGCACTCTTTTAAGCCCTTCTTTCCTCCATGCCATATCTTTTTTTTAACTTTTCCTTCCAAAGAGAGACATGAAAACAGCATAATGCAGAGGCACTCAGATGGCACTGCCAACACAGTGCTTAGGAAAACAGTCCCTCCCTGACTCTGATAATTTAGCTTTGTTTTAGTTTCAAGCTAATGAACATTAATGCTGTAGCCAATCTTCAATTTATACCCATCTAGTCCAAAGCACAATTATATGCCGAGCAGAAAATGCAGCTTTGACTCATAATAATAAGATTGGCACTGTGTCTGGCAGCTTTTCACTCCTCCTTTTCATGCCTGCAGCCGTATCAGTTGGGCAAAGCTTGTGCCATATTTCCTAACAAAAGGTCAGGCTGGCAGACAGAATGGGAGGACCGGGGGCTACGCAGTGTTGGAGCAGGACACCTTCTGAAATGCCCAGCATTCCCCAGAAAGAGATGTAGGAGAGGCATTTTCTCAGAGATCTATGCTAAAGAAAACAAGAAGAAATGTTTTAGACTCTGTGTTTGCTAATCCAAGTTGTTCTGTCTTCACTGACAGAAGACTCTGGTTCATGTGAGTCTACTGTAATTTAGTCCTTTACCAGTGCAGACCTAGTCCTAGGGTGCATTTGATGGTGCACCCTGATGGTGGCAAGTGTGCTCAGGACATTTCCAACTACTTTTGAATCACTCTTGTCTATTCAAGACCCTCTGGCAGACTTTCCTTTAGGAAAGCTGGTACTGTGCTTAATTTGAAAGTCAAAAAGTGTCAGTAGTGTTCCCGGCTTTGCTGTTGCCTTGCATGAGATACCAAAGCCATCACTTAATCTCCCTCTCTCTGCTTCATTTTCTTCATCAGTAAAATAAAGTGAACAATAACCAATTCTCCCATGCAGCAGACTCTGGACTAGTCAATGTCAGTTGCAAATGTGCTTTGAGATTGCAGAGTGGAAGTTATTAGAACAGAGTTGAAGAAGATAAGTATCCCATAGCCATCCTTTGGAATCCTCTCACAGTTTCAGCTGTACATCCATTTATTTTCTGTCTGTGTCTGGCGCAGAGTCACTGCTGCAAAGCAATGCTCTGAAAAAGCTCCTGGTGAAAAATTCTGTTGAGAATGATGAGTCTCAGTCTGTCTGGAAGGTGACTATATCTATGAACAGACTTAGTCCTGTTAGACATCTTCTTTGTTTTGGCATAATACCATACTCTATTGCATTTTCACCTGCTTAATGGGGTGGGGCACCAGCTTGTCCTTTGTGTAAATTCCTTTATTTCTTTATTTTTTTCAACAATGAGAAAGAGTTCTACCTGGCCTCTTTGGGGGGAACAGTTGGTGGTGCCCAGAAGGGAGAAGCAGATGCTGTTGAGATATTCATGGTGTCCAAAATAGAAAGCAATTTATATGGACAATTAAGAAGAGCCACACGGGACTTTGGTGGTTGGAAGCTACAAGTCTCTAAGCAGACAATTTCTAGGACTTAAAAAAAAATTGAATTCACCTGAGGCCATGCAAGAGAAGGAAAGTTATATTGAGAGAACAATCCCCAAGTCCATTCACTAGGGCTTTCAGCTCCTGAATTGCAGTGGAAATACAATATGTGGTGTCCTGTCATCAACAGGATTTAGAGGACAGAGAGAGCAGTCATCTCAGAACAGGTATGAAATTGTCAGAAAGAGTAGAGGCAAACCAAGACAGGGTCTTTGAAAAATACTAAAATAGGATCTCTGAAAGTCTCTCTGTCTTGACTCTCACCTGTCATGATGTCTACCCTCCTCTGATTTTCTTTGCCCTAGCTCCTCCAGAATATTTTCTCTTCTCAGTCATGACATCACACAGGAAAAAGACCTGATGAAGGGACAGAAATACAGTAGAATGGGTTATATGTCTGACATTTGTTTTGTTGTCATTGCTTTTGTTCACTTGGCATTGGGCAGATGGAGAATGTCAGAATTTTCTGTTGACCTGACATTTTTCCTGCTGCTTCATCAATTAAGAGAGTTTCTGTTTCAGGCAGAAAGGAGTTAAATCAATCTGCTTCAGAACAACCCTAAGAAATCACTCAATTCCTTAAAAAGTCTCTGGAGGGGTGATTGCTATAGCCTGAGGGATGTGCAAGCTGAAGGCTCAGCAGCCACATTGACATTTGAAGGCATAAACGTTTAGGAGAAGGGACAGATATTACTGTGGTTTTGTCCCTTCTCTAGCTGACGACAGAGCTAAGTGCATTGTCTGCACTTGCCTGTTCCCTAGACATTGCTTGGGGCTGTCTTGTTAGGCCCAGAGTCCCACTGAGAACACAGCAATACAAAAAACAGGAGGGCATTTCTCACTCCATAGCCAGAGCTGGAACCTGCTGAGCAGGAGCTCAGAGAAATCATGCACTGACTCACTCCTTGCTTATTTGCACATGTGAAGTTGGGCCAGCTCAAAAATCTCCTAATGAACCATCACCCTGCAGGATGGTATGAGCTTCTGCCCCAGTTCTTTGGCTGCTGAATTGAACAGTTTTAGCTGAGTAGCTCCAAGGCCTCTGCTGCATGCAATGTGGGATCTCACAGGGCATTTCTCCTCTGGTCGCTTAACTCAGATAAAATCTCTGGAAACAGCTTTCCTGAAGCAGCCAGTCTCTCACAAGGCTGAAACTATCATTTGCAAAAAAAAAAGGATGGACTGGTGAGACTAGATATAGGACCCTACTTACTTCAGGTATGCTGAAGTCTATTTTACCTGCTTGTTTCATTCAGATTTTGCTGATGAAAGGAAGTATTTTCCATCAAGGAATGAAGGCTCTACTTTGTTGCAGCATCTTTTACTCATCTTCCCTCGCCATCTCTAACAGCTCTGATGGGCTTCCCATCAAAACCTAATTTTGTATTTGTATGTCCATTTACTGGATGTTATGCTGCTAAGACTTGGCATCATATGAGCTAAAGTGCTTTTTTTCTCTTAATTTTCCCTCTTGTCCAAGTAACATATGTCTAGCTCATTCCTTCCTCAGTACTGTTTTTGACACAACATATACAGATCTATAGGTAAAGTAGATGTCTGCATGGTACAACATTAATTTTTTGCTATATGATGTATTTTGTCAATCTGAATAAGAACTTAGCTCCTAACAGACAATACTTTAACAGTAAATTCTGTGAGATGTAGTCCACATGGCATTTGAGTCCTTGGTCTCAAATGTGAGGGTTTTCTCTCTCTCTCATAAAATCAGCAGTTGGTTAATATATATTCTGCAGCAGAGCTCTTTCCTTTTCTGAGAAAATTTTCTAAACAGAACTTTTATTGAAACCTGTTCATTACAAGAAAAATACCTGGTGTCTAATAACTCAAAACTTCCCATGGAATGTAATAGAAAGATTTCTGTGGAATAATTCAGAACTGCTTCTACCGATAAGGTATTTAGCCAAGATAGCCAGCAGGTCCTTTGGATATGTCTTCACTGCTGCTTTCCAGAGAAAGCACTACAGAAGAAGGATTTATTCCCTGGAATAAAAGGCTAGCGTGGAAAAGCAGAGTCCATGGGCATCATCAGAAGCTTGCTATATCTAAGCCCACAGCTTCACCACCTTGGCAGGCATGTGAGAGGAATAAATATGATACCAGCCTGCTGTTAGTCAGCAGAACTTCTTGGCATAAGAACATCAAGCAGGAGATCCAGAGTCTTCTCTGTCTGATACCTGTCATCATCCAGGACACAGGCACAAAGATTCTTGCTTCCCCACTTCAGAACTGCCCAGACAGATGTAAAGGTCAAAGGAACGATGTGGCAGTGCTGTGGCATGCCCCCAATTGGTGTACATTCCATAGGGATGAGAAAAAAAAGGGAAATTAAATTGATGCTGTCTTTTCTTTCTACTGAGTGCCAGGAGCTGTTTTAGCTACAACAGAGACACTCTAGAGAAAGGGGCTGACAGGCAGAAGGAGGGAAGTAGGAACAGTAGAACAAGACAAGATTAGCCAGCAGGGAATGGGTGAAGAAATCAAAAGTGGAAGGTCAGCAAAGCAGGAAAAAAAAGAGGGAGCAAGTATAAAAGCACATGGAAAAAAACTGAAAAAATTCAAAGGTAGTTGCAAAATAAGGAGGAGAGAAAACATTCACTGAGCAGACATTGAACAGAAGGCAACCGTATGGGTTATCAATTCCAGCCTCCAAATACTACAGACAACAATGGAAGAGACTTTTATTGAAAAACATCCATAACTTCTGCTTCAATCCCCATTCCCATTCTAAGTCAGAAAACACTGAAACCTCACAACACTTGATGCAAAAGAGAAAATGCTGCAGTGACTATAACATGTCCAGCCAAGACAATGGGAAGGATGAAGGGCTTTGGGAAGGACTCAGACTCTTGCAGATGCAGGCAGGTTGGCACATTCTGATATTTCTTGAGAGTGTGTCATGCTCAACATGGCAATAGAGGAAGTCCAGGGGGGCAGTCACTCTAAACAATCCTTGCTTTTCATTCCAGAAGAAAATCTTTCCCAATGCCACATCCAATCAATGCTTTTAATTCAAGACACATCAGTCAGGCAGTACCACTAGGAGAACCAGCATAACCCACTGACTATTCTGTCTTTAGCCTTGGATAATTTCTTGTTTGGGTAATTTAATGCTTCAAAGGCAGATCAATTTGCCCTCTCCCCACTGCTCATTCCTCCCATCGTTACATACACATCTGAGAGAATAAAGAACTGGGAAATGAAGGGACTTCCTTCTTTAACCCAATAGTGGTCTGTGGGATCTCTGAAGCATGAAATTAATTAATTAAAATATAAATGCAGTGTAATTCCTTCTATGAACTCAGCAAGCTCTACTTTTTAATTATTTAAGTTCCTTGCCCTTGTTATCCTGTAAGGAAGACCAGAACTTCGTTCCTTTGAAGTTTAGAAACCTTCTCCTGATTTCCCAGCTAATTTATACTCATCTGATCTTTTAGCACTGCTTTACTTCAGCTGAAACAATTCTCCATCCTGGTATTTACAAAGAGTGCATTTATGAAGAAAAACCTCACTCTTCCTCATCTTTCTTCTACAAGTCTAACCAAGCCTCCCACACACACGTTCTAAAGGTCTGTTGCTTCCCCTCACCATCCTCACAACCCCTTTCCATGCATCACTTTCCCTTTTTTGACCAGAAGTGACCCAAATTGGCCGCAATATTTTAAGTGAGGCCTCCTCAGTCCCTCATATCAATGTACTACTAAAATACTTCCCTTTCTGAAAATATCCTCGCCTGATATATCCCAGAATCACATTAATCCTTTTCAAGGCAATGTCATATTCCAGCAAAAAGGCAAAGAAAATGTGAAGCAGAAAAGGGAGATGCTGAAAAGAAAAAATGAAAGCATCCTGAGGAACAGCAGACAATTCTGGAGGGAGAAAAAAAAAAAAAAAACAAAACCAACTGCCCTGCAAAAGTAAAGACATAATCAGCTTTGTAGAAAAGGTAATTCAAAGGAATAATGGAAAGTCAGAAAGCTGAGGCGAGGCACATCTGTACAAAATCACGGCGCACTAGCTTTGCACGACCTCTCAGCTTCATGCCCAGTCTCTGGCACTGCTTGCTCATGTCAGCATTTTGGCAAAAGCAAGACTGACAGCATCACACTGGCCAGGGGGGGATCTGAGTGCAAGGAAGGCAGGGTGCTTGGATTAGTCTGGTGAGCCCTGGGGAGACCCTCTGCAGGAGAACTCGCGGGTTGTCCCCCCAGGGTGCGGTGCTTTTTGCGCAGCAATTTAAGAATTAGCATTCCCCTCGTGCTTGGGTGTGTGCATGTGTGTGTGTGTGTGTTGGATATGTATGTGTTTGACATACAAAACCCACAGGGTCTTTTCTGAGACCTAAAATTTCAAGGCTAATATTTTTTAATAAAAATATTTCACTGTCCCATAGACATGCAAATACTGTCCTTTAACCTGCTAAAGAATATAATGGAAGATCTTGGAGTGCTTTAAGAATATTAATGAGATGTTACAATAATCCCCAGGCAGTGTATGCTTATGTATTTTCTGTGTATTCCACAAAGAGATGAAGTAAGTTCTGTGCTAAGTTGCCTCACTATTTTCTGTAGTGAAATGTGATTATGCTTTTTCTTTTAGTTATTATGTTGAAGAAGAACTTCAACATTGAAGCATTTTGCAGAACTTTAAAACAGAAGGTGGAGGAATAGATAAAGCTCTACATTTTGCTGCTATACAGTAAAGTTGATGGGTTTTGCCTTGTAAAAAGACAAATATATAAATAAAACCCAACAAATATTCTCATGAGTGGGTTGTAGAGCAGCACCTTTGTTTCTGCTAGTGCAGAAGGAAGCTTAACTTGCAGCAGACATGCGATATGTCAATTCATTTCCATTGTATTGGCAAGAAGGAACACATACAAGACAGATTTATCAAGCTATCTGATAGTCTAAGAGCCAAGAATTCTTCTTCCAGCCCTCTTCTCTCCTCTCTGCTTTCCTCCATACACACACATGCACAAATAAAGGCAAATCTGCCACTCTTGCAAGCATAACACTGTGAAGTTCTGCAGCTTTATTGTGGGTGTTTATCATAAAGCATCCTTATCTGTTATCTGCTTATAAAGAAGGCTTTGGCATGTTATTTCAGAGTAATAGCCGAGAGCGAGTTAAATTGCATTAACCTTTAAAGCTGGCATTAATGGGTAACCGTGTCAGGAGACTATATTACTGTACAATTTCTTTTTCTTATTCTTATGCTAACTCTGTCTAGAGATGGGTTGCTGGTTTTTTGGTTGGTGGGGGTTTTTTAGGGTGTTTTTTTGTTGGGTATTTTTTTTCTGTGAGTGCCAGCCTTACATCACAGGCTTTGAGCTCTGAGTACAGCATTTGTGCTCTAGGAAAGCATTCAGCTGGAAGAAATGTAGGACTGGCTTTTCCTCAGTGCCAACAGACAGCAGGAAAGAAGCAGGTTCTCGTGGCAGAGGCTGTACATCTTGTCCTTCGGCAAAAGCAGCTGGTGATTTGGTACATGCTCCACACCCATGTCTTATTGCAATGAGGTGAGTTCCAGGCTAGGCTCCACTCCAAGCCTGAAGCTGGAAGGGCAGAACTTGTTACTGGACTTAGCAGTGAGAGATAAGCCCTCTCCTATCACTTCAGAAGGTTGTCAGACAATCATCAGGATAGTGAGATCTTAGAATTGAGATTTTTGGATGTGGGGGCTAAAATGCATTGAGCTGTACTGCATTCTCTGTGCTCTGACATGGAAGACTTCTGCAAGGTATTCCAAGTGTGCAAGCCCAATTTAACAGCCGCTTTCCATGAACAGGGACAGCTGGAGCTACTCCAGATCTATTATGGTGTAAATGGAACTGGAACGTGGCCTACCACTTATCAGATATTCTCTTCTATGTATTAATTATACATGTAAAAGTCCTGTATTTAGGAATAATCGCAATAATTTATCACTTTCAGAGAACTGTAATTGCAAACACAACATAACCATTCATCAGCTGTTTCAGATGGAAAGGAGTAGGCTGAGAGAAGGCAGCAGCCTCTTTGATCACATTTTGATTGGGAAGTCTCTTCATTGCAGGTTTGGTTTGTGAACTCTCCTCCCCCTCATAACTCTTCAAGTCTTCTTCACGAGCTGTTTATTCAAAGAATACCTCTGCTTGACTCACGTCTCATCACAGTCCCTCACTAGCTTTTGAAGGAGAGCTAGCAGGAGAGTGCCGTGAAAGGACACAAAGTTCCCACCAATAGCATTTCTGAAAATACAAAATGGACAAAAAATTACAGTGATCTACAAATCTTTCATATATTGGGAGCCATCAGGTTTGGCATTTGGCAAGCCTATCTTACCAAAAAGACCTGTCTTTGGGAAAGGGGTAAGGGGCCAGAGTCAGTTTTAATCCCTCTCAGAAAAGGTCCTGGTAAGAGCATCAGTCCTACACCCTAGGCCTCTGCCTAAGTGACGTGCCTGGGGTAGTGCAGTAGTGCTGTGAGACGTGGCTGCCAAGGAGATGAGTACAACAGGAGAGCCTAAATAGAAGAGAATATGATTTGTTTTGGAGAGCTGTTGCAACAAAGGTGCATGCTAAATACAGAGCCGCTAGAGTTTCTTGCCAAAAGCTAACATTAATTGTTTCAATTAACACTGCAATTAACATGCAACTGAAATAAATACTTTCTGTTTTCTTTTACTTGTTTCTTAAAAGAAATCCATAACTGATTGTTTCCCAAGCTTTCCCTGGGAGCACAGGTGCTGAGCTGCCCTTTGAAACGGACCTGTGCAGCCTCTTATACGCGGCTGATCCTTGAGGTTGGGCACTGCCAGCTGGGGAGGCTTCCAGGCCTTCAGGGGCACATCACTTTGTGTTTCCTCATGAATATTTGGTCATGGGGGCTGTGCTCAGCGGCATCTTTTTAGCCTTGCTCTCAGAGATGCCTGTCACAACCCCTGTGTAGGTGATCACTCTCCCTCCTTCAAGTTGTGGAGATTCACCATCACAGTGCAATTCTGCAAGATGGGCACCAGCAACCTGGGAGCTTGCACATCATTTAGGACTGGTCTGGTTCTGTGAAGTTTTGGGCAGCTTCCTAGGGAAGGGGAACATACATCACCAGGTCTGGCCTGGTTTTGTCTGCATGTATCAATATATGGCCCTAAAGGAGCTGACCAAAAGCCCTCCCTTTTCTATTTCTTTTCAATTTTCTATTTGCTTTTCTATTTCAAACAGCAGAAGTTCATCCTGTTAGTTACAGAAGTGCCAGCTACAAGCCCCGGGGTGTCAGGCAAAATCATGTGCACGTGAGCTTGTACACCAGTAAGGCCCTGATTTGAGGGGGAATGATTCTGTTCTTGCAGCTCTACCGAGGGTTTTGAAGCAATGCCTTACATTTGAAACTGTAATAAGGATGTGACTCTCTCCCTCCAGAAAACAAAGGAAAATAATGACAATCATTGGTAGAAATGGCGTTGATTTTTCTTAATGATAGATGAAATGAATATTTCGATGGGAGTGATGGATGCTACCAGTCAGAGTTCTTCTTGCTTCTTACTACAGCAGCCAGTGCCTCTTTATGTACCCGTCTCATGAAAGTGTCAGAGATATTTAAAAAGAAGGGGGAAAAAAAAAAAGAAGAAATATGCTAAAATTAAAATGGAGAAGAAAAAGTCATTTCACACATTTAATGGCATAATGAAGTCTTTTTAATGTAATTTTCTTTACTCTTCTGATTACATATTCACAAAGAGGATCTTCACTTCCATCTTTATTAGGCACTGTGTTTGTCATCATTATGGGTTAAGTATTTTCATAAACATTTGATGAATATTAACCATTTAAAATAAAAAATAACAGTTTATTCTCACTGCAATGACTACTTCACATGGAGATATTAATATTAGAGCAAGTCATATGAAATTACAGACAGCCTTGTCCCTGTGTGCAGGGAAGCAGTGCAGAGGCAGGGAGGGGAGAGACTCAGCCTAGTGACATGCAGAGGGGCTTGCAAAGCTGGATCCTAGCTACACTTTTGGCAGGAGCTGACAGTGACCCCAAATGACTACTGAATTGGCTCATAAGAGACTGGGTGGTCCTGGATCCTTTCTACAAGCATGAAAATAACAGGCTGTTTTCTTGCTCTTCTAACAGGACTGCACTCTTGCCTGTTGCTTGCACAGGGCTAATCTAGCCCAGGCTTGAGTGTAACAACCTGGTTTATTTTTATGTTGTCTTTAGCTGGTGCAAATGTCCTAACAAACACAATTTTAAATGTGTTCTGTTCTCTACAGCAGGGAAATGGCTTCCTAAAACAAACAGTTCCAGAGCCAAGTGCTGCAGAAAGAGGAGGAGGAATAAATACCACAAAAGAAAGTCCAGTAAAAAGAGGTTGCCTGGAGTTGGGTAAAACCACAATCTGGTTAATCTGGTTTTAAACACAGAAAAATGCACACATAACATTTTGTGTCAATACAATACAATACAACATAATACAATAACCACTGTAGTTATAATGAAATTATAGCTATGTTTCATTTTGATCCTTTATTTTTATTAAGAAAGTTCATTTCTCAACAACTAAATAATTTTTCAAAAGGAAAAATATTATGTGTACTGCTTAAGCATCGTCTAACCTCTTTCTTCCATTCTGGTTCTCTTTTGTTTGTTCCGTTTTCCTTTCCCCAATCAATAAAATAAAAACATCAGTGATGACATCCTAATTTCACATCATCACGTGGAAACTCATTTCTAACAGAAGGCAACTGTAGCACAAAATACCTGACCTGTTTCACATGACCTGTTCCTTTGCTTACTCAGAGGAAACAGGAGGCAGCTGATACCCTGGGGCTCTCCCCACCTGTAAACCAATTTTAGACATCAGGCCCTGGCTCACTCTTCCCCAAGAGTGCCAGCTTGTCCTGAGAGTAAGGAGCCATAGAGCAGTTGTTTTTTTAAGAAAAATGAATATACAAAAGGTGAGAGAAAAGGTCCACCTGTGCATCTTAAAGTGCCTCTTCCCACCTCCCCAAAGTGCAGAGCAATATTGCCAATGCTGACAAACGTTATTAGAAGGGCTGATGGGGGAAGGATCTGAGAGTTACTCTTTGTTGCCTTCCCAACCATAAACTGGGTCACTTTAATTAAATCCTCTAGGTAGGGGATCCAGAGCAGAAGTGTAAAGAGCCCGAAGGCCCAATTCAAAAGATCCCAACTCCTCGCTGACTGGAGAGGGTTAAAGGAAGAATTACTGGTGGATGTTTAATTAGGATTTGTGGGACGGGGATTGAGCATTAGGCTGGGGTTTGTTTAGGGCTCATGTGTGCTCAAGCACCGAGGTAATTTCACATTGTGCATCGCTGCGTCCTTCGCAGAGCTCAGCCAGTGCCGTGCAGGAGCTGGAGTAAAAGCTCCACCTGGAGACAGCCGGAGCTTGCCTGCTTCCCTGCACACTTGCAGCAGATGCTGCTGGCGAGGTTTTTCTGGCAGAGCAAGGGGGGCAGGAGCCCTCATCCCCAGAATTAGCTGTTCGCTTGCTCCCAGGCTACAGCCTTAGCACTTCCCTTCCTTGCAGCACTTAGCGCCGCTAATTCCCTGCTCCCGGCAGGAGCCGGGCAGGTGCTGAGTGTGAACAGCAATTGCAGGCCTGCAGCAGGGATAGATGGAAAGCTTGAGTCAAAGCCTCCTGCCACTCCCTGGCCACCATTCATGGGAGAGGGATGGTGCCTTAAGAGTTACATTTGAATCTGGAGCAGTGCAGCCTCACTGCCTGTTACCCGCTCCCGGGATTAGGCAGCCAGCCCCGTGCTCCGTGACCCTTTCCAGCAGGCTGCAGCCTGCCAGGAGCCAAAGTGATGCTGTATCCACACTGAGGATCTCATCCTTCCCTGCAGCCACAGGAGAGGCTTTTCTGAGAAACCTCTTTGGTTTGAGGTTCCTTTTCAAACCCCTCTGTCTAATTTGCACCACCTGACAACCGACTGCTTTCCCAGGAACGCTGCTGAGGTCACTGGTACTGGAGGACAAACAAGGAGGCAAGATGTAGCTCCTGGGAATAACTCACCCTCCTTGTCTGGGATGGGTTTTGAAATCCTGATCTGAACAGAAGTTTGCAGTTTGGCATCATAACTCTGTGCCAGGACTGAGGTGTCAACTCATATTAAGCCCCAGGGTTCTGGGTTTTATGAAACAAATGGTTCCTCTTTTTTCCTGGCTAGTGATTTATAAAGGCATGGGGATGCTCCCAGTAACTGGAACTCAGCTGTCTACATTACCAAATCGCTGGTGTGGCCCCTGGCATGGTTTTTGCCCAGGCCAGCCAGTAGCATCCCAAAAGACTCCTTGGCACAGTCTATGATTTAACATAGGCCAGGGATCCTTTCCATAGGCAGCTTGTACACAGCTGCCTGGGGCTGGAGGGAAGGAGAACTTTGTTGCATGGAAGCTGAATACTGCAGGCCAAGCAGCATCATTATCAGGGCATCTTTCTGGAAACATATGTAATCCCCTGGTACAAAAATAGGTTTTTTCACCAAAAGTCTGTTCAGAACCGCTCAGAGAAGGAAAATCCCCTTCTGAGGCAGGTTCTCCTCAGCTGGGCTGAGCCTCATAAAGGTGTGGGACACGCTCTTGGACTTGGATATGGCCTTTCAAGCAGGTATTGAATAGCCAGATCAAGTCCAACTTAGCAGCAGAACAAATAATCTTAGGTGTAGGAGAAAAGAAAATGCTGTTAGAAAGTGGGTGTTGTGCAGTCTGGGTGGCAAGAACAGAGGTGACAAGGGAAGATCTGGCTTGCATGCCCATTTCTGAGAACCAAAGTTCACTATGATGAAATAATCTTAAACTAGACTGGCTTGTTGATAGTGGAAACCAAGCCCTTGCATGTTATAAGTCAGCAGATGGTGTACAAACGTGATGTCAGGAACCAATCCAGTATGACCCATGGCAAGAAGGAGAATGAATAAACAGGGAAATGAAACAGAGGTAAGAAATGCCAAAAAGAGTCAGCACAGAGGGACTCACATCTTCAGCAGCACTGGAAAAAAAGACCACAGGAACAAGTTTTGCCACAAAAAAAAAAAAAAAATCAAGAAGTGAGTCTGTAAACAGAGCTGATCATGGGGGATAAAGATGAAATGGAAGCAGACTTTTTTAGTATCTCAATCAGGAGAAAAAATGTGACAAGAACCGACTGAGAGGCTGAAAAGTGAGTGATATGCTATTGCTAAGAATAATGCTCAAAACTGTAACAGCTGATAGAGGTACTGAGCATTGTGAACCCAGACAGAGTAAGACTTCAGAGACATCTCTTGGTTAAAGTGAAAAAACAACCAACAAGCTCACCAAAAGCCAGGAGCAGCAGAAAAGGGAGCAGATGTTGGTGGTGAGAGCACCAGACTCCACAGGCGACTTTGGAGACTGCCGGTGAAAAGGCAGGTGTGCCTCCACCCTGGAATACAAACGCAGGAGAGTCTGTCCTTACCCCACATACTCACAGTGAGACTTCACCTTCCTTTGTTCTTGTCTGGGACAAATTCTGTCCCTGAAGGACTAACCCAGAAGGACCAAAAAAACCCCTTTCACTTCCTGACCCCTCACATCAGTGCAAGATATAGCCTCCTTATATATAAGCCCTCCTCTGCTTTCCCACTGTTTCTCTGTATCAATATCCTCATTCCCAACAAACTTGCTCAGATTCAACACAACAGGTTCTAGGTTTGTAATTTATAAAAAAACCAAAAAAACCCAACTGTACCAAACTCTTCCCAGAGAGAATAACAGGTAATTTTCTTTTTCCAAGGAACTTGAAGCTCTTTTCTTATTCTCCACTTCAGGTTCAGCCTCTACCTTTTGCCAGTCACTTGTACAGCTGGTTTCAGGCAGAAGCCCTTTAGCCTGGTCTGAAAAGGGCACCTTCTGCTTCAGTCCTTTCAGGCATCTGGATAGGAGGACAAACCATCTCTGTCAGAGGCATCATGGTCAGCTGTGCACCATGAAATGTGAAGATACCAAAGTTATGCCCAAGCAAGCTCAGGTTTCTGTCTCAGTGTGCAGCCATGTAGAGAAGCACTTTTGGGAAACTGGCCCTGGCTAGTTAACCATGCTTGCGACACAGTACCCAGGAGACCTGTCAGCTTCCAGAACTGCCTGGCTCAGCTTTGCCTTGGGTGTCTGTTCAGGATACACTGGTGTGTCACACAAACACACTTGCAGTACAAGGGTCTCAAATGATTTACAGTCTCCAGCAGCCCAGCATAAGGCTTAGCACAGACCTTGGGAAGAGGTTCCTCTGATGATGGTGGGTGTATTTTTATTTATTCCTTTATGCATATATACACTGTTGTGCATAATTAATGCTTCCACACTGTATTTTGACCTTGCCTGTGACTTTTATTTTTCCCACTGCATCTCAGCATCTCTCTTACCTTAGTGTGTGCCAGTTTATTTCTTATTTTTCTCCTTACAGTCAACCATCATCTCTCCCCATCTCTCTCCCCCTTCAGTCTAGACCGCTTTCCCACCTCTCTACAATCCCCCCTCTCTCTATTTCCTCCCTCACTCCATCTCCCTTCCTTCCCTCCTTCTTTCCTCTCTCCCTCCTTCCTTCCTTCCTCAGCATCAGCAACCCGCCCCACCTCCCTCTCCCTCTCCTGTCAGCAAAGCAGTTTATCGGCAGTTGCAGTCTCATCTATCAGTCCAATTCATCTTTCCCTGCAGCCTTTGGGGGCAGAGCAAGAGGAAAAACCACAAGCTGCCTTCCTAAAGAAACCAGTGGCAGCCACAGGCATTAATATGAGAAGCTTGGGAAGGTGTCGTTTTTCACTCAAGCTGACATTTAAGCTGTTTCATAAATATGAAATCAAACCAAGGGCCCAGATGGGCCTCCACCCCCTCCTCTTTTGACTAAGAGCGGTTGTGATACTCTCTTCACCAGCTTAAAAAAAGGGGATGACAGGAGCAAATCCCTGGGGAACGAAGGATAGAAGGAGCAACTGTTCTCAGTGGTGGCACCTGTGCTGTTTACACTAGCTTTAGCAAAGAGTCACCAACCAGTACAGGAGAGCCATCAGTCACTATTGGTAGTGGCAGGTGGGATTTCCCTGTGAGTGCACAAGGCAATGGGGTGGATATTTCTCCCGCTATTCCCACAAGGGATAGTAGTTCTCTTTCCATGAACAGCCCTCTTACCACCATGACTCTTTCACACATACACAGAGTGTGATTTCATGAGAGAATCTCTGTTTCTGGTCCTATTAGAAATCTGGCCTGCTTGCACCACCCCAGTCCCTCTGCAGCCTGTTGTGCCATCACAGGTGTGCAGCACCTGGACCACAGCACATCCCAGAGAACCAGTAAAGATTTTAGGATAATGTACTGGACCAGCTGGAAGGGCTGCAACCTCAGACTTCTTTCCACTCCCATTAGGAAGGAATTCCTTTCACAACTGGGATGAGGAAGCTGTGTTATAAGTATCTGTTAATTATCACAGATACCAGGAGCAAGGCAAAGAATGTAAATCCTGCTGCCTCTTTCTCTTGGCATGATAAGGAGGGTCTCTGAGTTTGTCTGTGGTCTCAGTTTTGCTTTTCCCACCCTGCTGGCACTACTTCACCCCTCTGTCCCTGCAAATCTTTACTGTACTTGCAGGCAAGGGGAGAGAGCCACAGCCCCAGGAGAGCAGAATGGATTTGACACCTTTAGATATGCTGGTAGATACCACTGGCAGTGATCCAGCTCCTTGGGACCCAGGCATTAGTTACACATACCCTGAAATTGCTTGCCAGCCTGTCCAGGGTGTGACAGGAGAAAGTGACCCTGTGGGGCTCTGAGCTCTGCCTCTTGGTTTTGCCATGTCGTATGGGCTCATCCCTCAACACAGCGTGCTCGTAGCACCTCACACTGCCTGCCCCCACTGTAACCCCTGAACTACAGCCAGTCTGCTCTCTTCTGATGAACCAAAACCATCTAATTCTCAGGACAAGTTTAGCTGACCCCTTCTGTGAGAACCACGAGCTTAAATTAAAGCAGCTTCCCTTGTGTACAACCCTATTAAGTGTTTACAGAGTAATTGTGCCCTCTCCCTGCCCCAGTGTCCATTTGTCTAGACTGAACAGGGCAGGCTCCTTTCCTCTGGTGTGGTGGGCTTGCTCTTCACTGATCATACAGGTTTTCCATGTTGACATTTGCTCCAGTTTTAATTCTCTCTTGCAAACAATTGACAAGAATAACTTTGATTGTTGCAGATGATATCCACACCTCCTCACACAACCACCACGGTACTCCACTGTGTCGGGCATGTGCTCCTCCCATGGAACACATCCTCACACTCAACTTGTAAGCAAAATAGTTGAGCCCTGATTGACTGCTACAAGCCAGCCTGTCTTGTGTTTTCTTGCTTCAGTGACAAGCTTTCAGTGTGCAGGTGAAGCACTTGTTCACAGTGCCCAAATCTGTAGCCTTGCATTTCGTGCTGCTGCATTTCCTCATGTTCCTGTTAACACCATCTCCACAAAACCTTGTGGTTTTTTGGTGATCCTCAGCATTGTTGATGCTGCCTGTTAATCCACTCCTAATTGTAGGCCAAAAGTTATCATTAAAAACAATTTTCCCAAGACCAAGGCTTAAGGACTTGCCTAGCAACCTCTTTCCAGCAGAGCTGCCTCCTTCCCCTCTTACACCCATTCCTTACTCACTTCACAACCCTTGTACTAATCCTCATCTTCTCTCATTTAACTAATAATTTCCCAGGTGGCACCAAACCAAATTTTAATGAAGTACAGATAGAGAAGATCTACTACTTTTCCCTTGTCTAGAACATCAGTTACCTTATCAAAGACAGATATCGAGTTAGTCTGGCACAATCTCTTTTTGATAATGGCATATTGCACTATATCCCATTTTCTATTCCATGTCTTCAATTATTCTTTCTGACATAATTTGCTCTGAATCCATCTATGCCCTTGAGGCCAAAATAACAAGTCCATGGCTGCCTAGATTGCTCTCTCTCACTTTCTTAAATATGGGTACCACATTTGCTATTATCCAGGCAGAGGAACCCCCAGTGATTGGGCAGATTTATTAAAAATCCCATCTACCAGACCTGCAATTTCATGGGCCTAGTTTTTTAGTGTCTGGGGAGGGTGGTCTCCTGACCTCCCTTGTTTGAGCACAGTAAGTTCTCTGAATTGCTTCCATCTTGCATGCAATCATTGCCTTTTCAACCCACTTATTCCCATTAGTCCATCTCACTTTGCCCCCACACTCTGTATCCCTGCTCTTAGGGGCAAAGTAGCCCTCTAGTTTAGAACTGTTCAAATTTTTCCCACTAAATGTAGAGGTTCCAGTTTTGGGGGTTTTTTTTCCATTTGTAGTCTTAAGGATCCTTCTGTTGTTTCATTTCCTTTGCAGGAACTGACTCGGTTTGACTACTAGCAATTCTCACTTCATCCCTGCACTTTCTGACCTCCCAAGACATACCTTTCTTTGTTAGTTAATCCCCTTTTCGAGGCTGCCTTGATGTGCAGGTGGCCTAGGTGGTTATCAAGTGCAGCAGACTGCTGGGGGGTAATAAAAGGTCCACAGACCTATGGCTTTCTTGGCTTACGCCAGGCTCTGCAGAGCTGGCCTTGCTGCGACTGCCAACACAAACAGGGGCAGGGCAGCTGCCACTGCTGCAGGAATATGTCCCTTAAACACTGGGAAATGCTGCTCCTACCCTCTGCTCCTCTGGATGTCAGTCAGAGAAGAAACTTAGACCTTCTTCTCAGATCCCTGATTCTTTTCTTCCCCTCCCAAAGCCAGGAATCCCCCTTTCAGTGGCCTGAGAGGCACAGATGGGTGTCTGCTTTCTGTTCAGAGTAGATACAGGGCACTTTTGTAGCTCCTTTGGAGGTGGAGGGAAGCAGACCCGGATCTGCATTTTGAGATGACAGTGATTGAGTGATTGACATGTTTCAGGGAGAGAGGAAGGCTCCTTTCTCTAACTACAGTTGCCTTAAAATACTCACAACTCCTTTGCAGCCTCACAGCTCCTCTTGTCTTCGTTCACCTCACATCTGCTCTGCAGTGCCACCACAAATTATTTCTTTGATCTTTGTATTTAGGGATGGCAGCATTCAGAAATTTGTTAATACTGTAGACAACGTGCTGCTTCTGCCCTCCTCTGTTCCTTCTAGGTTTTCTGCCTGTGGCTGAGACATTTTTAAAGTTAAGGTTTTAAAAATAGTTGCTCATTCATGTCCTCCAGGTTTACTCTCTTTTCTTAGGATGCAAATTACAAATCATTTTGCAGTACCTGCTTGAATGTATTATTTAAATGTATTATGCTGTCCCTTCTCCTTTAAAGTCTCTAATTTCCCAAGTACAGCTAACTTACTGATTTTTTTGCTTAAAAAAAAAAAAAAATTGCCCTTTGGAAATAAAAGGGAACTCACATTCATGATTCATTCTTATTTATCTGACCACTCAGTCTGAGCTAAAACATATAGCTGTAGGACTTGAAGGGACCTTGAGAGCTCATATAGTCCATCTCTGCCCCCAGCAGTGATCAGCTGTCCAGACCTCCATCACTCCTGACAGGCATGTGTTTAACCTGCTCTTTTAAACCGCCACTGGCAGACTCCACAACCTCCCCATGCAATCTGCTCCTTGTATTACTTTCCCCTCACCTCAAAAAATGTTCCCCAATGTCTCATCTGAATCTCTTTTCCTGCAATTTAAGGCCATTATTACTTGTCCTCTCTGCCATGGATGCAAAGAAAAGGTTATTGTCTTCATGGCAGCTTCCTCCTTCTTCATAAACCCTTTGAGACCTCTCTTCCCAGGCTAAGCAGCTCCTAGCTCATTCAATCTTTCCTCACTATTTGTGGTTTCTAAATCTCAGAGAATTCTTTGTTTTGTTTTCTGGACTAAGCCCAGGAAACCTACATCTTTCTTAAAATATAACATCCAAAACTTGATGCTGTCGAGGCCGAAGGATTACTTCACGTATCTCACACATGATGCTCCTGTTTATATATCCCAGCATGTGTTTGCTTTCTTTGCAACAGGTGATTTACTATTATTGACTCACAGGCAGTTTGAGATCCACTGTAACTCTCTACATCCTTCTCAGCACAACCATACCCAGCTGTTCCCATGTTGTGCTGGTACTATCGATTGCTTCTGACCAGCTTGTACTCATCTTCATTGATTTGCATCTCTTTTTTTTTTTTTCAGATTATTTCTCCAATCCCTCTAGGTAATTTTGAATTTTAAGCCTTGTTCCCTCTACAATGTATGTGCTTTTCACCAGGGTATTTATTCTATTATTTATTCTATTATTTATTAAGGGCATACCTTATTCCATAACCGAAGTCACTAGTGACTATGGTGCCCACCTTGATGCATCCTTCTAGTCAACCAGTGAGCCACTGATAACTGTTTTACAAATGCAGTTTTCCAAGCAGTTTGGAATCCATATCATAGTAATTTTATCCAGGCTGCATTGCTCTAGCCTGCTAATGGAAGTCTCACATGAGACAGTGTCAAAACCTAACAAGTCAAGGTGCTTTGTCGTTATCTACAAGGCTTGTTACCTGTCAGAGTAGGAAATCAGGTTGGCTTTATACAATTTGTTCCTGACAAAATCAAATTGCCTGTTATTTACCATGTTGCTATCCAACTCATGATCAATCTATTGTTAGGTCCCACATAAAGCTCTCCTGTAAAATTCTCTCTGCTAACTGAAATCAAGGCTACAATAGCAGCACTTTTGATGAGGCTCAGTGATTATTTGGTGATGAAGTCTTTTAGCTATCACATTCAAGAATAACCGGGCCCTACTTTTATTAATAGCCCTTATTTTACAATCTACATTTTGGAAAATACAGCCTTCTAAACTGACTCAATTCCCAGTTATGTTCCTCCTCTTTCTTACATGTTGAAGTGTTTCATGATCCCATGGGCTAGAACACACATCCACAAGTAACATTTTTTCAGTTCCTTCCCAGTGTGATTTTAACCCAAGCATTAAGTTTTATACGACTCACATGCCCGTCACACCCTTAACAGGCATAATCCTACCTAACTTTATCCTTGTTTCTCTTTTTCCTGAAAACCATATACACTTCAATACCTGGGTCCCAGTCATGACTGTGACTCCAACATGTTTTTGAAATAACCAGTTAGTAACACAGGTGTTTTGCTGTTTCTCATGTTCCTTGATGATGAATGTTGATGCACCTTGGCTGTTTCGGTCTCATCCTGCCCATTTTCCAGCTAAACTGTGTACAAGTGTTCCCCAAACACTATCACTAATTTCACTACTGTTCTAGTCAACATTTGTGCTCTCATTTACTTTGCCTTTCTGTTTCATTCCTTTCCATTCATCCATCTATTGCTATTAGTCTTTTACCCATTCTCTTTCTGTGTTTTAAACAAAAAACCACAAGGACAAATATTGTACAAGACTTTCCTGAACTTTCAGTCTCTTTCCTAGACTAAAATCTCATTATTAATTGTGCTGTCTTAATGCCAGAAATCAGTCTCTCATGCATAGAAGAATCATCTCTCCCTGGAGGATGGCTCTCCTTTTGGGAATGCCTCTCAGTGGTTAGGCTTTCTAAAAACCCTCCCAGTTATATTATTGCCTCTGTGCATGCAAGAAATCCCACTGTAGCTCACCTGAGCTTCACCCACTGATCTGAGTACATTCCTTAATATGGCACAGGCATTTTTAACCTTCTCTAGTGGAATTCTGGCAGTAACACTTGTCCCACCATGAGGGATGGCCGCCAGGTTTTTTCACAGGATGGTCTTTGGGTTCACAGATCTTCATTGTGGAATTCACCACCGGATGTAAAAGGAAACAATATTCTTTCTAGGACAAAACAAGGCCAATGAGTCCCCGGCTGTGGCTGTGGAAGCAGACACAACACCATACAAAGGCCAAATTTTCAAATGTGAGCTGCAATCTGTGCCACAGCCTGAGGGGATGCCTTGCTGAAGCAGCCTGGACAGGAAGGCACAGAAGTTGCAGGGAAATGTTGAGGACAATGGTTCAGCCACTTGTGATCCTCATTGTCATGTAGCAAACTGTAGGTGGGATGAAGGGGAAGGAGAGACAGGCGTTCTAGAAAGTACAGAGCAAGGCAGGAGGAAGGTGAGGGCCTGGAGTGTCTTGGATGTGTGAGAGACTCTGTGCTATGGATGCTTTGCTATTCTGTCCCTGTAGCCTCCTCTGGGATGTGCATGGATTGAGAAATTTATGCAGATTCAGACAACACTTGGAAAACAAACCAAGCCCTTGGGACTCATGGCTGTGCACTATTCCTGTTTGCTGTTTTGTCTACTGGGGGTCCTCCTGTTTGCTCTCATTTTCCTCTGTGAATGACCCTTATCTTCCATCTGTATCCCCAAGCATGTCCGTATTTTTTCCCTCCCTTTCCTTCCATTCAACTAGGATCATAGATGTGGAACACTGCCATATCATGACATCTAACCCTTGTGGAAAAAATCTTCACTGAACAGAAAAGAAACCCAGTGGCAGCAAGGAAACTGGTCTGGAGAGGACTGTGATAAAGTGGAGAGCAAAGTAGGGAGTCATCTGAAGAGTTTCTCCAAAAGCCTGGAGATTTCGGACATCATGAAGTTTCAAGTGCAGTTATATTCTTGAAAGAAAATTAAAAGAGAACTTTTTTCCTCAAAACTTCTAATCTTACAGATTATTAGAAGAAAATATTATTACAAGTCAGGGGAAAATGACACAAGATCTCTTGAAATGTAGTTTAACCTATTGCACCTAGAACATTATATCCATTAAAAAAAAAAAAAAAGAACAGAGAGAGTAGAAGAAATAATAGAGCAAGATAGGGCCCCAGAGACATGCTGTTAAAAAATTATATTTAGAATCTCTGAATCTCCAAGGTACAGCAGACACAGAAGGAAATTATACTGCCTCAAAGGGTGATTTCCAAATACCATACCCAATGGGAAATTACACAGAATTGACTTCCTACATCCTTGTATCTGCCATGATCTTTTCCATTTCACAAGGCAATTGTGAATCTCTGCCACTTGGATTTGGCAGATTTTGCATGGAAGGTGGGAGTGTAAAAAATATTTTCAGTGTATATGTCTAATCCAGTGATTTAATAGATGTGAACAAAATTTGGAGTCTCTATGCCAAAGGAAGATCTGCAATTTCATATTTTTCTTTGTTAAGGAAAACCAAAACAAAATAAACATAGAAATTCTCAGTAAAAAATTGATCATTTTACATCAATCAGAACGTTTTATATGTATCTTAACTTTAGTGTTACATTATACTGTAGTTCCAAAGAGAAAATAAGAATCCAAGCAAGATGTTATAAAAAAGCCTAAATAAAACATTTCAACCTCCTGGAAGTGCTGATATGTTTTCTGAGTGAATTTCATCAAATGGGGCACATTTCTACAGACCCTGAAGCTTTCATAAAATCAGCCTTTACAAATGAAAAAATCCTTATACCAAAAAAACCCAAAAAAAAGTCAAATGCATCTCCTGTTTAGTTGCTAGCCTTCATTGCTGGAAGTACAATCATTGTCACTTGGTCACTAAACAGCCTTCAAGGAATGAGTGATAACAATCTCAGCAGTGCTCTGGTCAGACTCTTGAGAGAGCACACTCAAATTCACGTGGTTTCACACTGGTGACCTGCAGACTGCTGCAGGTCCACAGCCTGTGTAAATCACCCATGAAACACAGTGTCTTTTGCTATTTTTGAACTTGCTGTACGAGGTGAAATTTCTGCTGGAAATGTTTGGTTTTTTCTGATTTTTAAAAGCATTCTCAACATTTGTCTGCCTTGTAGGGCAGCAGAAGATGAAGAGTCACTGCACTGAGACTTGGCCCGCCACAGCAGCAGAGGAAAATGTACTGGCCAGCGACTCAACAACCCCAGGGAAAATCAACTCTGAGGAAAAAAGAAAGCTTTCTGAAGAAGGGAGATGATAACTTCATCTTCCTCTGAAAGATGCTGTCTTCTGCCTCCAGGACAAGCATGGATCTGAGGCAAATCCTCTCTTTTCTTTTCCATGGAGTTGTGCATCTCTACTGCACAAGTGACATTATTCTTCCCTTGTATTTCTGAAATTACTCTTCTCTGTTGCGCAAGTACTCTCACCTACATTTCTGGAAAGTGATAAACATGTTAATAAATGCAGCTCTCTGCCTATCAAACCTGAAAATCAGGAAAGCTGCAGGTTCAGAAGGCCAAACTACAAATCCTTGCTGCTGCGGTGCAGCAGATGAAGGACTCTGAAATACAGCAGTTATATTAGATAGTTATCACCTGGGTGAAACATTTGGGATGTTCATGCATCAGATCTATCCTCCCTGCTCAATAGATCATGTACAACCTAGTAAATGTTCTCTAGGGATATAATTCCCTGCTTTTGTGGTGGAGACCGCTCTTTCTTCATTCAGCATCAAAGTTACACCCCTTATCTTCAAAGAGAGGTGTTCCACTTCAGGTCAGAGGTGGTCTAGTATCAGTGAAGAGTGAGTAGGACAAAGAATTGGTCACTATCTAGGAGCTAATGAATGGATCAACGGAGAAATCACTACATCTCACACTTCACTGACCATTTTGGACTAGCAGAAGGATTAATTACACTATGGACAGTGGGATTTGCCCAAGTAAATACAGGGACATGAGCTGTAGAAATTTGCATCTGGAGAAGCCATTCTAAGCTTCCCTTGTAAGTCAGTAAAGCTCTAATCAATATAACTAATGCTGTTTAGGGTGCAGTTCATCTCATCCTAAAACAAACACCTATGTTTTATCTGCTGAGGCACTCTCCTCAGTATCCATTAACAATAATGGCATGCAGATGCCTAGCAGGGGTAAATCTAGGACATAGATACCCATCCCTAAGTGAGACAAGTCCTCCCCTGCATCCCTTTCCAAGCTATAAATGGGGCCCTGGTAGGCAGTGAGGAACAGGCTTGCATTATCCGTGCAGAATTTGTTGGGGAATTTGCTTCTATATCCTCTTGTAGCTAATGGTCCATTCCATTAATTCTTAAGGTTGAGGTGACCTTGCAAAGCTAAATAAGTGCATTTCTCAAATAGCACACAGCAAATATATGTATGCACACATTTAGATAGTCATGAAAGAAATTAACCCTACCTCTCTAACTCATTTCCCACTTTCCTTTCAGTGGCAAGATAATCCACTTAAATAGAGTTCTCAACCTTTTTACAGGCATAAAATAACATGAAAAATACGGAAAAACCCAACTGGTTGGTTCCTTTCCTGTTCATGGAATTAAAAGTATAATTATTTCCTTATTAAAACAAAAATTAAATATTTTCTGAGCTTTCATCCTTTTTTTCTTTTCATTATACCACCTCTTAAAATAAAAAAGAAACATGAAACTTAATAAAAATAAACCAAAATTGATGCAAACAGAATAATTGGCAAGGCGTGAAAATACTGCTTGTATCCTGGAGACAGACTACGTTGTCGGTCGTTTCTTAATTTTCACTCTATTAAGGTAATTTCCTGTGACTGTGGCTTTTTTTCCGGCAGCCATTCTCGCACACCATCATCTTTGCATGCTGGGTGGGGGTGTGTAGTTTTGGGTTTTCTTTTCTTGGTCAGGAAAGAAAAAAATGCATGTGGTCAGGTCCATTTCCAAGAACTCTGGAGGCAGACGCGCTGATCTGTGAGTCCAGATGAGTGGAAGGCAGCAGGGAAAGTAAATTTGCAAATGCAGCTTCGACATCACTGTAATATCTGCTCAACAGCACCTTCACTGGATGTCTCCTACAAGAAGACAATGTTTAGGGCAACAGTGCACTCCAAAAACATTCTACCCAGAATAACGTGTCCCCCACCAACGCACCCAAACTTGGACCCAGGTCTGGTTCTGGACTTACAGCAGACTGAGAGCAATTTGGAACCAGTCCGAGGCTATATGAGTTTCGGTGGCCACCATGACTGATGGCCATGTGTTGGTCTCCTTCATTGCCCAGTTTCTTCCCTGCTGGTGGCACTTCTCCCACACTCCTGCTTATGAGCAGGAGATGTTGATACAATCCATCAAGGCTATCAGAGGTACCTGCCTTAAGACATAAGTACCCTGAGGAAGTTTATAACTTAATCTAGATTTTGCAGAGAGCTGTCCCAGCTTGAAATGTACAGCTTGTCTTTTAACATGTCAGAAGTGACATAAGGCCAAATTAAACTGATTTTAGAACCACAATGAAATTCTCATATTAAACAAGATTAAAACCTTTGTCAAAGACTCCTCCACCTGAAATAATTTTAGTAAGCTTTGGAAGTCTGGGAGTGGAAAATGTCTTTCACCTTTTCCATTCTTCTCCTTGCTTCCAGCCAGAACCAAATACGGTAGTGTGGAAAAGTTTTATGTGGAAACAAGAATTATCAGATGCTCTCAAACTAAAATTGCTGCCTGTGATGAGAACCTGGCATAGCTGAGCAGGCAAAGTGCTTCTTCTATTCATCCCTCCACCTGTGATACTTGCTGTTCTTCTGTGTGCATGTGTTTGCACGTGTGCATAACTTTCCAATGACTTTGAAAATCCAAAATTTTTTTATTATTATTATTATGTAGATATCTTGTGTATATTTCACAAAAGTATGTTGGAGGCTGTACACACACTTCCCTGGAAATTACATATTTTTCACAATACTTGTCTAGTGTTCAGCTGTGTACAGAATTTAATCACAGCCTGGTATTAAGGTGTAAGTTTGATCATCAAGTAAAATGTGCTATCTTTCTTTACTACCTTTGCTCTTTGGGAATCTCTCTGTGTTTGAGTCTCATATCAGTGACATTGACAGCTCTTGTTGCTCTTGTCTGAACCACTGGCAGACATAAAAAAGCCAGGCTGGCACTGCCAAATCCAATTTCTGTTTCGGAAGCATTTGACCATAAGAGGCAGTTGTTTCAGTATTTTGCTGCATGTCATTAGGAGCAGGTGTAGTCTGGATGATGGCCCAGATGAACTGTGTTCCACAAGCAGCTCTTGCCATGGGAGATGAGATCCGGCCTTGCTGAAGGTATTTCATCTCTGCCTCCTTTCTGCCCAACGTGGCAGTCCCAAGTGAAAGCTCACTGGTTTCTACTGCATTTTGAGTTTTGTCAGAAACTGAAATACTACATAAAGAGCACATGTCTGCTTGCAATACCGCTCAGTTCTCTCTGTTCATGATTTTCAGAGGAGACAAATCACTTTCACACTCAGGATTTTACACAAATGAGAGATTAATGCCATAGCTGTGTCTACAACATTCAGCAACACAAATCTACACAGAGCAGCTTGAAAGGAATTGGTATAGGTTAGAGTAGAATGTTTAACCTTGATGATGGTGAATGGAATAAATGAACCAGTGAGGAGGCAGGTTCTTTCCATTCCCAAGGTCTTAGGGGTAGCACAGAGCAGACCTCATTGTCTTCAACATCCTCACCAGGGGACACAGAGGGGGCAGGTAGAGACCTCTTCATTCTTGGGACTAGTGACAGCATAAAGCTGACTCAGAGCAGGTTTAGATTGGATACCAGGAAGAGGTTTTTCACCTAGAGTGTGGTTGAGCATTGGAACAGGCTCCCCACAGAAGTGGTCTCAGCACCAAGCCTTGACAGAGTTCAAGAAGCATCCTCAAGTACATGGTGTGACTCTTGGCAAGTCCTGTGTAGGTCCAGGAGCTGGACTCAATGACCCATATGGGCCCCTTCCAACTCAGCATATTCTATGATTCTATGATGATTCTGTTATTCTATGATGATTCTATGAGTCTATGATTTTATGAGATCTTTTACTGCAGGTCTATCTCTTACCTGTAGCCATTCCTCCAGATTCCCACCCTCTTTGAGGTCCCATGTTTTTCACTCCTTTTTAGCAGGAGGACTAAAGTCATTGGAGGGAACAAGCAAGGCTTTAGTAGGAAGACTTGTGTTAACACCTTAATGAAGTGCAGAAGAAAGAGAAAAGGCAGAAAGAAGAAGTGAAAAAGACAAGGTATAAGGGAAGAAAACTGGCAAGCAGAATGAAGGCTAGAAATGCACCTCATATGTGTTGGGGCAGACTACCATACAGCAACAAGTTTTTTAAATCTCCTAGAGCAAGAAGAAGCAGACAGGCACAGAAGAGTGAATGGCTTGGCCTAAACCACTGACAAAGCTGCTACAGCGACTGCAAAGCCTGCAACAAGTGGCCAGTATGGATGGCTCCAGAGAATGTGTACTTCAGCCTCACGTCCTTCTACTGTGTTTCTGCTCCTCCAACACCAACAGCCTCCAAACTCTCCAGAAGACTATACTGGATAGAAAATCAGCCATACCAAAGACCAAACCACACCAAGTGCAGACAGATCCAGACTGAGAGAATTACCCAAGTGCTAAATCCCAAAGGAAACTCAGCATAGAAGTCAGGAGACACTCAGATCTTTCTCAGACTGAGACCCTCACTCCTCATATTATAGGAGGACAAGAAGCATATCCATGGGCACTAATAAAGCCTTTTCTTATGCTTAGGTTGCCATAGGTCCTCAACCTTCTGTAGATATATTGCCTAGAGTCTGTTGATGCATTGTCGATTTTTCCTTTTTATTTACGCTCTTCCCATTTCTGTCCCATATTTCACATTCATTCTAGCTTATTCCAAACTGCCTTTTCACCTCATTTTTTTTTCAGCAGGTGTTTTTCTCTTTCTCACCAGCCTCTCTGCTTTTCTCTTTCCTAAGGGGAGTATGGACTGGGAAACATCTGAATTAAAATGTGTGCACATCTGATGCATGCAACATCTTGATATGAGGCATGAGAAGTTTGCCATATCCCCAGCGATTAGCTCTTTGACTGCCATCTTCCCAGTAGCAGAATTTTCTTCAAGAGGAAGTACATGGTGCAATCAGCTCAGTTAAGGGAAATTAAATGAATTTGGGATTGGTAAAAAACACACACAATCAAATTCTGAAAGAGTGAAAGGAGACGTGTCTTCGGTATCCGTCCTGACTCAAATTGCTTTTCAGCAGTGAAAGTAAAACATATCCTGTTTACAAAACACAGGGGAAAAAATCTCAGAGCATGATGCATCCTGACAACTAGCATTTAAAGACACAAACATGTAACTAATGCAAATTCAAAAGAGTTCTCTTACTTCATAGAAAGTTAATTGGCACTTTTAGGGAGTAGACCAAACAGCACAGAAATTGTCTACTTATTGAAATTAACTGAAGTGGAAGGAAAACAAAGGATGGGAGAGAAAGAGACAAAAAAAAAATATATATACATTTTAACTCCTCATAATGGACAGAATGCTGTAAATTAGAGACAAAGAACCCTGCTCTGCCAGTAATTACACCAGTGTGTAACAGGGGACATGGCTGGACCAAACTTGTGCTGCAGGGATTTTTGTTGCCCCCCTGTAAAATGGAATCACTGCCATTCATTTTGTTTTCTCCTCCCTTGCCCTCCCCCAAGGCAAAAATCCCTGAATCAGCTGGATGTGATCAAGGCATTCTGCCACTGTACAAGCAAAATGGGGAGCTCTTGAACACTCTCATGGCAGACATCCCACATCCCACTAACATATTTTAGCTGTCAGGTGGATTAAATGTCTCCCTTTAAACAAACTCATGAAAATGTAAGAGCCCCTCACCATTTTGTCTTTCTCAAGATGAGTTTGCTGACACAGACTAAAGGTGGGCAAGAGCAAACTGGTCATTAAATACTCAGTGATCTACAGGCCAGATATTCAGGAGTTCAGCATCCACTCTAAGGGTCTTTCCAAAGGATTCAGCCCCTGATAGTTCCTGGCAGGGAAAGACCAGGTTTTTGGATACTCCCTAAGTTCAGTGCACAAGAACTGCAAGTACTGAGGGCTTCTGAGGATCCTGCATAGCTTAACAATCGTTTGGATGAACAGTGGTGCCAGAAAGCTGACTCTGACCAGCAATCATGTGTCCTTCTTTAGCCAGAAATGCCATAAAACTGGATTGTTTAGTGTTGTTCTGCAGCTCCCACAGTCAGACACTGACAGCTCAAATGCAGCTGTCTCTGATTTTGGGCTCAGTTTAAGTCATTTAGACATGCTGCCCAGACAAGTTTCTCCATGCCTGGAGGATCTGGAGGCCACTTTAAAAAATTGCCTTGGTACCATATCCAACTCTCCATCCAGCCATGAGCCTGACATTCTCCCCTGAGCCTGCAGAAGTCCTCAAGGACATCACGTTCACCACTGCTGGAGAGCCCACGAATGTGACAGCTCCCTGCCTCCTGCCACAGGCCTGCCTTACCAAATCAGACTTTGATGCTAGTCTGTGGTGAAATGGGGTTTTCTGTGTCCCGAAGGAAAGCAAAACTTACTTGAAGTTACAGGCTTATGGTCTCGGATTCTTTTTGCTTCAGCTGATATATTGTCTAAATCTAAAACTTATTTAAAAACCTGTCTGGATGCGACGGCTTTTAATTAATCTTCTCTTAGTTTTTATACTATATAGTACCTTGAAGACGCAAGATCAATCACTGCTGTATTGTAATGTAGAGCTGGGAGACAGAAAGATAAATGAGCTATCAAGTTTAGCATTTTGATAGCTAAGTTTAATTTTAACTAGCTAGGGAACATACTGTGGATAGGTGGATAGAGTCATGAAATGGAGCTTTCATCTTTAAGACCCAATCTAGAGTTCATCAGAAAGGAACAGAAAGAGTTCCTTAATGTCTGGTCAGTCTCACATGGACTTCTCAAAAAAAAAAAAATAAAAAAAAATAAACAATTGCAGAAAACGAGAAACATCATCAAACAGCAAAAATAAGAATCACACAAATCTGATGGTATGTGACTGTATTTAGCACTTTTCATCTGCATATTCTACAGCTTCCACCCTCCAAAGACTCATTCAGAAGGGCACTGGGACCATTTCCAATGCATAATATTAGACATACATGAGAGTTGTGGCAGAAAGACGTTTCAGTACTTTATAAGGAAGGGTAAACACACTGTCATGCACATGATGGGGAAGAGAGAGGGAAGTTTATCACTCAAGGGTACAAAATGAGTCAGCAGCAGAGCTGACAGCAGAACCAAGGAATCCTGACTCATGAGTTATTCTATCCATGAGGCTTTCCACAGCACTGCAAGTAATTGATATAACAGGCATGTCATTCATCCTTTAGAAAGTACCCATTCAGGATGAGGGACATTCAGGCCCTTATGTCTTTTATGACTCACAGTCACTCAAATTATGATGTGTTTCACAGAATCTACCACAGAAACTTTAATTCTTGTGATTTCTGCTTGGTCCATTGCAATGATTTTCATCTTAATGCGTGCCACGCATCCATCACAGTGACGACTTCATAAGTGCTCCACCCAGTCCTACTGCAATGACTAATGCTAATGCACTGCACCAGTCTGAGAAGAATTTCCATCATGCATCATTTTAAGATCATATTGTATTCAACAGGACATTTAAATTAAGGCAGTTCTTGTACATATGGTTGCTCTGAATCTTAACTCTGGCCTTTTTCCATTAGATCAGTAAAAAGGTTGAGCAGGGGATCTAAATAAAAAGTAGCTTTCTTTCTGCCTGCATTTCCAAGGAATTTATAAACACCCATCGCTCAGGTTTTCCACAGTCTGGATGAAAGCGTCTTTTTCCCAGAGGTATATTCTGATACACTGGGGTGAGAATTACATTCACAAAAGCCAAAGGAAATGCTGAAATCATTGCTTCTTGTTCCATCAGGCCTAGAGTAACAGTGGGATTTGTAGTATTTTTTGCTTAGGGAGAACAGTGTATCTGTGCTTTCTCACATAGTAAAGAAAGTAGATGCAACTGACATGACTGATAATTAAATCTTACCCAAATAATTAAGTTCCCAGTTACTCTCTGCTATGATACTGGGGCTCTGGGCACACAGTTAATAACACATAGCACCCATTATTTTACCAATGGGTTGAAGATGTTGTGGCTATGTGACACAAAGAGACAACCCGGTATTAATTCATTCAGCTGGCTGAAAATTTTACCAGAATATTTTGATGATTTAACTTTGCTCCAAAGGACTTTATTTGGTGTAAGACACCATCTGTCCTTCACTATGTGGCATAAAGCCTTGAAAAATCGTCCCTCTGTAGCTTCTGGTTTACTTATTCAATCAACAGGTGCATTTTTAACCACACCCGACCCAGATCAAAATTGTAGCAGGAGCTGATGCAGCAGGGCACATGGCCTCAGAGTCAGGATGCTGTTTTCTTCTCAGCTCACTCCATATGCTTGTCAGTGCAAGATTATGTGCTGCTATTGCGCTGGTACAGGGATTTTAGCCAGTCTGTTCCATGTTCCATGCTGTGGTGTGTGATGTGGCTTTGGGACTGCAGATATCCTGGGAGGACCTGTGCCAAAAGAGGGTTTGTGTTCTGCAAGGGCAGGCTCTCGTTACTAGAGCCAAATGCACAGCAAAGACATGCAGGTCAACCATTTTTAATAGATTAGAAATAGAATATGACTCTGGCCATTTTTATACTCTGTTTATACATGCTTTAGACAGCCCTCACACGTGCAAAGTCCCATTGGAACAAGAGTTCACAGGGAGTAAATCTCAAGCCTGTAGCTTAGAACCACTTAATCACACAACAGACTTCATTTCTGGCAGAAGTAATTAACAAAGGTTCAGTCATCTAATCAGGGAACAAAGGCATGGCTCTGTCACCTCATTGACCAATCACACCACCCGAATATCGAATCTTGACTATTGACTACTCACAGCAGAGGGTTTGCAGTACCTCCCACACCAAAACACGCATAAACAGAGGCTGCAGGTCAGTCAGTGCAAACCCACTGTGTAAAACAACTGCTGCTGAGCACACAGAGCTGGAGAACACAGGAACCAGGGGTAGGGAGGGAAAACAAAGCAAAGCAGCTAAATTTGCTATCCACTGCAGATTCTGCTCAGCTGAGTGTAAAACAGCAAGAAAAAGGGAGTGGAAAGAAAGATTGGAAAAGAAGATGTTCCCTGTGTGTCCTCTTGATAAATGCTGCCCAGACAAAAATTCAGAAGTGTGGGAGCACTCAGGTTTTCACAGGGCTTCTCTAACAGCAGTGAACTGTCTAAAAGCCCATCTTGCAGGACTCCACACTATATACCAATCTTCCCGGACAGAGCATTCCTCAATCACTTCCCTTTTCCATATGCTTGTTTTGCCCAGTGCCAAGCAAAGGCATTCTGCCAAAGCTGATTTCTTCTGCCCTGCTTGGAAGCTTGGAATGCTCCTTTGCATTGTGTTCAGGCTTCCTTCTTTGTACCGAGGTGAACTCTTCTGCGCTATGAGAAAAGTAAAGTGTGGGACAGGGAGGGGGCTGAGGCTCAGTACTAGGTTTTCCTGGTAATGGCTAGGGCAGAACTGAGACTGGGAGCAGCCTAAGACAAAGTTCCCATTCAGATCATAGCATCACACCATGCTCCTGCCTCTGCAGTATAATGAATAATAGCCCCATCATCCAGGCACCTTTTTTATGGGGGATCCATCAAAAACAAAACCAAACTGAAGAGCTCAGGTTCATTCTAATTTATCATGTAAGCCTGACTCTGAGAAAAGCTGTCTTACAAAAGGATTCACACCTTCAGAAAACATCCCCAGCCCTGTTTAAGAACTTTGAAAACAAAACCCAGTCTAAGGAAACCCTGAAAGATTTGGAGTGCAATGGCTAGTTCAATTCAAAGGGATGTCATTTAGCAGTATCTTCCACCACAGTGATGCCAAAAGAAAACCACAATGAAAGAGGTCAAATAGCATGTAAGGGGCTAAATAAAGAACTTAAGTTCATACATCCAAGTACAGCAGGGCTGGTAATGAGAAATTCTAAGGCAAACCCAGTTTTGCACCAAAACACTATGCAGAGAAGCTAGAGAGCTGGGATTTATTTTCAGACCTGGCACTGTTTTTGTGAATGACTTGGGCATCATCAATACACCTTGTTCTAAATCTTTATTTCCTTAATCATAAGAGAGAGCAATAATGCCAATAAACTTCAGAAGAAGCAGGAAGGTAACATTTGCATAATGTTCTGGTTTGACTGAGAAAACAAGAAAAGGCAGGAAGACAAGGCCTACCTAGGTCCTTTCCTGTGAGGATGCAGTCAGGAATAGTGGAAGGTGCCCAGCTGCCCACACAGAGACAGATGATGATTGTTCCACTCTGGCTGCTCTTGGTCATGCAGGATAAAAGCTGTGGGGGAATCTAGGTGCCAGTCTCAGTTTGCCAAATTGCTTAGGTATTCAGCCTAGGTCTAGGAGTTTATCTGAGTGAGTCTTAACACGCTGGGTTATGTTCAAGGTCAGGAAGGTTTCAGTGAGAAGAATGAACTGAATGCATAAATGAATGTGCAAAGCCAAGAGACCAGGCCAAACTGAAAGGGGAACCAGGGAATCAATGCATTGCTGAAAAACATAAAAACATCTCCCACTTCTTTTTTTACCCCCACCCTGAACATTATATAGGAAGACCAAAGAAGAATCTGATGACTGTGGTGGAGGCTAGTGGGCTAGTGCATCCCTCCAGCCCTTCCCAGCTATGACCAGTATCATACTGTGATAGCAAAGAAGTTAGTCAAGAACTAAGAGTTTCTCATCAAAGAGATCTGAAGAGTAAATTCACTCACCAGAGTAACCCACCAGCTTCCTGTAGAATCACAGAATCATAGAATGGTTTGGATCAGAAGAAACATTAAAGATCATCCAGTTGCTAACCCCTGACTTCTACTTCACCAGGTTGCTCAGAGTCCCATCCAATCTGTCCTCCAACACTTCCAGGGAAGGGGCATCCACAACCTCACTGACCAACCTGTTCCACTGCTCACCACTCTCACAGTAAAGAACTTCCTCCTAATTTCTGGCCTAAGCCTCCTTTTTTTTCTGTTTAAATGCATCCCCCTTTGATCAGTCCTTCTGGGGGAGGGTATGTGCATGAGTATATGTATGTAGGAAAACAGTCCTCTCATGAGACTGTAAAATCAGGCAATTAAAGGGATGTAACCAAATTCACCTGTAGGAAAAAGATAATTTCCTATTTCCTACCTCACAATGATCTCTCCCCTTTTTCCTCTTCCAGTGTTTGTACATACAGGATGGAACAGTGTACTTTATTTACCACTTCTCCTCCTAGGCTCATCACTTCAGCTGCTGAGGCCACATGGATGGCAGTTCAGTGTCCTGTGCAGCAATGCAGCTGGCACATGTTGGTTTCCGAATCCATGGGAGGAGATGGCCAAGAAGTGAGAATGTTTCCCAGAGCAGCTGCAACTGACCCATTGCAAAAGACACACAATGAGGATTTCACCAGCCACTTAAGAGTTGAGCTCGATGATCCCTGTGGGTCTGTTCCAATTCAGATTATTCTGTGATTCTCAGTATACCTGAGTCCCTGAGGTCAGAGACAACATAGCACCTTCTTCTCCAAGTGAGAAGTGGCAATTACTTCCCTGAAGTGATTAATCAGGTAACTTCTAAGGAGCTTTAATTGCTGACAGCAGCTCAGCTTCTCCAGCGCAGGGTCATGAACGTTGACAGAGTGGTTATAACCAGTTTGCACTCCTCTGCCTTGGAGCAACAGAGCTTTCTCCATTTGAGGTATCACAGGAAGAGAAATGAGACAAATGAGAAGGGGCACCGTTTGCAAAAGAAAATGAGAAAGATCTGGATAGATGAACAATAGCAGAAAAGTCACACTGATTATCTCAAATCACCCGGCAGAGGAGATTACACAAAGAACAAATTTAATCATGCAGGGAGAAGGGAAAGCAAGACAAGCCTTGCTTTGCCTCTCTGGCCTGCATCTCCTGCTTGCTTGCTGAGTGCTTGCAAACTGCTGAGGACCAGAGAAGTCCCGGTGCTGCATGGAGAAGACAATCAAAGCCAGATTCAGCAGAGGAGCCGCAGACAGGGAGCTGAATGTTCTCTGTGGGGTCAGAAGGGTGGGACAGCCCATGCAGCAGCAGTGCTGTGTCAGCCAGGTCTCTGCCAGGGTGGTTTGGTACCAGCCTACTGCAGCCAGGCAGTGGGGAGCCTGCTATCCAGCTGTGCTGGTCTCTCATGTCCACATCAGGACAGCCTGGGGTTACCACACATCAGAGTACCCCCAAAGCAGAGGAGAAACCCTCTTGTCCTTTTGTCAGCTGTCTGGTGGAGGCGTGCAGGCCAAGGTACGGTGGTTCAGAGGCACAGCTGGAGATGGTGAGGAAGGGAAAGGGAGAGCTGCCATGTTTTTCAAGGATATTGCAACCTTCATAGCAAATCAAACCAAGTGTCCAAGTCTTGTAACACCTTCTCTTAGGCAGCGGCTAGCATTAAGGATAGATGTAAAACACTTAAAATGGGAAATAACTAACTAATATGTCCACTGGGGAAGTTTCTTTATAACCCCAGGCAGTTAGTGGTTGGATTTATGCCCTGAATCTCAAGGGCTGATATTTCTTATAAATTTTTTATTTTCTCTAATGTAACTGTGAATGTTCTCACTGTCCACAAAAATAGCTTTCTTTTTTTCTTTCTTTTTTTTTTTCCACTAAGGCCATGAGCTCAGTGGGTGACACCCTGCAGCAGGGAGTTCCACAGTTTAATAGGGTACAATAAAAAAAACTCTCAACACAGATCTGCATTGCTTTTTGATTCAAAGGATACCCTTTTGTACCAGTACTGAGAACCTTTTTAAATATTATAATTTATAAACTTCTGACATACTCTTTCTTATTCATCTCTTCTCCAAACAATATCTTCCTTCATCGTTTTCAGTTTTTCCTTATCTGAAAAATCCTTCCAAGCCTCCAGACCATTTTCACTGCCTATCTGCAAGTTCTGCTATATTCTCTTTTTTTTCCTATAAAAATATAAGCTGATGAGAAATTAGCTAAGTATGAAAGGTGAGGGTTTATCAGTAACTCTATAATGGTATTACATCTTTAATGTTAATTTCTATCCTACGCTGTAGATATTTATTCTATGCATCTAGTTATGCAAGGTTCAAGGAAAGATGGGGGGGTTTCTAGCTGCTCTGAATAAGCATCTTTGTACAACAGCTATCTCCTGCAGTTCCTTATGCCTGTGAATACAGCTCCCATCTTCTGTCTTAGTGCACGTTATCAGGCTGTGATTCTTGTTGGGGATTGTCATTAGGGTGGCGAGCTGGTAGAGTTATATAGCTGCCCAACTCCTATCAAAGGAGAACTTGAAACACTTTCTGTTATTTTTAAATATAGCCTTGTATCACCTCGTTTAACTTTAATGTTCCGTTTGAATGAATCTCTCTGTAGTCATCTAAGGGAATGCTCCACAAGGAAAAAAACACTGAAAAAACTTGCTGTTTTTTTTTCTCTGTTAAATTCTTCTCTGAAGTGGTGTTCAGAGAGGAAAGATTTCTTGAGTGAAAGGACTAGCACAAAGCTTATGGCAGAAAGTCAAATCCCTGCATTTCACTCCCTTTTGCTCCCTCATGAGATCTTGTCACTAGCAGAGGTTATGGGTAGGCAATCACAAGTGATCGAGTTTCTGATGCTTAACCAGTTACTGTTCATCAGCTGAACCACAGAACCAAAGATGTCCATATTTCATGTCCACAGAGACAGGAAAAAAAAAATCTCTTTGCTTAAACTACCTTCTAGGAGCACACCAAAGGGCAATTAAAGCTGGCCAGCTGTCACTCACTCGGCTATGAAAGCACATCCGTTCTCTCAAGCTTTCCACACCTGCAATGATTCCTCAACTCACAAGAGAGCAGGGTGGAAGCAGCAGGAAAACTGTAAGGTACGTGTATAGAACAACCTGTCAGACCCTGCAGCCACTTGGCCTTGTGTGTATTGCACACCTGAGAACACAAACCAGTAAAGGCACCACACAGAAACATAGCCTCTCTCATCTCAGGTCCTCCTTCTCCCTTCCCCTCACTAAACTTCACCTGAGGTCAGAGGAAGGGTGAGTCCAGCCATGTGGGCCAAAAGGAGAAGTTGGAGTGGGGGTGGTGTTGAAGCCAGGGCAATGCTCCTGACACTGCCACAGGAGGGGTGGCAGCAAACACCAAGGTGTGGCAGGACAGACTGGCACCACAGCACCCACTTCTGTTGGGTACTGCTAGCTGAAGCTGCTGAGACAGGCGAGCCCCACATCCTCCAGGAAACCTCTCAGCCAAAATAGTCAGCATGACTAAGGTCAGTGCTTGCTTAAGGTAATGCACCAGCTCCAGAAACAGCCTGGTTTGAAGCCAACTCTGAGCTTTCATGACACAAGTGCTTTTTTGGTGTGAAAAAGAAATTGAGTTGACAAACATTGCTAATAGGAGGAAGAAATAAAAAGAACCTTCTCCTTATTGAGATACATTGCTGTATTTTCTGGGTTGTTTTCTTGCAGGTTTGGAAATAAACTCTGAGCTGTTTTGCAAACCCTTCATATTCAGTGCAAACATCTTATTTTATTATCTGCCTTTCTGTTGTTGGTCTTCTTTCTTCTTCCTCATTTTTTTTTTTTTTTTAATCCATTCAACCATTTATTGGAACTTCTATTCTCCAGTGTACATTTCTTCTTTGCTATACTATCTCCTGCTTTCCACAGATAAACACCTCACACCTGGGAGACAGGCTCCTCTAATTAGTATTAAAACCTGAAGTTTTTTTTCCACCCTTCTTTGAAGCTTTCTAGGATGCCTTTTCATGCATAATAATGTTCTCAATGCAACATAATGCAACGCTCAATCAAAAGATGCTGTAGCAATCACTCTCCAACAAGAAACATGGGCCTTTTCTCTTCCTCTGTACAGATGATGGTGAGGCAATAAAAAGTCCAGCCTGGAAGATGTGTTCAGAAGTGGCAGTTTACACTTGTGGCAGCCTGTGGCCCTCAGCACACTCTGTACAGAAGGTTCAGTGTCTTTTGTCATCTCTGCAGCTCCCCACCGCCTTCTCCGGCACAACAGGAGTTCTGGCTGCCTGGTCCCCTGTCAAATAAATCCCTTCAAACAGCAGTTCCCTCTCAGCCAGCCAGCCCCCTGCACAGCATGGGACACCCACAAATCTTTTCATTCTTCCCTGCAGATCTCTTGTGGTTTAAGTCCCTGACTGCTGCCTAAGGGATGCCAACTGTGCTGCTGCCTAATGAAGACACCAAGGTCCCAGGCACTATGAATGCACATGCTATAGACCATTTCCAGTGGAGACTTCCTTCAGAAATGTACAGAATCTGCTGTCTTCCCACAGAGCCATCTAGGCTTCAGTGGATGGGAACATCAGCATTCTTCAACAAGAAGCTGTTTCCTGACAGTTTTTCTGGTCGCTTCCTATTCAGAAACAAGCTAGGGTCACCCCTCTGCTCCCTGAAGCCAGACAAGTAATCCCACAGACTTCATAAATGGTATTGCCAGCAACAAAGAATCACTGTAGCCACAGCTAGATGATGTCTGCCACAACAGGAGCCATCTAATCTTACAATCATTTGGATTATTGTTTCTTATATTAATAATTTATTAGTGAATTTCTTTTCTCTGTGTTTGAATGAATATGCAAATGCACAAAGAAATGTTTGCAGGCAAAAGCTAAAATGGTGAGAGTGGAACTTGAGTGCTGTCGTAGCAACATCCACAACTTGGCACCCTTGCAGAGGGACCAGTCCTACTACCCTGGACCTTGTATGAATTTCAAAGGAATTTGAGTGACTTAGGGTCTTCAGCCTTCACCTTTCTGACAAATGTCATTACAATTGCTCTTCCAGTTCCACTCAGCTGCTTCCAGAAATCCCACGATGAATAAGACTTTGCTGTACATAGCATCACTGAACTCTGTGGGGCAAGCTGGAAAGTGCTACTAAGAATGATAACAGTCAACCAATAGGTATGTTTTAAAACAAAACAGTTAATTGAAGGAATTGTTCCAATGTCAGTCCCAAGCAGGATAGAGGCTCTGAGTTTAGTTGTCCACAAAAGCATTCAAAAGCTTTCTTAGTTTTCTACTGTAGCTGATCTCAACCAGCCATATCAAGGTAATGCCATACGCACGAAGGACTGAAGCAAAAATAAATACCTCCCCAGTGTCAGATCCCAGCTCTTTCAAGTCAAGTAAAACTCCTGAACTCTAGGATCCGTTCTTCCTCTTTTAGTCAGTCCATAAGCACACTCCTACTGATTCCAACAGATTTTGTCTCAGAGATGAAGAAATCACTTGGGACCTTGGAGATCTCCATGGACAGGTCTTTCAGGACTACACAGACAGGTGGGAATTGGTGCCTGAGCAGTGCCACCCTCATGGGTGTGTAGTGACATCGCATCAGGAATCACAAGGGGACACTGTACTAAGGAGAACAGGGAGAAGGCTTGGGAAGACAAGACGCTTGGGATATTTGTTCCAACTCATCCCAATCCTAGAAAGCCTTGAGGACCTAAATTAGTCCAAGAGTAGCTAGGAACTAAACAGGGGGCAAGAGGGACTAGGGATTTTTCTGGACCTGGTATTCTTCTGGACCTGGAAGAAGAGTAATGAATCCTGGAAACACCTGTGAAAGGATTCAAGTGTATCAACATCAGACTGTAGTATTGTATGAGGTGTCCAAGGATTGCTAAATTGTCTGTAGAGGACAGGTGGATGAGACAAAAAAAAAAGTCCACAGTCGAGTCCTGCCCTTCTGGAGAGGCAGCTGGAGAGGCTACATGACTGCTCACCTGTCTGTGGGTGTCTTTAGGCAGTCTGTAGATAAAGTCCAGATTCAGGCAGCCAGACCTGTGTTTCAGTGGGGATTCTTGTACTTCCTCAGGCATCTGATATTGGATTGTGACACAAGCCAGGATGCCAAGATGGAGACACTGCTGGTCTGATGCACAAAGACAGTGCTGGCTGACAAAGACCCCCCCACCCCTGGTTTAGAATGTCAGGGGAAACATGAGAATGTAGCATGGCAATTACTAGCTTGCTTTTCTTTAAATATTTCTTGCCAGAATCCCCCCATCCCATCCTCCTCCTCCTCCTCCCCACACAAAGAGCTAGCTAGGCTCACTGCAGTTATGAAAATTATCTAAATGCCCACTGGGCTGAGGGGTCAGCTAGTTCACCAGCCATAACAATTAAATTCTGGTTATTACTGTTTCATTACTATACAAACTAATCCCATACATCTCATGAGCTGATGTTGAGGTGACTTCACGCTCTTTAAAACTCATGCTATTAATTAGAGTGCAGTCAGCTCTCCTCTGATTTGCAGCCTCCCTTCTCCCCACCACCTCTGAGAAACCTGTGTCCCTGCAGCCACAAGTACTCCTGGTACCCCAAAGCTGGGGTCCCCATTAACACCCCCACCTGTTTGCATCACTTTTTCCTTGTTATTCTAGTCCTGAATTCCCCTCAAAATTCTGCCTCTTATCTTGAAGCTTTGCTCTCTCTTTTCTGAGACCCTTGCCTATTAAACCAGCTTCTGCTTAAACAGAATCAGCTAATCATATTGAATTATGCCAGATTTTAATGTGGCTTCCTACACAGACACATGCCCATAGGGATCTGGGCTGAGAACACCAAGCCCACATCATCTTTGATCTAAGACACTACAAGATATAAACCCTTGATCATATTTCTAATGCTAATTAGTCATCACCTTCCCCTTTTCATAAGATATATGTGTCTAAGAACACTGTTGCTGATTTGGTCATGGCCAAATTAATGGTTGTATGTGCAGTATGTGGTGGCATTTCTATAAGAAAGTTTAATACTAGTGAAGTGGTTGCATTGAATCAAAAATTATAAACTTTTGCAGCTCTCCTGTAATTGCTATTCAGGGAGTCATTGTAAAAGCAAGACTCCAAAAGAAAATGAGCAGCAACATTTTTGTAATGAAAGCAAAATGTCTTCCATGAAAACCATAGTCCCCATCCTTGGAAAACTCTGCATTATAGCCTGCAAAATGCAGACTCTGATCTAAAACTGAGGCTCCAGCCCTAAAATATCCTATTACTTTTTGTAATTTCTACACTCGAACTGTTATCATGTAAACCAACAATTACAAAAACAATAATGGTGTAGGTTTCCCTGCTGCCATTATTTTCTCTGAATAGTAGTGGCAACATATCCCCAGCCACTATTAGGAATCACATACAGTTCATGCTCTTATGCTACTGCAAAATGATCGCACATAATGAACCACGTACAGTGTAATTGATGGAAGCCATATAACTCATGCAAACAAATGGATGCCTAACAAATAAACATTTCCAAAATGAACAAGCACTATTTGTGTGTTCAGCTGAGATATGAGCTGTGTCTGCTGCAGGTGACAGACAGAAAGTGACAGAGACTGACAAAATAAAATGAAAACCTAAATATTTACTAATTTAATCAGTTCTTTCCTTCTTCTTTATGTCTAGGGGAATGTACTTTCTAGCAGTCTTAATTTTAGTCCTAAATCTTAATTCCAGTCCTAAGGTTTTGTGGGCTCTAGTATACAGACATGAGAATTTCTCCATAGATAAGGTTATATTTGGAGATTTACACTGGCTGATGTATAATTACTGAATTCAATTTTCAAATTTGGCATCAGGGAAAAATGGATTTGTTAAATAATGGCTTCAGCTGAAGATTTAGAAACTGTTAGAAAGTAGACATTTAAAGATGCCCATTGAAATTCAGACCTGTTTTTCTTATATTTCTTTGGGTTTCACTATCTTAAATCACATATGCTGTGCACACATCACTTTTCACCCAGTATCTCATCTTTACAATCTTTCAGACATTGGGCGGGTATTGGGACTCGAAACGAAGACCTTTAAAAGTTATTTCTATCATTTTTTGCTACTGGATTTAGCCTGGCAGAGAAAACCAATAGATGTGAGGGCTGTCATCAACGCCGTGCTCTGCTATGCATCAAGGTGAGAAAGGCACCTTTGTGCACAATGTAGTTTATGGACATTGCATTTCACTTAATGAAAGGGAGTAAAATACAGATGCTGTTTCCAAGTAGCAGGGTCTCCTCTTGCTTCCCTTTCAAGCATATCTTCAGTGGAAATGGAAACAAACAAATTCCAACCCCAAGTGGACCATGTCTTTGTTAGGAAAAAAAGAAGTTAGGCTCTTAATTCAGCGTAGCTTCATAGGCATAAAAGGCTTGTAAAGATGGAGCCACTTGCAGAAAGTGCAAACTAAGACTGGATCCCAGCTCCTTACTCATCTCAAAACAACAGCTGCTTTGGTTCTCCTAAGCCTTTCTTTCAGGTTAGCTGCTCTCTTTCCTTGCCAGGAGAAAATTCTGCTGGGATGTCTGTAGGTGAAGAGCAGAAAGTGCCGTGGGAACCTGGCTCGGGTGCACATAAGCAAGCAGCTGTGCTGGTCTCAGAAGTCACCTGTCCCTGGCTGCCTGCTCCTGTCAGTCTGCTTGCCATAGCTGCTGGCACAAGAACTTTCCTGGCCTTTAGCTGCTGCCCTACTCAGCAGTAGCCCAAAGCCACCCTCACCAGCAGCTTCTGTTGGTTTTTTGGGCTGTCAGCTGCAGTGGGCAGACACCAAATAGGCCTTGTCTCTGTTTCTTGGTTACAGAGTAAGATACACCCAACACAAGAGTGGGGTAGGCACCAGGGGGTGGCTGTAGTAGCAGTAAAGCTGCCAATCACTGAACACCAGAGCTGCCAGGAACATTTCGCTACCCACATTGAAACAAATGCCCAAAGTGTCATCTGAGGTCTTGCTTTCAAGGGAAAGTTCCAGCAGTCACATCAGTGGGGATGCAGATACAGTTTAGCAGAACGAATCCCAGCATGAGCACCATTATCCCCACATGAGAAAAGAGGTCTTAGGGACAGAGGGCTGGGGTATTGCAAATATTTTCCCAAATAACAACAGCTGATGAAATAGGCTCCCCTAACAGCCAAAAAAAATTGCACCCTGTGCAAAGCTTATACCTGTAAACTTTCATCAGTTTAAATCTACCTCTGTAGTTATATTGGAAGGATGTTCCCAAACAGGCAGAGTCTGAGGAAGGGATAAGGCACACGCCAGGAGGACCTGCTGGTTATGCAGGGTCAAGGGGAGAAGGGCTGAAGCACAGCTTGAGAGGAAAGCTGGGGGGCCAGGTCTGGCAGACCAGTGTTTAGGAGTGTTAGGGAAGATAAAATGCCCTTCAGGAGGAGGTTCTTGGGGATTATAGCTCTACACCCTTGAGCACACTGCTGTACAGCAGCCATGGTAATAATTAATAACAAGGAAATGATTCTCGCCCTGTTCTGGTCACCTTATTAAAGTGAGGATATTGTGGAAATGGAAAAATCCCAGCAGGACAGCACCTAGGATGATAGATGGATGGGATGCATTTTTAACAGAGCTCACTACATTTCAGGAAACATATTTCTGAAGGGAAAGTGGCTGCAAAGCTTTTATCCTTGCCTACTCTGCTGCTACCAGCTGCTTTCAGAGACAGGACAAGACAGTGCAAGGTGGACTCTTGATTTAAACAACTTGTGGCCAGTAATGTTGTGGTCTGTGGTCCTAAAATGCTTGGTTAAACCAGCAACCCTGTCTTTACCTTTTTTTGTCATTCTCCTTTGCCCTTTGTGTTCTTGCCAATGCAAGTTAAAGAAGCTGTATTTTCTCAATGGCCACAGTAGCACACAAAATCCAGAAGGAGATGCTGTTTACCCTAAAGGACTCCTAGAACCCAGTTTTCTAGTGCTAGGCCAAGCTGTAGTTTCTGTTTAATAAAGGATCCTCTTAAGTAGTCCCAATGAACAGGAAGTCAAAACAGGCTTTGGGTGCATTTTCTGCTATGGCAAAGCTGACTTGAACATAAATAGTGGATTTTGACCTACACAGATGCACAGGAGGGAACAGATTTTGGCGAAGCTGTGCTAGGATTTTAGCCAGAAGCAGTCCCCCCAGTAGGGGCCCTGCAAAGCCCAGAGGTCACCTCCCTTGCATGAAAGCAAACCAGGAACCCAGCAAAGAAAAATTTCCATAAGATCTTTCAGTGCCTTTCGCTCTGCCCCTGCAAATTCAGTCCCAGACTGCAGCTTCTCTTGCCAAGGCTTTTAGGTGACATGGTGCGCTAACAGAATGGGACATTCACCCTACCCTCACTGAGACACAAAGCACAGACCTTTTCCAAGGATCCGTGTTACAGTTTAAAGGGGTCAGGCAAAAAAGAAAGAAGCAAAAGAAAACCTTAGCCCTCCAAAACAACTGAACAAATATTTCCCTGGTTAATAAATAACAGGCTCGGCTGGGGAATTGTAATTGTGTGTATAATGCATCTCAGATCTACGGTATAATTACACTCTGGAAACCATTGACTAATAAAAGGCACCAGCCAGGGGAAAGGATGCCTTCTTGCCATGGGTTGACAGGCAAGCAACAAACAAGGTGCACTTTTTCACCTTCTATTCAATAAAACTAGGGTATTAAATATGCAGGCAGAGCACCTCCATTAAGCAATTCACTTCCTTCCTTTTCTTTCTCCTTTTTTTTTCCTCATCTCCTCCTTTTGTTTCCATCAAGACAGAGAAGGTTAAAAAAAAAAAAAAAGCTATATATGAAACCCCTGGCTATACGTGAGCTGTACTTTAATGAGGTTGCATCTTAGTCCCTCTGCTATACTAAGTAAACATGTTTCTCCCCCTGCAAAGAAAGGCTTTGCTTGCCTGGGCCAAAGGGAAAAGAGCTTAGGGAATACTAGGAGGCTTTTTCTCTGCCCACACCCCTTCCTCCATTCCCACTAAAATACAACCCTTCCTCACATTTCAGAATGAATGCTCATTCACCAACTTGCAGCAATATGAGCTATTTCCATATTGCTCACAATGCATTTGAACCTCAACAGGAAATCAGAGACCAGACAACTCACCCGAAAATCATGTTCCAGTTTCTGAAACTTGTCTAAATCCAGGAATCACAACAAAATTGGATTTAAAAAATGTGGATTTAAACAAAACAGCCAGGTCTTTTTCTCTAGCTTGCTCTGAACTGAAGCACTCAAGTCAGTGCATACCTCCAGCTATTCTGCCAGTGTCTCTCTCAGTCATCTCTATGATTTCAACCCTGGATGAACTGAAAAACAAGAGTCTTACATGGCTACATAACAGGACGACCACAAGATTATTGTATGAGTATTTGGAGTCTCTGGGAAATATCTGGTGTGGTGTTTTGCTGTTTTGTATCATGCATCATGTTTTGCAACATGATACAGAAGGGTAACAGGTTCAAAGTACAACCTAAGTCCCTTTTTCACCCTTCACTGCAGCACTGAGCAGGACTGGAGCATGTCCCTGACTTTGCCTCCCCTGCCTGGAAGCTGAACACTCAGCTGCTGCTGACATGTCTTTGCAAAGAAGTAGGAGGCAGTGTGAGCCCTCACACTTCCAGCTGCCCTGGAACTCATGAAGGAGAGCACGGACATGAATTCTTGCTCTCTTTGTCCCTGACCTACCCATCACAAGCCCTGCATAATAACCACTTGTGTCAGAGTTGGGTGAGCACCGGCTGCCTCAGTCTCCTCAAGCACTTCCTCACCTTATGACTATGAGATGTCTGTAAGTTTTTGCGTCTCAGCTCCTGAGGAGGGAAGCAGCAAACATGGCTCCCACGGAGTGAGGAGTCAGATATTAAGGTGGAATTGGGTGAGCTGCCATTTGAGAAACCCCACGGCTGCTCAGCAAGCACTCGTGGTTTCAGACGCTTCGAGCCGCTGCACCTCATTTCCCACCGGAGCATGCAGGAGTGCGAGTCCAGCAGTGACCCCGCTGAGCTCGCCGGCATGTGCAGATGTGCAGATGTGCAGATGTGCAGATGTGCAGATGTGCAGATGTGCAGCCTGGCCTTGGAACACACAAGGGAGAGCAGCAGAGCCTGGGGAAGGAGCAGGGACACAGGAGCTGGCTTGGGAATGTTTCCTGACTCAGCAGCAGGGCGTTCTCTCGCCAAGGCCCTGCCGCTGCTAATAGCTTGTGGTAATGGAGAAGCGTCTCGCAGGCAGGACGGTGGGAGGCTGATCAGCTCCGGCAGAAGAAGTGAGGTCAGTGATAATGAGTGACAGCGATGAGGAATGCAAATTGCAAGAGGATTTATGGAGCAGTTTCTGCTCAGCGAGCAGATTCCAGATAAGTGGACTGTTAATAAGGCAAGCAAGCTCTTTGGCAGTGCCAGCTGTTGGAGGGGGACTTTTTTGACTGGCATTCACACCAGACCAGCTGCAGGGGTACCACCAGCACAGACAACACTGCACACATATCCCTCACCACACACACAGAGGTAGCACGTGGGATAAGGTGAAAGAAAGCAGGGATAGGTGGCAGAAGACTGCTTACCAGCACACAAGGGAAAGCCAAAAAAGAGGACAACTTAGCAGGCTCAAGCCATAACCAAACCCATTTTTATCTTCTCTCAGCCCCTTCCGTCTTCCTCAGAATACACTATGGTGTTAGATGAGTATCTCTCACTATTCCTGCCAAAGATGAAGTGACCAAAAGGCATGCACCAAAAATCCCAGCAGAGCTGGGAAAGACAAGCTTACTTTGCCCACCTCTTGCCTGCACAAGCTTGAGTGTCTCAGGATTATTGCTGCTGTGAATTACAAATGGTAGGTGTCACAGGCTCTGCTGAGGAATGCCACACTCAGGGCAGTCTGCAGAATGTTGGTGACATACTAGAAATCTCTTTTTGTTCAGTATTATTCCTTCCAAGAGCTGTGGGATTTTGTCACAATAAAGCCTCTCAGCATCAGAGGAGCAGCCAGTTTCCCAGCCACAGAGCTGCCACCCTCAGCTACTTGGTGCGGTGACACACCTGAGCCTGCAAACCTTCCATTCCCAGCACTGGCCTTGAAATTTTACTCCAAGTAATGTGCCCACCAGAAAGTTGTTAGATTCAAGTCTTCAGGTTAAGGAGGCCTCACAGACGAGCTGCCATTGAGCCCTTGTTGCTGGTAAGATCAAGTTCTCCCCATCAGAGGAGGTAAGCTGGAAAGCCCCACTCAAATTCTTCTTGTAAATCCTGAGCTGGGGATGCCCCAGCAGGCTGTGCTGGAAAGGTCTTGCCTCAAGAAAGAGAGGTGATGGGAACAGGCACTTCTGGACAGACCATCCTTAAGACAAAGGAATGGCAATGGATCCTCTCTCTCACTGGAAAAAGCAGAGCAAATTCCCAGGCTAAGGACCCTCCCCTGGGAGGCTATCCCCTCCTATCCATGTTCTGAGCCAGGAGACAGGGCTCTCACAAACATGCACGAAACAGGTGACACAGCAAGGGACAATGGGTGACATGGACAAGGGATGTTGGATCCTGCAGCAGCCAGTGCTCAGACTGTGTTATTTGCGGAACCGCAGCAGCCATGTGTGCTCCTTGGTTTCCTGACAGCACCAGACCTCCTGGCAGCATTTGGGCACGTCCTCCTGGAGCAGCAAAGGGGCAGGGCAGTGCACATCTGCATCTCAGCTACACCACAACAGGGGTGTGAGAGACAGAAGCCAAATGAGCTCATTTCATCCTGAATACATGAGACTTGACAAGCCTATTAAAGGGCTGTAGCCTACTGTGTCTCGTTATGAAAAATTAGTGCTGTCCTATAAAAATACTGGAGAGAGTGTGTCACTTAAGGAAAGAATGTCTTGAGGATATGGTCTTTTCTTAATAGGCCCTACATCATCAGGGACATACATACATCAGGAATGAGCCAAGGGGATTTGGACCTGGGAGCTAGTATTGCTCAAGTCTGACACCTTTAGGATACTCTGGTTTGCCCATCTCTTCCTGCTTGAATGAGGAGCAGCTACAGTAGCCAGAGGTTAAATGGACCAAAGAAAAATTTTTCTTGGTTTTTGCAGTGCCTCAATGAAAAACTCAGTGAGAAAAAAAATAACAGTTTGGATTTAAAAAGAAAGAAAACTGTGTAAAGGTTTCCAGCAAAATAAAAGTAAACCACAACCATTTCATCTTTGGCCAAACCCAAACTGGGTCAATTCAAACACAATGTTTTTTTCTTCTCTGAGTTATTCAAACTGCTGCCTAATCTTTTATTTTTAATGTAGATTAGTGTTAATGCCATTTCACAAAACAAAGATATTTCTATGAAAAGAATGTCAAAATTAAATATTTGAGTATTTCAAAAATTAAATACTTCAATCAAATCCAAGATGTTTTGACATTTACAATAATTCTTAGCTCTTTTCCCTCTGGGTTTTTGGGGGGTTTGGTCATTTGGATTTTTTGCTATAACTCTTTGTCAGACTTGAACTAAGCACATCCACAATTTTGGCTTTTTCATGTTCTCCCCACCTCAGACCCTGCCACTCCTCAAACTAGTTCTTGTTAAGGGGTTATCTCCACTTGTCAGGTTGAACCTTCTCATGGCTCTGGGGACTGACCCAGTGTAAAAATAAGCATAAAAGCATTTTTCATTCTGTCTCTTCCCCAGTATTTAGGAAAGGCCCAAGGAACTCAAACATCTCTGTACATTTGCTATGACCATGGGCAAACAAACACATCAGCTACATGTACGCAAACGATCGATGGAAAGGCAAAGGTGAGTTCTACGAAGCTGTGCATTTTACTGGAGGAATGCATAAACCACATGGGCAGAATGAAACTATCAGCCCCTGCTGAAGCACAGTAAAGCCCTACCAAGAAAGCTATGGCTATGATGGGGAGAAGAGCAGCAGCAGCTCCTACAGTAAGAGACATTGGTCAGCACCCTCAGACATCAGACCTTCACATCTCAGGTATGTTCAAACAAAGGTTAACTCAGTGTCTTTTTCTGAAGTCTATTCTTATAATTAAAGTGAAAAGATTTCTCCTGCCAGTTACCTAGGAATGTTGCCTTCCAGACAGGCAGAGGAAAGAACACACATATGACAGCTGGAAGAGAAACCAAAGCGCTTTGCCTCACAAAAGAAAATACAAATGAGCAATCTGAGTGCCATCAAACCTGCTGTGAGAGAGAAAGAGAGAGAGAGAGGTAGGATCAAATCCCTTGTTAGACCTTAAGCTCTCTGGAATTAGGCCACTTTAAGAAGTAAAAGGACTAGAGTTTAAAGGATTCTGAGAATTTCCCATTCCTTGAGATAACTATGACCTTTACAAAGAAAACTACAAAGAACCCAGAGCATAAAGGAATGAGACTTCTGTGTCTTTCCTTTTCTTTTTCTTTCTTTCTTTTCTTTACTTTTTTTCCCCTCTCTCTGCTTTCTTTGTAGAAACAGGTAATTGTGCTGCCCTTTCTTGGAAGATGCAGTTCTCCCTCAGCTAGAGCTTCATAATAAAAGTGCCAGTACTGCCACCCTTGGCCAATGCAAAATTTGCATGGAGAATACAGTCGTGTGAGACTCATCATTAACAAACCTGTCTTTACAGCATGCTCTGGAGCAGAGGCAGAAAAGATACAACTACTGGGGTAAAATCTAGCCTAAGTCTGTTGAAGTCTTAGCCTAAATCCACTGATGTCTATGTCAACTTCCCTAATGAAGATGGACAATAGCTGCCCCAGGTTACCACCTCGATTCAAATGCCTCACACCTACACAGGCATGAAGTGGCCAGTGGTGCACATTTCAGCTCCTCTGAGAGCTGGTACCTTGTGTCCACAGATGTCCACTCAGAGATTAACTAAATCCACCTGCTGACATGTACACCATGCTCTTCTGCCAGTCTACCACAAAGGTTTGCATGCTTCAAAGAAAATGCTTGGAAGAAATTCCCTATAGCTGCAAGAGATTCCCTAGCTAAAGAGATGTAGCTACAAGCTGTTAGTATGTGAACCACGGAAAACAGGAAGAGGATGAGGAAGGAAAAGGAATTTAGAGTTTGGTTGCTATGGAGAGTAAGGATAGTCTCCTCCACACATCCAGGCAGAGAGTACATTGTGTGGTCACAAGAGTATGGAACACAACATGTCCATCACATGTACACAGCAAAGGTACTCTCTGTGGCACACCTGCACACAAGGGACTGGAAACACTCCAAAGGACACCCTAAATGGAGGTAGTCAAAGCTCAGACTTTCACAGACAGCTGTGTTTTGTTACCAGAAACTCAAATATGAATAAAAGCTCCTGTGAGCATGCAGTCATTTGCACAGGCCCAGACAATTCCAGGCGTGCATGTCTGCAGCCAGACACACAATACAAGGTACCCACACTCTGAGTGACAGACTTCATACACCATCTCATGCTCTCAGGAACATGCACGTGTTCCAAATCCCAACAAATTTATCTATAGTGATTGATTCATACAGCAGCACAAATATAAACCTGCTTCAAATAGGTTTCCACACAGACTCAGTAATAAACATCCACACACATCATTGAACAATTAATCTACACCCGCAGGTATTCCTGCCCACAACTCATGGAGGCACAGAGAAATGGGACAGTTGCCCAGCCAGATGCAAATCAGTTGTAGGCATAGGAATACCTGCATACCAGACTGCTACCAGGAGTCACAAACCTCACTGGGCAGGGCCTGCCTACTCTTAGGAACTCACCCCTCTCTTTGAAGGGGTTCAGCTTCTTCATCCACTTGGTGTTCTTTGTCTTCGAGAGTTCTTTCTATTCCTCCATCCCTCTTTCTCTCTGAAGCTCTGTTCAAAGAAGAATAACACAGCAGAACTAATAGCCTAACATAGCTGTCTGATGGCCTCCCTTTCATGATTACCACTTGACCACGTGGACAAATGCATATTTAGCTGCCAGTTGAAGCACAGTCAAAAAGAACATTAGAAGGTAAATGAAAGGGAGAAAAACTTCAGGGCTAAATCCTTCATTGGGTGCCAGGCAGCTAAAATCAACAGTATAACACTAGGTCTGAACTTGGCCCAGCATGGTGTTTTGATGAAATAAACAATTAATTAAGAAATATCTTCCCAGCAGATCTATTCTTGCGGCAGAGTATGTGAGAAAAACTCAGATCCATGTAAGAGTTCTATCACCACCATTACATGCTGGAGAATAGCATATAATTAATTATAATGATGGCAAAGATTAGATCCAAATTCCTTTACACAGTGTGTACACAGCCCAAACAGACAAAATAAATCAGAGTGCCCATACCCTAATCCAGCAGCTTCAGAGGATTAAATAGGTGCATTCTAATCACAGGCTGAGAGCAGCCCCACTCAGTATGCACAGAGGTGCCCCATGTGCAACCGTGTCTAAGGGATCCCAGGAAAAGTATCTCACTTGATGAAAAACATAATTTAGGCTTTGATCATCTGCCGTCCTTTATGATGTCCTGGCTTGCTTTCCCTCCCTAGATTTTGGCCTACACATTCCAGGCAAATTCCACATTCATCTCTCTTGAAGCCTCTCCTGCAATGCCACCTGGGGAAGGCACAAGTTTTCATTGTGTGTGCTGTGCTTTGTTGTTTAACGGTTGATGAACCGATCTTGAGGTGGCAGCACTAAAGACAGAAGGTGAGAAAGAGTGGGGTTTCTCCCCCTAAGACATTTTATTCAAAGTAAAATGCCTTTTGCCCTTCATTTTGTTAATATGGACTATACAAGAAGGTTGAGGTTACACTGCTTATAAAGCAAGTAGGTATTTTCTCCATCCATCACAAATGATTTTCAAATTCTGATGAAAAAATCATTTCTCAGAATGAAAAAAAAAAAAGCCTAATAAATAAAATTACAAAGAAACACATCTTTTCATGCAACAAGGGTAAAATTCATTTATTGTGCCACTAATCATTGGGTTAACTCCACTTCTGGAGTGGCTGAGACTGAATCAATCTCATTACACCTGCTGTGAGACTGAAATCTTATGTTAGGTAAGAATAGACCTGGGTGGCTCAGCCCATGGGAAACATCATAATTTGTCAGAATGAAAAGCTTAATTAACACATACTTTTCCAAAGTAACAATTTTTTAAAAAAAACCAAAGAGAAAAGCAAACAAACAAACACAAAAATATAAAACCCAGAACTGAAAATACAGTCATTTTTCCACTTCTCCAATCCAAAAAATGTCCTTTGGCATTCCTCGAAACCAAACATTTCATCTGGAGATGTTACAGTGAGTGATTCACAGCCTTTTTTCTGCCTGTGCTGGACCTGATCTGTCACAATACCTGTCTGCTCTCTGGTTTTCACTTATCACTGTTCAGCCTGCTCAGTGTGGATCTGCAGCATATTATTGGAAATGTGTCTCAGACAAGCAGATACATCCATGAGAGCCACAGGTAAAATGCATCCAAACTACAACTCCCATGAGGCACCACAGCCCCGTGGGCAGGCACCACCTGATTTCAAAGAAATGTACAGCAAAGTGCTTTGATTCATTTCAGCAACTGCAAATGTTTGAACCAATCCAAGCCAAAACATTCTGTTCAGAGTCTAACATTTTAAAGCTGTCAAAAGTTGCTGTATTTTATTTACAATAGTAATGAAAATGGTGTTTTCCCTCAGAGATTCATTTCCATGGGAAAACTCATGCTATGGAAGAACTGGAAGATAAAAGCCTTAGTAAAGTCTCCTCTGGCCTTTCACATGGGCAACATCTTCACTGCAATTATATCACAGGGTAAATTGCAGGAAGCGTGGACATACATGAGGCAGCTTGACCTCACATGCTGCTGCTGTGGGTAGCAGTAAAGCTAAAACAGGCCTGTATAAGCTCATCTGAGAAGCTGTATAAATAATGTGTTGGCACACTTCATGAAGTTTACCGCAACTTTAATTCAGAGAGGATGCTTATTCTATTCATCCTGAAATCATGTCCCTGGCTCCAACATGGACACGTCATCCAGGGGCTGGCTCTGTATGCAGCAAAAAGCAAGGCACAGTACCTAGGAATCCCAAATGGGTGAAATGAGATCTTCCAGAGAACTTTTCCTGAGAAGGATTACCTAACACATGGCCTTAAAGGAAAGGTAGCAGGATATTAATACAAAAGGGTAAAAAGAGTGTATGTATTTTTAGAGCTCCATAACACACCTGAAGTACTCCATCCACTTCTGAATTAAAAAAAAAACCAAAAGAAAGATAAACTAAATCCACATGTCCTTGCCTATGTTCCCCTCTCTCTTTTTCTTTCTGAGATAGAAGGTATAATATAACCTCTAGCACTTCACCACAGTCTCATGCTGTGAACCAGTCAATAATTTTTATTATCACTTATTATCACAAAAGCTGCATCACTCTCTGATCCATCAAGCATGGATCAAGGTCCCATTCCACCTGGTGATGAACAAGCAGAGAACAAAAATACAGTCTTTGTCTAAAGGAAAATCTACATATAAGGCAAGAGAGTGGCTGGCTAGAGGCAGATGGGGAAGAAGGAGTTAATGAGATCATTCATGGAAACATAGAATCACAGAATGGTTTGGGTTGAAAGGGACCTTAGAGATTATTTCATCCCAAACCTTGCTGCCATGGGCAGGATTTGAGGGCAGAACACAGAGGTGCTTTTGCAGATACTAACAGGGAAGAAGGCAGGAAGTCCTTCTGACCTTCAAACCTGACTGGCTCCAGAGAGAGTGTTATAAACGCAAAGGCAAATTTATGATAGAAATGAGAAATAGATTTATTAATAAACAACAAAGAGAGAAACAACGATAAAAATCCACAATAAAAAGATCAGCGCAGCGCTGGGTGGACAGGGTCTACACCAAAAGGTATAGGTTTCCCAAATCCACGTCTGAGGGTCCCCAAGCCTCGGTTTTTATAGAGGTTTTGTGTCCTTAGGCTAAAATTCCAGGCAGGTTTCATTCACCAAGTGTCTCTGATTGTTCAGTGAATGAATTTCCTGCCGTAGAATGATGACATTAACTTGTGTCCGGCCAGAATCTCCTCATATGTAAAGGAGATTCTGTATGTATTTCAATTTGTGTTGTCCTGGCAGGGCGGGGGAATTCGGGCTGGTGCCGATGGATATCTTGACTGCGCCTTTCTCTTTGTTCCTCCTGATCGCTTTCTCAACACCAGGAACAGCCCTGGTCTGGCAAGGCTCAGTTTTTCGGAGCCTGTCTTTTCACTATTGATCAGATTGTTTCCACAGAAGTCTGCAGGGCGTTGCTCAGGTCCGGAGGCCGACGATTTCCCTGAGCCAGCTCCATTGTAGGTTTGACGAGCCTCGTCCTGTTTTTTTTGTTCGTGTTGATGGGCCTTGCCAAAGTTCGTTATCAAGGTGTCGTTTTGCAATCAGTTTCTCCCCAAAGGAGATTTCGGCCAGCCCCAAGAAGGGGTTTTTCTGTACATTTTATATTTTATATCCTTGCAAACACATTTGTCACATTTATACAATTTTCGAATTTTTAATACATATGGTAATTTATTACAGTCCCCCACCTAATAATTTATCACATTAAAAATTCGTGCAAACTGAAATAGTTTAACCTTTGAAAAGAGGAATATTTGTATTCCTTTTTACCCTTTTTCTTTTAGTGTCTTTCTCTATCTGTTTCTAAATCATCATTTTCAATTGACAACATGTGTTTGCTCTCAAAGTCCTTTAAAGCCTGTACTGCTTCCTCACTTTTTTTCTCCTCTTCTAATAATAATAATTTTGAGAGAAGGGCCGTTTTATTTTGTGCTTTTTCCGGTTCTACTGGGAGCAGCCCGACCTTGGGAGCTAACCAAAGTCGGGCGTATTCTTTTTCCTCGGAGTCCGAGGAGGCTTTACGCTCCACGTGAGAGATTAACTCGTTACATGTCCACTTCTCAAATGTACCTAGTACTGGCCAGATGAGGTAATTTCGCAACTCTTGCCCACCCCAAACCTCAGCACAGTAATAGATCATCTTTGCCTTGGACTTCCTTTTTCTTTCGGGACACTTTTCCCAATTTCTCAACATCCACCCCAAAGGACTTTCTGGGGGAATGTCTAACAATTCCTTCGTTCTTTCAGAAGGGTCCTTTTCCTTAATTTCTTTTTGTACCTTACTTTTTCTCTGCCCCATAGTGAAGAGAGAAAATTCTTACCTGTTCTCTGCGTTGTGTTCTTTCGGTTATACTTGGGAAGTCAAAAAGACTGCCAATACTCACCTTCACGGTTTGCTGCACCGGGGTTTTTCTTGGCGCTCTGACCTTTCCCTCGGAACCCTCCCTGGGTTCTCTTTTGGGTTGAAAGAGTTTACTAATTCCCGAGCTCGATGGGACGTCCTCTTCCCCTTTCAACCCCCTTTGCGATCGGTCCTCCGGGACTCCCTTTAGCCCCGGGATTGACAAATGTGGCAGAGAGTCTCACACGGAATCGCTTCCTTCGCGGCCGGCCAATTCCCTCGCGGGAGGATGGAAACGCGGCCTTGAAGTCCACACTCGCTCCGTGATCAGATCACGTCTCACACACACTTGCCCAATCGCCTGCTCAACCTCACAATACTTACAGCAACTTTTCTTGCAAGGATGTCTTTGTGCACTTCAGACTTTTTACAAGCTACCAAGCCGCGGCTTTTCCTGAAGGCCCCGTGCCTTCCCGAGCTCTCTGGATCCGTTTCTTTTTATTGTGGTTTTTACCTTTCCCAAATTTGGTTCGGATGTTGGGGTGGGCTGCGGAGGTTCTCGACTTCCCAGGCCGCCGAAATCGGCGGGGGTACCCCCCTGGACAGCGAGATTCTCCCACAGCTGTTCCCAATCCGAGTCACGGCACCAATCTGTTATAAACGCAAAGGCAAATTTATGATAGAAATGAGAAATAGATTTATTAATAAACAACAAAGAGAGAAACAACGATAAAAATCCACAATAAAAAGATCAGCGCAGCGCTGGGTGGACAGGGTCTACACCAAAAGGTATAGGTTTCCCAAATCCACGTCTGAGGGTCCCCAAGCCTCGGTTTTTATAGAGGTTTTGTGTCCTTAGGCTAAAATTCCAGGCAGGTTTCATTCACCAAGTGTCTCTGATTGTTCAGTGAATGAATTTCCTGCCGTAGAATGATGACATTAACTTGTGTCCGGCCAGAATCTCCTCATATGTAAAGGAGATTCTGTATGTATTTCAATTTGTGTTGTCCTGGCAGGGCGGGGGAATTCGGGCTGGTGCCGATGGATATCTTGACTGCGCCTTTCTCTTTGTTCCTCCTGATCGCTTTCTCAACACCAGGAACAGCCCTGGTCTGGCAAGGCTCAGTTTTTCGGAGCCTGTCTTTTCACTATTGATCAGATTGTTTCCACAGAAGTCTGCAGGGCGTTGCTCAGGTCCGGAGGCCGACGATTTCCCTGAGCCAGCTCCATTGTAGGTTTGACGAGCCTCGTCCTGTTTTTTTTGTTCGTGTTGATGGGCCTTGCCAAAGTTCGTTATCAAGGTGTCGTTTTGCAATCAGTTTCTCCCCAAAGGAGATTTCGGCCAGCCCCAAGAAGGGGTTTTTCTGTACATTTTATATTTTATATCCTTGCAAACACATTTGTCACATTTATACAATTTTCGAATTTTTAATACATATGGTAATTTATTACAAGAGGAACTGGCCAGCATGCAGAGCTGGCCCACCATGGCTGAGCAGGGAGGTCATCATGGGCCCTGAGTCAAAACCAACTCATTGTGTTAGAGGGGGGATAAGGAAAGCTGGACAGAGGGCTGTCAGAGAAGAGCAGCAGAGGGTATACTCTGCCACTGTGCCTGGCAAAGCCTTTGTAGAGGTCCAAGCAAAATGTGCTGTAACACCCAGTGTAAGAGAGGGCTTAGCTCTGAGCTGGGGCCCTGGCTTGGAAATGCTGCTCTTGAGAAACAACCTGCTGCTGTAGAGTTTGGGGAGGATGTTGGGGGGTTGTCAAATTTTGCTCTTTAACCATTATGCTGGGCCTGACTACTCGCAGTTGCCAGTTGGAAGCAAGGAGAGAAAGGCTGAAAATTCAGAGGAACCCTGATCCCAGAGCTGGGTTTTAATGATGTTGTGTGAATCAAGCGAAAAAGTGTAGCATAGAGGATTGTATTCTGAAATCTGGAATGTGTTTTAAACAGTAACTTTCTCAGAGTTTCCTCCTAAGGTGAGCAGAGAAGCATTTGGTCTGCCTTCTTTTCCGTTCATTCCCTTTTCCTCTCTAATTTTTCCATTGTAAAGAAACACTGAAACCAGAAGGATCTCTGAGACACCAGACCTGATCAAGCGTGGGGCAGAATCTGCTCGTTCCAATTATCTGCCAGCCTAATCATAAAAATATCACGGTGCACACTCCATATGTCATTTTTATTGAATTCATTCAGGAGTTTCTCGATTAATCTTTTATTATTCCTTTCCAAATCCCAGGGTTCCCATAACAGGGGCTGATCAGCTAAAGCAATTCTCACTCTGAGAGGAAACAGTGAGAATTATTTTGGCTCTTGCATCCTTCAGTCACGTCACCAGAATTCCCTTATGGCCTTTTCTTTGAGTGCCTCCTGCCTGAGGCACTGTGCCTCAGTGCCTCAGCCCTCATCGCTCCAGACAGGAGAGCCTGACCCCACTAAGGACAGCATGCAGGTAAAACTTCAGCAATATCCCATCTGAAGGAGGAGAAATTAACATTCTCACAGTGAATAATCACAGGCGTTAGAGGTTGACTCCCAACATGTCTGGGAAGACACCTGGCCCAGACCAGCAGCATTTTGGTGTTTGTACTAAACGTAGCATCAGTAGCACCCAGTAGATCCAATGCAAAGGAAAAACAGCACAGTTTTCAACCTGAAACCCTTGGCTTGCCTGGTCTGAGAAGTCTGACCTTTCATGGCTCTAGCAATGGCATACCTACCAACATGATTTTTCACTCCACCTCTGTTTATGTAAGCAATTCCTATGCTGCTGCATGCAGCAGAGAGGCTGTAGCACTCCTGTTCTTCCCAGCCAAAGCTTCTATACCAGCTCAATAAAAAAGGCAATAAAGGAGCTTTCCATCCCACATCTGGGATGCATCCCACCTGTGCAATTCCCTTCACCTAGGCAGAATGAGACCTAAAGGTACTGAGAGTTTCCCCAGGCAGCTGTGTTGCCAATGAAAAAAATACTACTGGGAGAATAGTAGCTAACTTTTTGTTATCTCTAGGGTAGGATATTCCTGTCCCAGTATCTTGTTTGGCATCTTCATCACCACCTCATTAAAGCTTCAGTTCATTAATTAAATATTTAATACATTAAATGAGGTTCCTTTTGTACGGAGGAGCTGAGATCTTGTTGCTGGTGAGCGTGATGCTGTGTATCCTCCTGGGAGGCTCCAATTTGCCATACTAATTGCACGGAGACTCTTCAAAAGGCCCTGTGCTGAATCTTTGGCTGCTGAGCAAATTGTACTCTCCATCTCAGCAGGAGAGAAGCCTGAGCTGGGAAAGACACAGAGCAGCAAGCCACTCTTCTCCACGGTCCCTGGCAGTCTGGAGAGATCACCCATGTGGCAGGGCACAGTGCAAGGCAGCAATCCCAAGACTGAAAATAGCTTCCAGACCTCATCTATGTCAGTGTGCAGGGCGAGATGCAGCAGATCCCAGCTTTGCTAAATAGAGGAGGAGCCCTGCTAATTAGAGCTGTTAGATGGGAACCAGTTAAAGGCTTTCTATTTGCATTTTAAAAGGTCCCACTACTGCACCAGAGATTTCTACTCTCTTGGTTATATGTATCAGAGCTGTACTACCAGTTGACTCAGTACAGCAAAGATAGACTCTGGTAAAAAGCAGAGGTGCGGAAAGGGGAAGCTGGAAGAAAGGAAAGGGGGCAAGAATCTCTCAAAGCAGATGGGCTGCTGGTGGAACAGAACCTTGGGCCAGCTGTAAAACCATATTGCTGCCTTACTCTGCCCTCATCTACACTTTTTTGTCCCCAGCCTGCTGTTTGCTTCCACCTCTGTCATTGTGGTGAGAAATCAACTATTCACGTGGCTGAGCTGTGATAGAGAGGGTTGACACCTCTGGCAAGAGAGGGTCAGAAAAGCTAATTATTTTTTTAAACCTTTGTTCAGCCCCTTCCCCTGCCTTTCTCACACACACACTCATCCCTGATACCTATACAGAAAAATTATTAGCCTTACTTCTGTTGATATCCACATAAAGCTAAGAAACCAAATTCCCAACAGAAACTGCAATGGCCTGAACATATGGTTTAAATCTCAGGCCCATTTCCTAGGCTGAAGGAGGGACACACCATTATTGTATCATTGAGAACAACATTATTCTGTAGTACTGTTTGAAATCCAGTAACTAAACTGCAAAGTCTGTAGACAGTAGGGATTTGGACCCCAGATTTCCAGCATCAGATATGTGGCTTTTATAAGATAAATAAATCCTCTAGGAACAGGTGGCAGAAGGAATTGGAAGGAGCTTTGCCTCCCCATGGTAAAAGATGGCATCTACATGCTCAAGCCTTTTAAGAGGAACGTCTAACTTGGAGGATTAGGTAAGTAAGCTTAAAAAGGAGTTTAGGAAGGTTATTGGGCATGAGTTTTGAGCGGGGGGGGGGGGTGGGGTCCAGGAAGGTGAAAATGTAGGTGGATTAAGGTTTTATTCTGGGAAGGTGAGGGGAGGAGGAGGGATGGCAGAGAGAACACAGATTACAGTAACAGGCTGAAGTACAGAACACCGATTAAGAAACAAGCAGGAGGCTTTAGGTTGTCTGTGTGTGGTTAGGATGTTCTTTAAAGAATGAAATCAGGCTGCTAAACAGGGCCAGCAAAGCCCTGTTTTACACAGTGATAGGAAGGGTCCTTCCTGTGATAACCTGCAACCTCAAAAGAGGTTCATCAGAGTAGGTTTGTCTGGGCTACAAGGCACTTGACTCAGACTGCTTTTCCTGCCTTGCTCTTTTGTTGCTTTTCCAGGACTGGTTCCCCACAGATTTAGTGTGAGAGGTCTTCACATGACTGGATCTTGAATAGACCCAGCAACATCAACCCCCTTTTTCCTGTTCCATTGACCAGGGGACCAAGCTAATGGAGAAGAGACACAAATCAGAGGGCACAGGTCTCTGGCATGCCTCCATAGGTCACCCAAAGGGACTGGATGTCAAGAAATCAACTCCTCAGAGCACAGGGAAGGGAGAGGACACACATATTTCTGCTCTGACACATTTTTTGTTTCTTTTTTTATCCTTCCTTTTAATTCTATGTTAAGAACAGGAAGCTCTGCAAAAATAGGGGGGAAAAAAGATGAGAGAAGGAGAGAATGTTAAAAACTGATGAAAGATTTGGGAGAAGACAGACATGATCATCCTTTGGGATGGGGAAATGACCAGGTGCAATAGCAGTCTGAGACACCCTGTGTGGCAGCAGTGGGATGCTATGCTCAGGGGTGGGATAGAAGGAGTTGTGGGTTTCTTCTTTCCAGACACCAGGATGGAAGCAGATTGCTCAGAGGCTGAGCCACACACAGAACCACCGTGATGAACACAACGGGTGAACAAATTCATCCACAGCTAATAAAACACCTCCATGGGGTTAGGTACTGCTTGGTGTTCAATAAACAAGATTTAGTACACTGGTGGTGGACAACACTTCAAGGGCTATTTGGCCATGGGTAAGGGCCATTAAATACAGATGTAGGAAGTAAATAATGGAGACAACACGGTCCTCATCCAAGACCATGTTACAGTTCAGTGATGAAATGAGGGATCCAGCCCAAGTCTGCTGACCTTTTATCTCCTACTCTGCTCAGGGGATCTACATCATCTCTCGCTAAAGCCAAGTGCCAGACATGAGCAACCCTACTGAAGCCAATGCTGTTACACTGTCATATGTTTTGCAAGACTGAGAGAGAGTTGGAAGGACAGAAGGTCTTCCTGAGCACAAAAACCAAAATGGGGAGGAAAAAGCCTCTTGGCAGGACTGGATAAAGGAAAGTTTGTTCATGTAAAATTTAGGAGGTAGTATTCGACCGTCAGTCTTCACCATTCCTCCATTTGGCCCTTTTCACAACACTAAATTCACCTGAAACCACGCACGCCTGAAAAATCTCATTGATGTCCAGCCAAGCATCTATCTTCATCCAGCTTTCTTCAGAGAACCTCTCCCATAGCAGTCAGATGTAAATTTTCTTCATGGAGACTATTTTCCTCTTAATTATTCTAGAGGGAACAGCTCTGATGGTGCAGATCTTTCTCAAGTAAAATCACTGGAGTAGTGGAGTACAAATACCTGATCTCATACCCTGGTCTTATCCATATCTCATGGATATAAATTGCAAGGCCCACTGTAGTGGACTTAAGAACAAGATCTGACTGCCCAGAATGAGATGAGTTTGAAAGCAATGTCAAAATACTCCCATTACAAGGAAATGAGCTTGTGCCCAGATTTCTGTTTGTCAAGGTTTCTGTGACATGTACTGTCCAAAGCCATGGTTTACTGAGGAAGGGGGCAAGGGTTTACTAAAAGTAAGTGCTTTTTTCCCCCTGCTAGTTCTTAAAAAAAAAGCATTCAAAAAATAGATGAGTTTGATGGTTCTTACCACTCTGGATTGACACATTCTATTTGCCTGGATCTAATGTTTTTCATGCTCTTGCTGCTGAAACTGCTGCTGTGCACTAAAGCTGTAATAAGTTAGGTAAATCCCAGATTACTCTAAAACAAACGCAAGCTCTGATTTATGAATACTTTCCTTCTCAGACTTTTCGGAGCTGGGGAGCAGGGTGGTAGTCTCCTTTGTTCCAGCTCTTCTTTTCTGCAACACTGAATTGTTTTGAATGTCACCCATCTGTTTTTATACTTCAAATCACAATTCCACCTTTTCCCCCCATAAGACTCTTTCTTTTAAGGCTATTTTCTCAATAAGAACAGGAGGCCAAATTTTCAATTGTGCAACCCAATGAAGGGATACTAGTGGAGAATTTGGTTGTAGAGGATTTGAAGCCCATTAGACCCCCGGCACAAAATCTTGGCTGGGGTGAAAAGCCACGCGGGTGCTGAAACGACAGCCATGATACTTTCCCATCACCAGTCCATGCTAGCAATTTATGGAGTTTGGATGCAATTGCTGGCAATGACTTAACTGCCAGCATGGCCACAACAAATCACTTTCAGCATCATGTCAGCTTTCTGTGATTAAACTGTGGATCTGAGAAGGCCCAGCCTCATGGGATCTGTATATAAGGGCAGACAAAGGCAGACATGAGTGCTGCCAGAGCCACATCCAGGAGAGAAATGGATAGGGGCAGGTTCTGCGCAGGCACACAACCAGTCCTGGGCCCCATGACTTGGAGCGTGATGTCAGACAAAGCTAATGAGGGGGAACAGACCTGTCTGAGCCCTCTCCTTCAGCCTGTGCGAGAAATTCGTGCCTGAGTGTTACATAGGGAGATGCCATCTGTTTTGTCTGGGTCAAGGATATGCTGCCCTTCGACTGGGGCAAATCTAAGAAAGGAAACCGAGGCTGGTGGAGGCTAAAGCCAGAAGCAGGGAGATAGTAGAGAATGATTGTTTTACAGCTGTGGGTCTAGTCCAGCTGGGATCAGGTGGGAGGGTGAGGAGGGCCCTGCCAGCTGAAGTAAGCATGGAGATGGAGGCTCACATATCCTGCCCAGAGGACAGGAGTGAGGAGGGGTAGGAAACTCCTGCCAAGTAGGTCTATGCCACAAGAAGAAAGATTAACTAACAGCTGAGGAGCTGACGGCAACAGCAACAGCCAGTTCAATCAAATAACTTCCAGCACACAGCAACAGCATTTATCAGGTCCTTACAGGCTACCCAAAACCATAGTACCTAAATGGTTTCTACAGATGGTAGCATATCATTAAAATTAGCCCTGTTCTTGCTTTCCCAATGCACTATCTGCAGCACATTAGCTACCCCACTATATTAGTTACCTAAAGAAAAGGCAGAGCTGTATGAAACAGCTCGAAAACATTTCAAAACAGAAGACTGGTTTAAATAAGCCTAGTCTTCCCTTTTGTGTCCATAAACACCTGCTGTGATGCTTCTGCATTTGTCCATGAAAACTCTTGCAAATCCAGAGAGGGATATGTTTTCCAAAAGAACATATGAGTTAAATTAAAGAGTAAGCAAAGGCAGTGGAGGCAGTCAAGAGTGATCTGTACCTTTCCCTTCCACAGATAAGATGCAGCAGGCAGAAAGGGGATAATTCTCATCTCAGTTATACAGCACACCTCTGAAGACAATCCTCAATCCTTCAGAGGGCATTGGTATGATTGGGACCAAAACCTGCCCAAAGGCTGCTAAAGGTGCAACTAACTTCTGTTCCTTAAATATCCCAAACATCAAATAATATTTGCAGTAACAGCAGGACCATGGTCTCAGGTAGAGGGTCCAGGAATATTGAGATTCTTATATCAAATCTATGCTTTTCAGTAGTTCAGTACTGGGTATTAAGCTAACGAGATATGTTGCAAGAACAATATGCTCAAAGTATTTTTGCCCATTGAACTAAAAATGACAAATCCCACACACTCCTCTTGATTTGGTTTTCATTGCATATAACATAAGCATTTCTTCCAAGGTCTACAAAAGACAGAGGCTGCATTCTTCATGACTCACTGAGCTATCATCTGGTGACTGAAGGTGTAAGACAGACCAGATGTCTGCTGGGGCTACTGCCTGCAGGGCCTGCAGAGCTGCCTGTTACCAAATCACAGGGGAAGGTGCCACCCTCTCAGACCTGCCAGGGAAATTGCTTATGTGATCATTCCCTAACCCACAGCAGTTAAAATAAAGCAGTTTAGACCTGAGTGGGGTCATTTTGATGGTCACTGCATTGGCAAACTGCTCACACTAACATCTGTGTGGCATAGCTGGCTGTAAAAGGGTAGACAACCCTTCCATTGCTCCAGGTGGATCCAGATATGCACTCTGAATCAGACTAGGGCTAATCATCTTATTTCTAAAAGGAATCAGAAGCTTCCTTTTGGCATAATCCCTGAAATCTTTCTAGCTACTTTTCTGTCTCCCAAGGCACACTGCTGCCAGTTTTCAGAAGAATGCTGATGTATTTTTGCAGTGAAGGGGGAGACTTGCAAGAGAAGCCACCAGATTGTCTGCCACAGTGCTGACAGGACAGAAGAGTTTCTTTCACTCTTTCTTTCCCTAGAGCTTATGACGCTCAATTCAGCTGCTTAAACAGCCATTTAGAGCCATGGGACAATTCCCACATGACCTAAAGCTACCACTCTGGAAGGGCACAGGTGTCCTGCTGGTCTTTGGTAATCTGCATCAGTTTCAGATACCCATGTGTATCTTTAGCAGGGGAAAAGGCAGCTAAATTTACACAACTGAACTGAGCTATTAGGTCAGCAATTCAGAGGGTTTTTTTCTGACAACTACTATGGCAAGGGTCAGCCAGTGGCAAAAGTTTGCAGACCATATTCAATAAACACATTTGTTATGTGAAACAATGTGGGCTTGCGTCTGAAAAGGTAAAAGATGCAGCTAGACACATTTGGGTATTGTCAAAATATTTAGGTAGCCAGCATACAGGATTCTAACTTCTACTCAAAACTGCACCAAGGAAGATTAAAGCATCCTGTCACCTCTGGTGACTTTTAAAATTCCAGCCTCTTACATAATACAGCAACACAGAGCTCCAAGCAGAAGCAGAGTTTACAACTCCCAGACAGAGGTGTGGCACAAATGCAGTCAAGCATTAGGCATAGGAGCATACAACTACCTCCTCTGCCTCTGCTGCTGCACAGCACTCTGCTAAAGGTGCTGAAATACGGGTGGCTACACAAGGGCAAGGATGGAGCCACAGCTTTCAGTATTCTGCAATCACCTCTGTCATAAATTCATAGAACAGTTTGTGTTGGAACGGACCTTAAAGATTATTTAGTTCCAACCCCTTGCCACCTTCCACTAGACTAGGTTGCTCAGGCCCCCATTCAACTTGCCCTTGAACACTTCCAGGGATGGGGCAGGGAACTTTCTGTGAGTGGGATGGGGAAAAATTTTTTAAACTCTTACTCCACCATATAAATTATTTTTTCTTCCTAATAGTGGGGTATAGTGGCTTAGATTTGCCAATTTGAGTTTTCTGGCCAACACACCAAATAATGTGGTGGTTTTAGCATTGGCTAAAATCATCAGGGCACTTACTCATTTCTTGCTGTGAGATATGCATCAGGAGAAGGGCAAAACAGGCTTAAAACTTAAACAGTATATAGAAACTTTATTAAAAGAATAAGAAGCATCAGAATAAAACCTCCAGAACACCTCTCCTCCCCCTGCCCAACTTTTTCCTTTCCCTACTGACTACATAGAGTCAAAAGCTGGGATGTTAAAACAGTACCAAATATACAACAGGCTTTCATCAGTTCTTGTAGGGAGAGGAGTTTTCTTTTGCCATGCCATGGAGACTTCACAAGAAACAGTTTTCTTGTGGCTTTTCATTTCCATGAATACCAGCTGCCCAGGAAAAAGTTCTGCATCATGAAATTTCTCCCATTTTCACCTCCTAGAGGTATGTTCAAGGGCCATGAACTCATGGGCTATTATTTTAAGGCTGAGTTGTTTGAAGGCAAAGGTTCTCTTCATCTGTCTCTGTGATAATTTCTGGGAACAGAGGTTTTCTTCTCCCCCTGGGGCAAAGGGTCTTCATTACTCTCATCTTTCTCTCCTTCTGTTGAAGCTTCTCATGGGATCACAGCTATCCAACATATTGGATTTATCAATGGATGCCTCTGTTCACATCTACAGTTTGAACGCTTCATTCCCCCATACTGTCTCATGAATTAAAGGAGATATTTCAGTGTATCATTGTCCATCTCCACGGCCCTGCCAAAAGAATATTTCAGCCCCACTCAGCATCTCCTCAATCTCCTTCCATCTGAGGCTTGACTCTTTCATATTGTCTTTCTATGTGTTGTCACTCTGTCCTTTTCTCTCCCTGGAGAGAGGAACAAGGGTCCTGCAGGTCTCCTCTGTGTAGTGAAAGGGTTAATATCTCACCCAGTGGCAGTAGCAGTCACAGTGCTGGATTTCAGGCCGTGCTGGGCAGCCAATGGAGGGGGTGGGCAGTCCTGGCTCAGCTTGGCCTGGAGCTGTTGGGTGCCAGGGTGGGGTTTAGTGTAGCCAAGATGTCAGCAGCCATGGCCCAGCCCAGCCTGGCTCCCACAGCCTCCATCCCCTGCCCAGGAGCCGCTGGGGTCCGACCCGGCCTCCCCCAGGCCGCACAGACCATGGGGGAGCAGGGCCAACCCCATCAGAGCTCTGCTACCTTCTGAGGCCAGAAGCAAAGAGAAAGAGTTCTCAGGCTTGTGGTTCTTAAAATGTGGATCTCACAGAGGCAGATCTAATTTCTAAATGGGGCAAAATGTTGTCATTTCTCAGAACTAGCCAGCTATTGGCCTTCCCATGCACAGAGGAAGCTCCCAGCAGCTTCTCTCAAAGAAATCACTTCTGTGGGTGTTTTTTTACTTCTTCTCCAAATGTCAATCAATGCAAAACCACCACATGGGCCTCGAATTTAACTCAAAAAAAACCCAACCCTAATTTCACTCTTCCTCCTTCCTCAAATTATTGATTCCCTCTTCCAAAGCGCAATGGCTTCTGTGTGCCTTCTTCATTTTGTTAATTACTTTTACCCAAACAGAGGTAGGGAAGGAGGAGAACAAAGCTATGTGAATGGATCTGACCCATCACCTTTTACCACAGCAATGCCAAGCAGCAAACACACTTAGGAAATCCAATTAGTGGGAAATCCACAGGATGCAACTGTTCATAAGCAGCACTCATTGAATACATCGGCAAATACACATTCAAAATGAAAGTTTGCTCAAGAGTGGATAAACATGCTGCATTGATTAGACAGGCAGCTGTTAGAAGTTTATTTGTCTCTTTTCAGATTAGTCAAACAAGAGGATAGATAGACAAGTAGATAGGCTGACAGACAAACATATAGATAGAATTGTTCCTGCAAAAGTGCAGGTTGCATTTTCAGGGAGGTGGTTTGGATAAAATCGATAAACCAATTTCTGGAAGTCGGAGTACCGCCCGTCATTAGAAAAAGGCCTCTGAAACCACCCCGTGCCCAGCTGTGAGATCTCTCTTCGTGGGTTTCAATGAGAGTGAAATTGAGTGACTTCAATAATTTCATGCCGGGTTATGGGAGGAAGGTGAGGAAGGGTGAGTTCCCAACCATCTAATAGGTCTCTAACAGCTCGATAATTGGCCCATCCTGTGGGTGATTAAGGATGAAAATAACTAATTTCCGCTCATCTTACAGACTAATCAGATCACCTCACCCCTATCATTTTCTCCTCTATTTAAAGATGCAGTCTCCTTCTTTCTGGCATCAAAGGCTAGCAGGATGCAATTATTTAAGTTAGTAAAGGAAGTAGTTCAGGCCAGGCTGATGTTAGTGAGTTTAAGATACCAATTGGTTGCTATGTAATAAACCTTTTACTTCTGCATTCTGCTACAGTGCTCCAGCCTTGCGTGCAGCATAGGAGTCCTGCTACCAGAACCCAGTGCTCTGCACTGGAAGTAGAGAGGGTTGGACCCAAATCTGAATATTCCAATGCTTGAGAATCATCCCCAGCTTTGGCTTCCTAGCCATGCTTTCAAGAGTTTGTATGGCTGGTGATTTCTTTTCAGAAAGGCCAACTTTCAGCACTATTGCTAGTGCAAAAAATCCACATACAGCAGATTAGATACAATGCGCACATCCTGTATGGTTCCACTGAGGCTTCTTGACCACCAGGAACAGGCAAGAGGCCACAGAGATGAAATTAAGGGCTGGACAAATCACAGTGTGGAGTGGGGATCTCATTTTACTCCTTGCCTTGAAGCTGTGTTCCAACCGCAATTGTGATGCTTCCTGAATGGCTCAATGCAGCACTAAACATTTTGCCCCAGTTCAGGCCAGTCCTTGTCTAGATTCATGGCTGTGCCTTTACAGACCCCTTAGGGATGGTCACAGACATCGGTTCTTCATGGCCCACATGTGTACATAGGTCTAAATAGGTGTTCTGGGCGAGGATCTCCTGGTTTAGTACTAAACTGAGTGTTGGCAGTACTGGCAGAAAAGGCACAAGTGATGGGAAGATTGGTGTGACACCTCTCCTTGACTAGTGCACACTATAAAAGAACCAGTAAGGTCCTTCTTCAGTAGAAAGATTTGGACTTTCTTTCACCAGAGGCTGCTGTGACAAATTCTTGGAGACCTCAGAGAAACACAGGGAAAGCCCTCAAGCTCATGTCTCCTTCCCCATATGAGAAGCTTGCAGTACACTGCTTTAAATCAAAAGTTTCACTCTCCAGATTCCTCTGGAGTCAGAGGAATCCTTGTAGTCAAAAAGGATTACAGTATGGCATAACCCATGCCACTATGGAATAAAAAAGCAAGATTTTCCCTGAGAGAGAAGAATAGAGAAAAAATAAAATCCGGTTGACAGAGATTTCTTCCATCATGCCTGCCATCCTGGGTGTCAAACACACTCTTCTACGAGTCTGCAATGAGCAGACAGTGGTTCATACAGGAAACTCAAGCACAGCTATTTCCACACCATGAGTCTCTCTCAGGAGTCCAGAGATCAAGACAATGGAACTGAGACTGAGACCTTACTGGTAGCCTTGGCACTGCTATTCCTTTGCATTGAGCAATTAAGCAGTATTCAGAGATGGAGAACTCCAGTTCTGGAATTGAATTGGGTCAGTTCACTGGCATCATCCTGATTATTTCCAAAGAAGTCCAGTGTCAAGCCCTATTTCCCTGAATGTAGCAGAAACCATAATGAACAGTAGTTTTCTCCCTCATTATTTTCAGGTCAACTTCTCCAGTTAGTCCTGTGTCCCACACATCTTATCTACCTGCATGCTTTCAGTGACACATTCCCAACTGCTCTTCTCACTTCATTTCATCCATGTTTTTGCTTCTATTATCCTGGAAACCTCTCGGCCCCCTCATAATTTTCGCCTCATGCCTTAAGCAGTACCCTTTTCTTCATCTCCAAGAAAGGACAGCTTCATTTTTCCTGGAAGGAAAGATCCAAATCTCAGTTACTGGCTTTTATCATACCTCTGCCAAGAAGGATGTCACTGCTTTGGCTTCTTGATAGGACTTCTTTTTCAGGCACATCCTTCATTGCTTCTGCTATGGAACTAAAGCCATCCTTTCCCCAGAAGAAAGCCATTGATGCACTCTTAGCACTACACACACTCATTCGAAAAAGATGAACAAAGCTGCAGGTATGACAAGCCAAAACATCCTACCACTCATCGCACTCTCATCAAAAGCACATCTTTGTTCAGGACATAATGATCCCATAGCAGAAATAGCTGCTATTATTCCCTATCATCACAGCTTCCCAATTTCTCACCAAATGTACCCCATCTCCAGGCACCATATGCAGCCTGGGCAGGCTGCCAGCTCATTTTGTGTGCACTGCTCTGCAATGCTGGGACCTGCAATCAGGAGCAGGCCTGGTAGCTAATGGCAAGCAGGCCTGTGCAAGGACATCTCCCAGTGTCTTGAATTTCAGTCTGGGCTCCTGTGTGTTTGCTAACACCCTCCGACAGCCCATCAACAAAGATGATGGAACACCAGTCATTTGCAAGGCAGGGGTTGAAGGCTGGATTCAGCTTTACCAAGGCTGCAGTGCCCATTACAGTGTTCAAGAACATTCCTGGCTGCTCTCAGGGCAATCGTTTCAGAGGCTCAGGGAAGCATAGCTACAGGGCTGTGGAGCTGTCACAATCTGAATAAGTGAGGTTTTAAGCTTCTCAGCTGAAGCGTGTGGCAAAAGTAAACCTCAAAACTACAGCTCAGGGAAGTGAACCTTCCTGCACCTCTCAAGGGCTCCCATGTCTCTCTGGCAGTGGAAAGGCCACTACCATTAACTGCTTCAGTGCTGGCTTCTAAAAGGAGAAAGCAAAATATCTTATTGAGAATTACAGTGAGGATCTCATGTTGGCACCTCAGTGTGGCATTTGCAGCCTATTGGTGAGGGTTGGTAAAACATTCCCATTTTCTTTCCTTTTGTTTCTATCCTGCCTGCAACATTCATATATATAACAGGAATAGGAGACCATAATGGAGACCCATGAAATAATAAAGTTTGTCCCTTTGACAAACTAAGGCAAACAGAGTAAATTGTAATAACAAATATTTTTGCTCCATGAAATGTGAGTCTTTTTCTCCCCTCTTTCTACCTTGTGGAAGATCCCTGTGCAAGTGGCAATTTCTTTACATCTATAAGCTATTAGAATTTATATATTATTATATGAGAAATAGACTTATTTCTCATATATTTTGGTGGTAGAGTGACTCCAGATATTCGGTTTGTGAGCTGCAGCACTTAGTCCCAGTTGGCCACACTTGGTAACTTCCTGCTTATCCATTATCTTGCTGATAAGCATTTCCAGTGTGAAAACCTACTTGTGGGGTTTTCAACTAAATTATCTTGATTTCAAACTCCTTCTCAAAGTCCTCAAGTTAAGTGAGTTAGCAATTCAGTTCTATATATCAGTAAGACCTAATAGCCCTTGTGTTCCCAGACAGCACACTGGGAAGAAGAGGGTGTGGAGGAAGGGAAGGGTGCCACACACTCAATAAAGGCATTATGAGAAATTTACACAGTTGTGAAATTACATTTTTTCTTAATGGTTTGCCGAGCTCCAGGATGGAGCCAGCAGCAAGATATGAAGTGCAGAGTCTTACATATTTTCAGGTTTCTTTGCAAGTTTCTCATATGGCTCCGGTCACCCATTCAGTATGCATTTGAGTATGTGCTTAGAATTAATTATTCCCAATGCCCAGAAGGCTATTCCAGCTTTTCCAGAGAGACCCATTCTAACAGTTTTCAGCATACACATAAAGAAACCCAGGCTTACACACATGACTGAATAAAGGCAGGATGCTGATTGAGGTCTTCACTGCTAATTATGTGTGTGTAGGCACAGACATATAAGCAGGATGCATGGCTCAACTGGCACCTTCCCCCACCAGTTTTCACTGCAGCTGGGCTTGTGTCCCTTCTCCAGCACAACGCATCTCATTCACTCACAGAATTGATCTGCCCTGAAAACCACTTCTCTCACATTTCTAAATCTCTTGGCGTAAAACCTGTTATTCTCTTGACATTAGGCTATTCAATACCTGTCACTTCCCCCCTTCAAAAAAAATTGACTTCCGAGTGACATTATATGATAAGCAGTTATATACTGAGACTTTTAACCAGATGGAGCCCTTCCATCACTAGAGGCAACACGGGATAAATGCTCACCATCATGGAGTCCCTCTGCTTGCTGCCTCACGTAAGGAGCTGCTCCTTGCTCATGAAGCCCTGCTGTTTGAACCTGCTCTGCAGCTCTGAGGAACACACTCTCTACATGAATATCTGCAGTAGTCCCAGTGCCAGAAAGGCTGGTGCTCTCTAGGTTATATTTGCAGATTCAAACCCTCTTTTTCCTCTGCTACCTCATTTTACCCGTTGTTCTTACCTCCTATCTCAGCATTAATGTTTGACATAAATCTGGTTCCAGCAACTTTTGGGACTGGAGCAGCACCTCATAGACTATTCCAAACCTGGAAATGTATCCATGGTGTATCTTACCCTGAGGAAACCCTAACCTCTTTCCAAACAGTGGGGATGTAGGTCATTCAAAACTACTGAAAAATGCCTCCAGAATGCAAAATGATACAGAACCATGGTACACATGAGTTTGGACTGAAAGCAAAGCCAAGTTAATATCTCACTGAAAGCAAAGAGCAAACTGTAGAGGGAGACTGGGTATGGCCAAGACACCAGGATTCAATACCTATTTTTCTGATTAGTAGGTCCAAGAGGCCCCAGGACCTCAGTCATGCTTTGCAGCTGATTGCAGGTATTTCTGTGAATCTTTCCCGTTGTACCAGTACAGAGCACTTCTGGTTAGGACTCACCTGAGTCACCCAAACTCCCTCACCATCTTGTTTTTTCATGGGAGTTACAGAACCCCTCAAAGGCCAATAGTAACTAATATTATTATGAATATAATAGCACTCAAAATAAGGAAAAAGAACTTGTTCTTTCTGCATCTTAAAGAAGACTTTTCTGAGTTGTAAAAACAGCCCACCCAGCCAGCAGTTTGTCATGGAGCTTAGTTCTGCCATAAAATGCTAATCAGCCTGAACAGTCACGTCCCCCCTGCACCATATCTTTTTATGAGCACATTAACATGGTCGTTAGGAAGAGGGGACTCATATGGACACAAACACGCACCACAATCATTTATTTCCCCCTCAGACTCCATCCTGAGTGACTCTAATTCATTAACAAGAAGCAGTTTTCCTTCCCCTCCTTTGAGGTGGATTTTTGGGTTCCAGAAACCCAGACATGCCCAGACTACCAAATTGTTGTGTCCACATAGTGCAACAGTTATTCCCTGTAACAGATGTCACAGGAGCAGGTGGAGCCATCTCCTCTTCAAGGAAGAGCATGCATGCTCTGAGGAATCTTCATGAGGAGTCATGTTGTTGAAGTAAAATACAAATGAGAATGCTAGAAGTTATAAATTCACTGAATCACTGGAGTACAGTAAAGGACAAAGAAAATAATTTATGGAGAATGAGAGAATAACAAAACCTGTAGGCACCAAAAGCCATGACCTGAGAAGTAAGAACAGGAGGATGCTATGAATCAAACTACAAAGCCAAAGAACAATTTAGCTTGAACTTTGTGATCATTAACATAGTAAAATGCCCGTCCATAAGCTATCACCCTTTACTCATAAAAGCCCCTTCCTCTGAGCATGCACAGTAAAATAAATATGCACTGTATCTTTAAACCGAGAGAAGAGAATGCAAAGCCAATTACTATAGCTTTAGGTTGTTAGGCATACAGGAAATGGCAGGTTTTTTATTGTTCAAAGAGTATAAAAATGAGCACCTGGCATACTGAAGGGGTGCTAGCTTTGTGGATTTAACACCCATCGCCCATGTCTGCACACACATGAAATAAAATCAAATATCTCTAGTCTGTGTGTGGACTGGCTTCTTGCACACAGGGTTAAAGAACCCTGTGCTGGGGACAACAGTGTCATGTGGATCACTAGATGCAGCTGCTTTTTGTTTGGAATAAGGGCCTGTCAAAGATTTGATAAAAGTCACCTTTTTCCTTCAGATACCAAAAGCGATCCCTCTGTATGTGATATAAAGATAGAGCTGGGAATAAAGTTTGGAGATTCAGATAGAGAGATACAGGTCACTGCCACTCAAGCTAAGAGAGAGCTAAAGCCAATTTTAGGAGTAGATAGCCAATCTCTAGAGGGCACCTTCAAACCCCCAGGCAGTGTGAGATGCAGGGTAAAGGAGAGCAAATGCCTCAGAGCAAAGAACACAAGGACATTGGTCTTGCGGGTGTAACCCCCTGACTGGCAGGGAAAAGGATGACCCCCATCTCTGCATTCATGGCACCCAGAACCAAAGCATTGCTGACATGCCCAGGGTGTGAATGCATCCTGCCTGCTTAGTCCCCTTCTTGACAGATCCCATCCACTTGGGCTAAACAAGAATAAGGCAGTAGGAGCCTTAGTGCAAATGATTTCCTTTTTTCCCAAATTCTTTCTTTTTCCCCTATCAGTGAATTGTCCCCTCTTTCCATCTCCTATTCATTCCCTATCTCACTGTATGCAAACCACAATCCCCCTTTTCTTCTTTCTGCTTTATTTTCCTGAACACTCATTAACTACTCACAAAGGACCGTGCCTGGCAGATCGGAGCTGCAATTATCTCCTGGTTCTGACCCGTGTTCAGCGGTCAGAGATTAGCATCAGCAATAATAATGGAGTGCGAGATGCAGGCAGCTGCATGCTGGGGATTTGACAAGTGTCCAGACTGCTGGAGCCAGCCTGAGGAGAAGGGAATCCACACAGGGGACTGTGTCCTCGGGAAGGTGGATGTGGACATTTCGTGTTTTCCAACATATCCTTCATGCCTATTCAGGAAAGATGATCAGCTTGTCCTCCGGTGTTCCAATTGTAAATCCTATCCAGCTCCCATTCATTCCCATGCACCCATGAACCGAAGGGAGGCAAGAGGCCATTTCTGGTACTGTTACCCTCCTGACTTCAAACTGGACTTTTTTTTTCTTTTCAATTTCGAAGTGAAAAACCCACCAAGAAAATAGAACTCCAGATCATACACATTAGCAAGGAAGTACCTCCCAGATTGCTAAAAAGTCCTGCCTTTTCCCACCCCCAGTAAAGGATAGGAAAAATATTTTACTTTCCTGACTTTCTGAGTGCCTTCCCAGTGAAAGCAGCATGCAACTTTCATGCTTTCTGTCCTCATACTCTGTTTAAGGCATCCATCCATCTCAGTCTACCATACAGTAATTAAGATTCCATAACAGGCTTCGGTTAGGTCTCCCTCTCATTTCTCTCAGCTTTTCAACAGCTTTGTTTTCTAAAAACTGTGGCTTTGTTTGTATATGGGTTTATTATTTCTTGTTTTCAGTTACTGCAAGCAGGCTCTGATAAGCAAGTAAGTCCTGTAAAAAGCTTGGGAAAATAGTTGATCTTTGGCTCAGTCCTATCTCCTCTATCCATCAATACTGTTAGGGCTGTCCCTATGTCACATCCTTGGCTGAACCTTCAGCACAGCAAGTCCAGCCTGTCAAAACTTTCCAGACAATGTTGGAATTTCCTTATCACTTAACATATTCTGGATACCACCTTTGCTTTTCCTTCCCTCAAAAGGGGAAAAATGTAGACAAGATTCCCAAGTTCAGAGATGTACAAGTTCAGGATAAAACTTAGTCTGTTTATCTGTTTTGCAGTAATATTATAATGATATTATAATATTACTGATAGGCAGCAAAAAACTCCCAAGCAACCAACTAAAAAAGCCCCACAAACACAACAAAAATGATAGATACAAGTACAGCTATTAAGAGAATGTCTATGAACTTTGCTCATACCTGTTTCCACTTAAGGTGCTTGATCCACTACTGACATGATTTGAAATATTCAGACTTCAGAAAACAGGAAGAGAATTCTCATCAGTACCAACTTTTTTCAAAAGATGACTTCAAATTCATCCTGCTTCTGGTTATCTTAGAAATAACATGAGAACAGACCCTATCAGAGCATATCACTGCTCTCTGAATCTGGTATCTGCAGACACCTGGACATTTGGAAGTGAAGTGATAATGAAAAAGAAAAAAAAAATAATTGAAACTTTCAGAGCCTCAAAAGCTGTTCAGCTTGAGATTTGGAGAAAGTTCAAATTTGATTTGCATTGTAGCTGATTAACCTTGTTCATACTAAAAATATCCCTTAGTATATTTTCTCAGTTATAAGATGTCTGAAAAAATGACAGAAAGGAAATGCTAGGAAACAATTGTTTGAGTTGATAAAATGTTTGCAGTTCAAGTGGCCTCACACCCACTTTTGTGGTTTAAATAGAAAGTTTAAATCTTTTTTTTTTTATTACTATTTTTTACTGGCACAAAAACTTGCAGCAATTAACTTTAGATTTCTGTAGCAAGTATTTACACCAGGTGCAGCTACCTGCTAGTTTCCCTTAAGCAGTAAGCAGTATTATGTATGAGATGACCAGTCACAATAACAGATTGAGTGAAGATAGGAAGAGCTATGTGGGGGGAAAAGAATGAAGGGAGGAGAAGAGTAGTAAAGCAGCAGCATTCCACTTTTCTAAGCACAGAATATGAGTTGAACAATGCCAAGGTTGCAATCAATTCCAATCTGCCCATTTCAAAGGCAAAACGGCTTCAAGAAGATTTGTAGCAGCATCCACAGTTTTTACCTGGAGGACACCTGGTTCAGGCCAGCCACAGATAGAGTTTATCACATAAACCCTTTTTAGTAACTATAGTGAAATCATTAACTGATCATTTATCACCTCCCTGGAAACAAATTCCCACATTTGCTCTCACCCTTGCTGTTCAGAAAAGCACAGGATTTTGTCACTGAATGGACTAGGCAGATAACCCCAGACTTTCACTTAAATGCAACCTTCTAGTTATATTAAGTTCAAGGCATGCTTCTCCTGCTGAGTGAAAGTCTGAGCTCCCACGAATTAGTTATTCTCATTTAGTACATGTACAGAAGATGCTGCTTTGCAGGGCTGTCGATCCAGCGTGAAACTCACTTTGGAAAACTGTTTTTAAAGAGAATATCTGCATGAGGGAGGGGAGAAAGTGGAAGACATAAATCTCCTGGTACTTTTGTTCATTATTTAAAGCAACTGTTATTTTCTCTCTCATTTTTGCTTTCAAATTTGATATCTAAGAGACAAGATTTCTTCTACTAGGCGTCACTGGGGGAAATAGAGCATGCAACCTGTTTCAGAGAATGCTTTATTCCAGCATTTCAGGCAGGAGAAAGGTCCAGAGGAGATGAAAGAAGCAGCAACCAGGAACATGAAGAGACTTTGAAATGCAGCTCTGGTCTTTGCTTGTTCAAACCTCACACAAGCCACTTTTTTGGGTGCCTCTGTATGGCATAATAATGGCATCCTGGTTTGTATCAATAATTTTGTGGCCAGCAGGACCAGGGCAGTGATTGTCCCTCTGTACTCGGCACTGGTGAGGCCACACCTTGAGTCCTGTGTCCCGTTCTGGGCCACTCACTACAAGAAGGACATTGAGGAGCTGGAGCAAGTCCAGAGAAGGGCAACAGAGCTGGTGAAGGGTCTGAAGCACAAGTCTGATGAGGAGCAGCTGAGGGAGCTGGGGATGTTGAGCCTGGAGAAAAGGAGGCTCAGGGGAGACCTTATTGTTCTCTGCAACTCCCTGCAAGGAGACTGTGGTGAGGTACCAGCTGGCTGCTTCTCTCAGGCAACCAGGGACACAAGATGAGAGAAAGTGCTCAAGAAATGACTGGATGTGGCATTTAGTGCCATGGTCTAGCTGACAAGGTGGTAGTTGGTGAAAGATTGGACATGATGATCTTGGAGGTTTTTTCCAACCTGAATTATTCTGGGCATATACCTTGTCTAACACTACCAAATACAGAATCCAAGGAGGGGAAAACTAGGAAGTGGGGTCTGTTAATGGGATAAAAATCTATCAGGGCTCCTCCTACCAAGCACCACTACAGAAAGCCACCATAATGAGCATCTGACCAAGGCACTCAGGTCGCCACATCTCTGAAGTGGTCTTGTGGGTCATCATTAACCGCTCTGCTCTGTCAAGACTCACCAGGTTGCAAAACACAAACATTAATGAAGCTGCAATGCCTGACTGTATCCATCAGTTTCTTGCAGAAGATAACAGCCATGTTTCTCTGGGGGCTTTAGGTCATGCTGAGCACAACTGTCTTTACCGAAAAAACAGTCTTGGCTCAGATCTGACCTTGAGAGTCAGTCCTTATGATACTGGATGTACTCTCATAACTGAACTTTGCAACTTCTCTCCCTAATGGCCTAACAATGAACCAAAGAAGCACCTGTATCAACATGCTACTTGGTGCATTTCCTTTTTTAAGACCAGCAGTTTGCCAAGGATAGCTCACACACTATAGACAAGGCCATCAGATAAATACAGAATGCAAAATAACCTGGCATGCCTTTGTCAGACTGGGAAAAAACAGTATATCATGGGATTTCAGGCAGAGAGTACAGCATCAGCAACCTGGAGGGGGGAACATTATTAACAAAACACTTTCTCTGAACTACTTGATAACTTTAGATGAGGTAAGCTGAGTCTGGAGGATATGTTAACTTTGTGCATACACAGAATGGGCAAGCCTTGTGACTGTTAATGGCTTTGTTAAATCATTTCTCTCAGCGAGTCTGTCTGTAATAAAGGATTGCTGCAGCTACCCTCATTTTTTAAGCTGCTTTGAGTTTTGCACATGGAAAGTATTAAGTGCTGGCATTACATCTGTAAAATTAAGGCCCTAAAAAGGTCAAAGTCATCAGCTTAATTTTTGCAAAGAGGATTGAGCCACACTGGGATCTCAGGGTATCTGATTAGTTATACCTTACAGTTTTTTTCTGTTGTTTGCTCTACTGTACTTTGACTATGTTTTCTCTCCCAAAGATTTGTGGAGGCTTTAAGTTAATTTTGTGGTACATAAGGTACCAGACTGCCAAACTGCAAGATTAAAAGGATCCTACATGTTCAGATCTGCAAGCAATATCATCACCAGCAACTCTATCCATTATCCCATCTCTCTTTCCCACACTCCCTTCCTACCCTAAAATAACCTCAGCAATTAAACTGAGAAAGGACTCACAGAAGGAAGAAAAACTGCAATCTCTGTGTCCCATTCTGTCCCAGCCCTCTCTGGCTTACTGCCCAACAGGAAGGCTATTTATACCAAATTTTTTGGGGGGGAGGAAGATGAAGGGCTCTGCTATATCTCATCTACCCATCTGATGGGCAACTAATCAGCCACCAAGTCATAATGATTTTCAGGTGTGGAGCAGGGTCAGAAGCCAGAGGTGAGAAGCATTAAACATCCTGTCAGTTTGCATACATGTAGTCACCTGAACTGTGGAGGGTAAAAAGCAACATCCACTAAAACAAATATAACAACAAAATGTGAAATTGGATCATCAGCTCTCTTTCTCCAAGCCACAGAATGGCTTGGACGGGAAAGGACCTTAAAGACCTCTTACTTCCAATGTCCCTACCGTGGCCAGGGACACCGTCCACTAAATCAGAGTGCCCAGACTTTGTTTGGAGGAAACCAAGATGTTCTGGTTGACAAGGAAAAGACATCTTTCACTTGGAAAGATCCACTCCAGCACACTGCCACTGAGCCACATCCATCCCAGCCTCAGAGGAGAAAGCAGTCAGTCAAGCATTTTTGGTGTGCTACAATTGCAATACCAATAATTTTTTCAGAGCTTGCTAATCCTAAACTCTTCAAGATTTCTATGGACTCTGACACCTTGGAAATCCCAAATTTGATCAGTACAGAGATCCCTTCTGTTATTTATCACATGGAAAAATGCTGCTCCTCAAGACCATCAATCCAGCCTGAAATTCAGTGTGCTGAAAGAAAGGAAAATCTGCATGGTGAAAAAAAAAAAGCAAAACCAAAAACCTCCCAAAGACTGTTGACACCAGGGGGAGTAAAGATATGGCTGTTCTATCTCAAGGCAAGGGAGAAAGGTTATTTATAGTGGGCAGAAGAGGGCAGAAATAAACCTGCTGGGGAACTGGTTCCACCAAAAGTATTCAAATGTACGAATAAAATGAAAAAAAAAAAAAAAATCAAGGAAGATGAAGAATGCTTCTCTATAACCCTTCAGATGTGTTTCAGGTTCCTTCCAAATGCAGGTGGAAACCACTCAGCTCTGATTTACATGGCTTTAGATTTCCCTTCTCCTGCCAGACAGAGGACTAGAAGTGGACATTTCAATACCAAAATTTATCAGAAAGCATGTTTCCAGCAACCAGGAGGGCCATATAGCCAGTCCATCCATATTCACACTCTTTTTAGCAATATAGAACTTCTCTCCTGGGGCCCACTTACTCTCTTTCTTCAAATCCAGCTTCAGAGTACATTTCTTCTTGAAGTTTCTTAAGAAGTTAAAGTTTTTCCTCTTAAGCAATTGTGACAAAAATAGCCTGATATGGGAAAATTCCACCCACACATAAACATCTAAGAGCTATTCTAATGTATATCACATTTTTCAGAGAGAAGGAAGGGTAATCGTTTGTTCTCTTCACCTATCATACTGCTGGCTCCACAGGCCTCTCCAGAAAGGCTTTTCTATCCATGACTGGTGAAGTTTATGCCTCTCTAAAAGAGAAGGACACAGGAACTGAAGGCCCTCTAGAACCTGCCATCTGACTGATGAAGAGAAGTGTCCTTTGACAAGGACAGCTACAGCAACACTTCACAAGGTGGTTTAGGGTGAGGGGTTCAGACCTAGACATCTGAACTGCAGATGTTTAAAGTCATGGTAGATGAGGGTCAGCCTCTTGTCTCTCATGAGATATGTTGCCAGCTCGCAAAAAAACCTAAAAATCCCATCACCGCCACCAAAGCGACAAAAAAATCACCCCCCAAATCACAAAAAACTCCTAAAACAACCCCATGGCCTCAGGGACAAAGTTCATTTGAGGAACCCAACTTCACTGACACCCAGACTACAACTTTTTTGATCCTATAGCAGCACTGTAGCAACAAACTATCTGGCATTAGACTAAATGCTTAATTTTCCTCCTCAGTAAATTGAACTGTGCTTGCTGACACCGACAAAAAATAAAAAAATAAAGAAAAATCCCTATTTTGCACTAATCTGAAAGAAGTTAGCAGGCTTAAGGATTATGTAAAGTACTGTACATACTAGCACCTGCCACAGGGCAAACAAAAAAAAATTAAAGGCAATTTTAGTAACAAGATGGATCTTGTGGAAAGTTGGACAATCTCAGCAATTTCTAATGCACTCAGAGAATTTCATTCAAGAGAAAAAGGAATCCATGATCTGCAACTCACCTCTACCTGCCTCCTCTCTTGCTGTGAGTTCAGCTTGATAATACCGTGGAATTCTATTTTACTGATCTTCCCTTGAAGGGATCATTTGACTCAAAAGATCAAACCTGGTTCCCCACCAAAAAATAGCCTCTGTGTGGGGACAGATGTCTTTGCCCTGTTGATGAAACAACCATGAGCTGGATGAGACTGGAGGTATCTTATTTTCATGACATCTCATATATGTAACTTCCTAATTAAAGGAAGCTGCTAATTAAAGTCAGTTAGAACCTGACTGACCCATAATAATATTAAAATACTTACAGCAGAACCAAATTGTCCCTGTAAAAAGGGGATTTTGCATTTCTGCATACAGTTCTTGGGGAGGACAGAGGAGAGTAGAGGGAAGCTTCCCATTGTGCAGATGTTTTCCTGAAATGATTCAAACAGGTACATCTGGATGGCATAAAATCTGACAAGGGAATTCAGCTTTGCAGGGACTTCACCTGTCTGCATATTCCACTGGATGGGGGATTGCACATGGTGAGCATCCCTCTCACTTCCCATGTCACAAAATAACTGTCAAATGACTATGGGCAACTAACAGAAATTTGTCTCCTAAACACCCATCTACTGTTTATAGAATTACTTACTTTTCAGTTGTTGAGTGAGCCTCCACAGCTTCCTAGCACCAATCCTCCTAGACAAAAGTCCTTTCACAGCAGCTCTGGACATGCACTGATTCCTGTCTTTCATGGCCACAAAAAGCCATGCCCTGTGCTAGTGCCATCTGCACTCTTAGACAGCAGACACCAGGCTGTAGCCTCCATTTCAGTACTGGCCAGAATGGTACACGTGCTTTTAACTACATGTCAAAATATGCTCAGAGCCTCATAAATTGAGGCTCAGAAGAGAAAGGGCAGGGTGCCTCTTCTTTTGCAAGGCAACTAAACACCATTTTACAGGAGAAGCAGGGCATGAACCAGGCTCTCTTAAACCCTAAGCTGACATACTAAATGCAGGGCTGCTTCTTTCCTCAGCTGCTTATTTCAGTTTCTCTTTGTGTTGTTGCTATTCTAGCTACAGAGAAGGAAAAACAGTACCTGAAAATTTGCATCTGCATCAACATCAACCCAGCCTCCTTCTAGGGATCCATGTGCCCATATTCTTCATTTATCTTCATTTCACACTGTCGTTCCTGCCAGCTACATTGTCTCTGCCAAAAAGCTTTTGGAAAGAGGAAGTGTCATGAGAACCACTGCAATTATAGATCCAAACCTACACCAGCTGGGTCAGTGCAGCCACTTCAAAACCTTTTTTTTGTGGCTAGGACCACGTGTTCATGTACATACATCTCTATTTTCACACGTGTCTGTTTTTTTACTTCTCTTCATCAAGCAAAAGCCACCATGCTCCAAAAATCTACAACAGTTTGTGCCGCCAAACTGTAGATCTTTGCAGAAATATGTTGTTTGCAGCAGACTGAAAACAAGCTTGCTGTGTAAATGCTGACTTGGTGGCACGGGTGCATTTTGGAGAAGTGAACTCTGTGCAGGGAGATCATACAAAGCAATCCTCAGTAAACCTGTGAAATTGCACTGATTTGCACATACAAATGTGGTGGATAAGGCAAAGGGGATCCTGGTAGATCCTGAGCTGTAGGAAGAGCTGAACTTTGACAAAGCATCATCACATGGATGGCTGTAAGCAGCCACTTAAATTTAGGGTTTCAGCTGCTCCTTTCTAGGAGATCCATCTTGAAAAATAAACTATTCCCAAACTGTGTGTGTGTTTGCCTCCACTCTCTACACAGGATGAACTGCATAATTTAACTTTCAATCTACCACCCTATTCCTCTCCACATGACCACTAACTGCTGCTCCGGGGTGGTAGAAAGGGCAGCTCAAAGGGTGAGAAATGCTTAAAACCCTCATGCACTGTCCATGCACAAGGACAGCCAAACAGCCCTGGGAAGACACAACTGTGTTTTCTCTTTTGCCTATGCCTACAGGTGCCTCACTGTGGGGACAAGGGGTGCAACAGGAAAGGCAATAGGGACAGTTCACAATCTGAGCACAGCACAACCAGTGAGGCAGAAGCAAAGGGTGGGGGAAACAGACCATGGCTACTCCAGGGTCAGCCTGTTCCCCAAACCATTCCACATCACCTTAGCAGTGAACAAACCTTGAGCTTGTTCTGGTCTGCTGACCTGGAACATCTCGGGGGCATTCTTCTGGAGCTTGCTCTTGTGTGTATCCTGATTTTCTACAGCATTATGCAGGCTTGCTGTGCAAAACCCTCCTGGATTCCATCATAAAATAGAAATTCAGAGATGGAAAAAAAACCCCCTTCAGTTCTTTCAAAAGGAGTCAGAGCTTGATTTATGGCTTTGTGTCTCACCAGTGCTAGCTCAGTTGGGAGATTCAGGATTTCTGCAAGGAGAAGGTTGTTTTGAAACCTCCTGAACTTTCCTGAGCCAGAAGGTGGTCTGAACATAAGGCTTATTTTCTTTCTTCTCTCTCTTTTATTTGGTGCACTCTGTGACAATCCCCCAGTGAGACATTTGCTAGCCAGCAGAAGCAGAGATTCAGTCTCTCTGCATCAGTGCAGGATACAAACAGCAGTACATACCTGCTTGGGGGGCTGGGTCAGGGCAGGCTGGGAGGACCTGTCACAGCAAAAAGCAATTTGTCAGGCATGCAATGGCTTAAAGGCACATCAGCATCACCTTTACAGTAACCTGTCCCCACTAAGTGTGCCCTGGGAGCTGAGCGGCATGGCTGGACCTAGACTGGCCTGTACAGACAGAACAGAGATCCTCCAAGGCAGATAAAACAGGACTAGAGCTCTGGCAGAGCACAAGCACTTCTTGGAGGCTGGTATGCCCACCCATGCCAGCCACTGCACTCTCCTGCTATGTGAAAGGCTGGACCAAGTGTCCAGAGTACCTGGAAATATCCATATCCTTTCTCCCACACATTAAACACTATGAGTTATTTTCACAGCTGCTTTTTTTCCCCCTATTTTTCCTCTGCCTGTCACATCTGCCTTCTTTGTTCCACTTCTCCAAGACCTCATGCTGCACTCTTGGAGGAGAAATGCTTCTGTGCTCAGTGTTTTCTTCCCTTCCAACACGGCTCCTTCCCTCCCTCACACGCTGCTAACCGCGAGGAGCCCTCCCACACAAGAAGCTCTCCTCAGGATACCCAGGCATTGCAGTAGGAATGCACAGAGCACATACCCAGGCAGCAATGGCTGTCCTTGTGAGCATGGTGTCATCACACTCACACTGCCCAGCCCATCTCGGCCCCTGTGCAACATCCACACAGTGGTCCCGTCATTCTCATCATTCTTCTAGAAATTTTGACTAATAGGACAACAGGCAGAATGTGCCTGTTATTGTCCCCTCATTCCCACCACCCTCCCTCTCTCTGTCCCTGCCAGGCATAGGTGATGTGTGGTGGTGTCGGATGACTGCTTTATATCCTCATGAGTCAAACCTTAGTATCCCTTAATATTTGCTCCCAGCGTGTAAGCGGTGCCTCATGTTGTTTCCTTCTGTGACCTCAACGTCCAATTCCTGTTCCCCTTGGTTGCTTTACTTGCAGGAATGACACCATCTGTGGCAAGATAATACCCTCTAGCAGCTCCTCAGTACACACGGTCACTCTGATTCCTTCCCCCAGAACCCCCCAGAATGCAGAGCAAGGTGCCACGAGTAACCCACATGTTCAGCTAACACAAAAGCCTTTAACAGCAGCTCTTTTAAAACCTCAGGCTAATCCTATTAACTCCTAGCTGCAGGTGCAAAGGGGTTGATACCTCCAGTCCTGTGCTTCCCACAGGTACAGAGATGCTCCTGGGGCGCTCATGCCCGCCCAGGTGAGCGCACAAATGTTCTCCAGCACGCAGACCTGCGCACACGCTCACCCCGCGCAGCACTCACCCGCAGTTCTGCTCAGTGCTTTGCTGGGAGAGATAAGCTGCACATTCGTTGTTGTGGTGCGAAGAGAAAGCAGAGCTCCGGGTCTCCATCAGAGGCAGGCACAGCCTTTTCAGAGGCAGGCTTCAGTGCGTGACTCCGATTTTATCTGCCGTGTCCGTTTGTCGCTAGCATCAATTGCCGGTTTGGTGGCACACCGATAGCATGATGTGATCTCTGTTGTCTCTCTCCTTCCCTCTGGGGTTAGGCACAGCTTTTTCTCATTACCTTTTTGCTGAAAAGTGTTTATCATGGCAGATAATCTGAGAGAAAGCTTCTTCTTGAAATCATTTGTCTTTTAGCCATCGGAGTAGGAAGTGTCTCACAGTTTCAGTCTCCCCTGTCATTTAAGAGAGTCATTCTTCTTTCTTATACTACTGTACTTCAGCACTGGCTGTCCAGCTTTAAATTGTGGTCTGTATCTTTCCATGTGTAGCCAAAAAGAACCCAAATCACACTTGGCATAAGAATTTGGAGTGTGAGAGAATCGATAGAGGGGGTCAAATTCCTTAGTTCAGGCTCTCTAACTGCTTGTTGTACTAAATCTGCCTTCACGTGGAAGGTTTGATGCTAGCAGGTGCCCTCAGCCCCAACAGTGGGTGTCTGCTCCCTCAGCAGTGTGGTTAAGGGAGCAGGCAGAGCTGTACAGAAGACAACACTGCTTTCACTCAAATTTCGGTTTTGAACTCCAGTGCTTTAAGAGCACAAAGTTGACTGGCTCAAATCAAGTGCCACAAAGTACTGCAGCTTTTTCTGTGTGTTGGTGAGAAGTGGGGAAGGAAAACAACTCCATTCTATAGGTAATTTTATGGGTGTCACCTCATCATGCAGAGAAAAACTGTGAGATTAATATTTACTTTATTTTTTATTTGTTTATTTTATTTATTTATTAAACCTGAAGGTTTTTTTTCATTGTAAGCTGGTGATTAAAACTTGAAGCTTTTGTTTTTCCCCATGGAATGGAAATTCCAATTCAGAATGTTGACGTTTTTGATCAAAACAAAGCTTTTTGATAATCTCAAAAAATCAAAGCATTTAAGTTTTACAGAAGTAGCATGAAATACTGCATTTGAAATTCTTACAGCAAACCAAATGTCCCCCTAACACAGCTACCTGCAGGAATTGGTTCCTGGCCTGATTATGGTTCCAGGAACACAGTGAGATACAGGAAGCAAACAGGGCCTGCTTCAAGCTGACCAGACAAAACTCATGGCTTCACCATTGCCTTTTGTGTTTACAGGTCTTCATTTGTAGCTGGTGTAGAGGGGAAATGGGCGTGTTGGAAAGGCAGTCGGAGAAAGTGATGCACCCTGTGGAAACACAGGCAGAAATCTGTTCAGAACAAATCTGCATTTTATCCTGGGGGAAAAAAGGCATTTGTGAGGAACATTTTCACACAGGTCTAGTATGCATGGCACTGAAAGAGGAACAGGAGGGGAATCTCGTGCAGACGCACCACTGTACCATCTTGCTGTTGCTGCAATGACACACGGACTTTGTTACCTTTTAAAACCAGCCCCACTCTATGCCCACACATGGCAGAGCAGACCCACAGCCCCCTGCTTCTACGTGCACATGTCAGTCAGAGCTCACACTGCAACAGCACAATCCCTCACACAGGAGCCTCGAGGATTCCGATGTAGAAGAGAAGGAGTAACACACCCTCTTATCCTAAAATTGACACACATAGTCCTACACACACCCGTGCTAAGGTGCATGCAGGACTTGCAGCGCATTTCCCTACATTTTCTCTAATTTCCCCAGGACTAGACATGCTTACTCATTGGTTTAATCCCAAATACACATAGCATTCAGTCCTGCCACTCACAAATCAGCCCATCTCCCCCGGGAGAGTGGATCTGGCAGCCCTGTCTCCACTGAGACGGAGGCTGCAGTTTGTGCCAACAAGAAGAGAAATCCCGCCAAAACCTTGAGAACAGCCCTGGGCTCATTCACATTTTTGTCTGTTCCTGAGGGAAAAGAATAATAATAATAAAAAACCCCAAACCAGCTGTGAATTTATTGACTCTCCCTTAAGAATCTCGGTGCAGTAAATTCCACCTTCATGGTGCTGGCTAATTATGCATTTATTTAACTCTGTTGCTGTGGTTTTTTTAATGATTCTCTGCTGTTGTTTGAAGTTCGCTGTCTATTATTTGCAATAAAAACCTCTGTCATATTTTTGCCTCATTATTCCTAACAAATAGTGCATTTTCTGCCGCCCTCCCCTCTCTCTTCCCTGCTCTGCCTTGCTCCCTGCCACCCTCACCTCTCCGACTAGCACTCCCTGAGTTTCAAAGACCAGCTGTTAGCATTTTGTCAACGGAGTGCTTTTGAGAAACTTCTGTCACGGGCTCCAGCACAGCAGGGGCTGCTGAATAAAATATCATCCCTTCAAAAGGGGAATTAAGGCAGGGAACAAAAGCAGCAGGGAGAGCAAGGAGGGGAGAGGCTGGCTCTGCGCTCCCCTCCCGCCCGGCAGTTTGAGAGGGACCCCTTGGGTGTCGCCCCAAGACAGAAGCCCGGGACAGATGTGGTGGCCAGCTACTCAATGAGAATTGTCTTTGGGATGAGAAAGAGAAGTGAAATACTCTTCCTCGGGAAATGGTGCCACACTTAATTCAGTGACATTGTACTCGAGTGTGAGTTTCATCCACTCCCAGCTACAGCTTGCAGGATCTGACTCCACTCCCTGACTTCCTTACACTTGCCCAAGCTTTGCTATTTAAGTGTTTCTTCTGGCCCACAAAAAAAATGCTTTAAAATTTGCTAATATTTTTTTTTTTCCAAGGTAAAACACAAATATTCCCAAAGCAAGTTAAAAAAAAGTAAAGTGGATTAATGCACTTGGTTTCCACTGATAATTTCCAAATCAGCAAACACCAATCATTTCCATCTTCTTGGGCAATTATAGACCCATCAGCCTTATCTTGATTTCAGGGAAAGTGCTGGGACAAATGCTTCTGGAAACCATTTCCAAATATATTAAGGATAAAAAAGAGTGTAATTTGGAGTAGTCAGCATGGATTTATGAAATAGACAGCATATCTGGCCAGCCCTTCACAATGAAATGACCAGTTTAGAAAAGGAGGGAAGGGACTCGATGATTCTGTGATTCAGGAATGACCTGGATGGTGGTGAAGAGAGCACTCAGCAAATTTGCAGAATGTACAGTACTGGAGGGATGGCTGGTGCACCAGAAGGCTGTGCTGCCACTCAGAGGGACTGTGCCAGGCAAAAGACTTGAGATTGAGAGTAATGATGGATTTGTCTTTACAAACAAGCTGTGGGTCTGCTGGTAGATAAAACTAGCACTGAGAGATAAAAGAAATAATGGGAAGGATTCCACTGATTGATGAATGGAAAAAAAAAGATATTTGCCTTTGCAAACAAACTGTAGGTTTGCTGATAAATGAAATTGGATATTGAAAGATTAAAGAAACAATGGGTAAAACCCAAAAATTCCATAAGAACTAAAAATTAAGAGGTAGGGCTATATATTAGAGGGGAATCTGAGGTATCATTCCTGGAAGTCTGTACCTCTCAAGTACCTCAGCCAGTGGGGGAAGAGAGAAGGTCATGCAGCCAGGAAATCAGGATAAAAAGGAGGCTGAACCCTCCAAATGTTTGATATACCCCAGGGGAATGCCCCATTGGCTCTCCCTTTATTTGAATAAAGTAAAAGAACTCCTCTGTCTCCTTGTTGGACATAAACCTCTGGTGGATTACTTTCCCTGACAAGATGATAGGAATCTCAAGAAGTTCAAAGGGAAGCACAAAGTCCTGCACCCAGGAAAGAAAACCTCACAAACCATTGTGTACTGGGGTTCAACTGGTTGGAAAGGCACTCCACAAAAGAGGCTTTTGGAATTCTATTGCATAAATAATTGAAAAGGAGCCATCAGTGTGTGTGGCACACAGGTCAGCAGCCTCTTGTGAAGAAAAACGTTGATAGCAGGTCAAGGGAGGTGATCCTTCCTCTCTCAGCACTGGAAGTAGTTTGGGGTGCTCTGATCCCCACTGCAATAGTGACATGGACACACTGGAGGAAGCCCAGCAGTGAGCAACTAAGATTATCAAGGACTTGAAGCATACAACACATGAGAGGCTAACAGAGTTGGAATTGTCTAGCCCCAATTAAAAATGGCCTAGGGTGGATCTCACCAATATAAATATCTGATGGCAGGCAGCAAAGACACAGTCAGAGTCTAGTTAGTAGTGTCAGTGAAAGAGCAAGAGGCACAGAGTGCTGGATGAAATACAGGAAAATCCCTTCAAATATAAGGAAAAGAAAAGTTGTTTGTTTGTTTGTTTGTTTGTTTGTTTTTACAGTGAAGGTGGTCAAACAGTAGAATAAGTTTCCCAGAGAGGCTGTGGGGTCTCTAGCCTGGCAGCTATCCTGATCCCACCCAGACACAGTCACAAGCAATGTGCTCCATTTGACCTTACATTCAGTAGAGGAGATAGACTAGACAAGCTTCTTCCAGCCTTAATAATTCTGTGACTGGAGATTCTCTGGTCACTGAGCACACTTCAGATAGATTTCAGAACAATCTGACAGGAACCAGGAATCCAGAGATGTTCATTTAACCTAAAAATTAGGGGCGTCTCAACAAGTTCAGGATGATTCCAAGTAGAATAAATCATCACAACTCATGGCTCTAACCACAGTTTGCCTTTGAACATTTTGTAGCAGATAAAAGACTCAGCTTGCTCTGCTTTTGTTCTCCCATTATGCCTGATCTCTATCTGGAAGAAGAAATGTTGGCTCACATGGAACCCTTGGTCAGTGCAGAAGAGTTTCCACAGGGAGGCACATCTTCATTTGCTGCTTCTCTTTTTCAGGTACATTGCAAAAACCCCACACCACAGGATGCCATCTGCGTAATCAAGGAAACCAGTTGGCAAATGAAGACATCCCATCATCGTGCAGTTTTCTGCCATCCATTGTGAAATTTTAGCTTAGGTGGTTATTAAGATGCCTAAACCAGGCCTGTGCTTCTCCAGCTCTCCAAATATCTAGACTATTAGTGCAAATGTCCTTTCTTCATAACTTAACCAAGCTGCCCATATTTAAATCTGTCCTTGCAAATAAAGTCACTCCAACCTTTGATTACATTCTTGCTCTGCGCTCCATGTAACCTGCCAAATATTTTGGAAGTCAGGTGTCTAAACTGCAATGTTGTATTTTAAAAGTGGTTGCACTGGAGCTGTGTGAAGTGGATGTTCCTCCCACCTTCATGCCACGATTCTTTCACACTTCAAGTTCCTAACTGGAGGAATAAACCTTGGATTTATTCTTTCTTTAGCAGCTGCCATAGATGCTTACAGCATCACCAGCTGCTGCTTTTCTTTTCCTTGGCCAAAACAAATGCTTGCTTTGGATGGGATAAGTAAACTTTATATATATAAGCCTGTTCCATACACCTATGCATGTGTACATACATATATTCCTCCTATCTTTGAAAGCCAGTCACTTGGAGCAGGACATTTCCTGAACTTATGTCCAGCTCACCCACGTGTACTAGTTAAAAAGCACTTTCAAATTTCACCACATGTCACTTTGATATACTAAAAGCAGAATAACATACTTTGAAACAACATGGTACTTAGAATTCTAACAAATATTCTCAGAATTTTAAATGCAGAAGAAATCATTTCACAAGGAACCAAAGAATGTGAACCCCTCCTAAAACCACTGAATTTTTGTCCATTCCTCTCAAAAAACCAATTTTTTTTTTATTTTGAAGGGAAAAACATGTACCTTTTTGCAGACCTGTTCCTGTATTCAGCCTTAATCAATTATAATGACTCGTATTTATTCATTAAATGACATCTCACTAGTTTTTGTTTTGTCTAATGATTTTGTTCCTCATTAGTGAATTAACTCTTCCACCATATTCGGTGCTCTGAAATTGTTATTTGAGGTACCACACCTAGTTTGATGACATCCTGTCTTAAGACAGACACCCATTAATTACAACCAATCTAATGGAGAAAAAGCATGACTGGAGGGCTAGAAAATGTAACAGTGAATAAAGTTCAACAGTGGGGCTCATTCAACAAAAGAGAAGTGATGGGGCAACATATCATGTAAAACTTCATTAAACAATTGAATTATTGAATGTTCTGTATGTCTGTGGTAAACCAAGCAAGAACCTCCATGATTTATTTGCACCTTCTCCTGGGCCTTCAGATCCTTCCTATTATTTCTTTATTTATACCAGTTAGGGCACATCTATTATTTCACTTTCATCCCTATCAGTTGTGCTACCTTTAATGCACCTTTATTTATTTATCCCATAAGAAATGCCCATTATTAACCTTCCTCTTTCCAATCTCCCCTAGTTCCCTCCAAACAGCCAGGGAAGTGCACAGTGAGGACATTAACAGGCAAGTGTCATATTAAGGGATAGACTGAGAATTTCCCAGAAAGCAGTGAGGAACCAGTTCCTTGGGTAGCAAAGAAACAAAAAAAAAACAATCCAAGGGTCTCTCTCCTACTATTAACAATCTGCAGCATATCAGGGGACAAAGGCATTTTCACACCATTGCTTCTGATTTACTAATAAACACTGGAGCTGAAGGGCTACACAGGGTATTTTCCTTCAAAGAGGACCAGCTAAAGCAAGCCTGTGAGTACCAAACTGTGAGATATGCCATTGTCACCGAAGTGGCTGGATGGGCATTCAGTGAATTCAGGCATGAAGTTCTGCTCCTGGACCAAGCAGACAGTATGGACACAGAGTATTAGCACACATGGCTCTGCAGCTAGATTTACAGGCCTGCTCTCTATGAAGAGATGAGCTAAAAAACTGGGAGGTGAAGCTGGATTTGAGACAGGTAAATAAACAGGAAGCTGCATTTCTGCCTTAAAGAGATAAGCTTGGCACTAGGGGACATATGAGCATCAAGGCAATCCACACCACTATGAATGGATTTTTTTGTTGCAGAGCTTTAACATCCTGATGGGAAACACAAGAGTGCAAATATCACATATTACCTCTGCCTATGGTCTAACAGTACTTTTCAGCTCAGTCCTCAGAGCCTCAGAGCTGTGGTGTAAACTGTTTCAGGGGGAAATCTGAAATGGGTGACTTTGAGAATGAGGTTTATTACCAATAGCACCCAATTCACCTCATCAGAATCTATACCGCTTCTGGCATGAACATATCCACAGTGCCCACAAAGGGAAAGAGCCTCAAAATTGCCACTCTAATGACTACACTTAAATTGCTGATCAGGTTGGGATTCAGAAAGCTAAAATTTCAATTCCAAAACATAGCCTGAGGCCACAGCATGTCTGAAGCACAGGTTTGACAGAAGGGGCTCTCATAGTGCTTCACTGGCTAATGAGATTAAAGGGTTTTCATTAAATCAGTTGTAGTTATAAGGCTCTCCCCTTATTGCACTTGCATCTTAAAAAGGTAAGTGGTACTGTACGATTTGATACATTTGACTTGGAAAAGATTAGCAGCCAGTTTGAAGTGTTCCATTCAAAGTAATCCAGTATCAAAAGCCTCACTTGAGCCCCAGGAGTTTGGGAGCGATACTGTTTTGAATTTTAGTATTCGGACAGGGACAGAGATCTTTCTTTCTGGTTTCTGATCAAAGTATTTTTCAAATGAAAACAGCCCATATTTAAAGTTCTTATAAGTCTATCTATGAAGACATCTCATTTAGATGTGTAACTATCCCAAGTTACACAAGCAGTGACAATTAAGAGTTCCAAGGCATATCAGCCTTGGGACAGGGATCTGGTAACAAAAGTTGATAGAAGGCAGCTGATGTGAACCCCTCACTGGTCAGTCAAATGCTGGTTTCCCCCATTTCTCCTATGCTACACTTTTCATTATGTCAGAGAGTTCATCTATTGCTGTTGGTAGTCCACCACTGGCAAAACTAATTCTGAAATTTCACAATGGATTTTATGATTGAATTCTAAGCAAAACACTGAGTTCAAGGAAAAAAGGTACCTTGACTAGTGACCAGCACAGATGAAATCAGAGGATGCAAATGCAGACCTCCGAGCTCAGTCAGTTAGTCCCATCTCAAATCTGTATCTTAATTTCCCCATTGTACCAGAAGGGAGTAAATTCGCTGTGCACATTAATAAAAAAGATTCCACATTTTGAAAAACTGGGGGAAAGACCAGGAAGCAGGGGAAACATTCTATTAACATACACAAACACATTTTCCCAGCTGTATTTCCTCAGGTGGGAGGAGGACTCTGTGGCATCCCCATCACATGAAGTTGAGGCCCCGCGATGGGAAAGAAAGCATGACAGCTGCATCCTCCCTAAGCATCTCACACAGGAGCTACTGACATAACAGCAGATGATACCTTTCCCACTGTAGTCTCTGCCTACTGGAGCATTTGTGAGACATTAGAATGCAGCAAGATGTACATGGAGAAGGCTTAATGTTACGTTAGGAAGTGCCAAGATCTCCTCAGGCACTCATATCAGCAACTGCACATTATCACTGTACATTTAGGGAACAACAGCACGTACCTTTTGCCACAGTCCCCCACAGCCACAGTATTGGCTGTAGCTGCCAGTCAGAAACAGCTCAGACTGTAAAGCAAATTACCAGCAATTCTAACCCTAAAATTATCATCAACTGTAACCCTAATACCATCCTCCTTTACCCCACCCACCCTTGGGCAGCTACAGTCCAGATTTTAGGGCAATTAGACTTAAACCACTCTCCAAGAGCATGAGTTTGAAAGAGTCAGCAGATGTTTTACTGAGCATCTTAAGCAAATTTCACAGTACATGGCTGTTACAATTAGCACAATATTAAAGCAGAATATGGAAGCACTTGGAAAAAAAACACTTATGTACTACAAGAGCACTTCACACTAGGATTCTGAGTTAGTGATCCAGTAAAGGAGCTCTGCTCCCTTCTCAGCATGGCAAGAAGATCCCTGTAACCTATTTAGCTCCTGGTGATTGCTGTATGAAGGACAGCCAAAGCATGGGTTCATGAGACTTCATTTGCCACAGCAGGATTTGGAGATCACCTCAAGAAAACCCAGAGTCAATATTTGATGTTGCAGATAAAAGTTAGCCAGGATACTCCCAGAGGTCATTTTAGAAGAGACAAGAGTGCCACCTCTGTGTCCTGCAGATTTTTTTGTTGTCTCAGCATTACCCTCTCCCTCTGTTCACAGGGAAAAGGCTGCCCACATTACCTCCATATCCACTAGAGCAGGAGTCTATCTGTGATGTGTACCATGCTCCCAGACCTCACATAAGCACAGAGGAAAGCAAGTTTTGCAGCCTCTACTGCCTGAGCCATGCCATTCCTTCTAACCAGAGCATTTCTGAAGGATTGCCTCAAACACCTCTGTGCAGCCACTCAGTATTTCCATTGAATTACTGTGGTCTTTTGGCTACTGCCCATTTTCTCTGGGAAAACAGCCTTTGTTGCGTCTCAAAGTGAAAGACTGACCAAGTTAAAGGAGAGAGGAAAGGCAGGAAAACAATCTTCACATTCTTCGAGAAGTACAACCACTCCTTTTGGAAAGATAAGTGAAAACAAGCCATTGACAGTAGAGGTTAGCGAGAAGGAAAGCATATTTCACTGTGGAGATTTATTAAGACCTGTATTTTCTTTAACTGCAACTGTACACAAGATTGACATATCCTGTAAGCTACCTTTGATAAAGTCCCTAGACTTGCTGCAGGAATGCAGGGAAGGCCATCTCATCTGCAGTGCATTTACAACTGTAGTTTAAAGGATTTTCTACTTTCATATCCCAGCCTCAGTTGCTAGATGTCTCTCAGGTCAGTGTTTTACTATCTTAGAGTTTGTCAGCCGGTACTTGCAGTGCACTATTTGTGCCACTTCCTAACCACTCTTCCAAAATAAAAAAACAAAACAGCAGAGGGTAGAGTTCAGAGAGTAGATGGCTCTTGATCCCTGACCCTGGATGGGAGACTTACAAGTAATTTTGATGTGCACTGATCCTGGAGAGGAGCAGAAAGATGGTCAGAGACTGTAAATTCTGGTCATGTCTCCAGTAGTGGCACCCCAGAGGACAGTCTTGGCACCGCAGCCACTCTGCGGTCCCTACCTGGTGAGCACAACTTGCACACAGAAAGGAATAAATGAGGAGCTGGTGCAGGAAGGTCCCAAAGCCACTACTCATTTTTCTTGAATGGCAGTTTTGATTTAGAAATTAAGCATATCTTCTCTTGAGGTCAAATGAAGTAGTCATAATCTGATTAATCATTGATAGATCATTTAGAAGTAGGGCCAGAAAGCCCCTCCTATCCCTTCCTTAAGGAAATGGAGGCAGCCCAACCTTGGCTATTTCTGAAGCTCCTTATCCAATTACTTAAAAAGTAAGAATGATTCTAATGCCTTCTTGAGGCACCTATTAGAGTAAATGGTCTGCCCTTACTTCATACTCTCCTCACCCACACAGAGGGTAAGTTACTTAACACTGCCTCCTCCACCAAGTCTTCAGTAAAGCAGCCCTCTCCTATTTTCATTTCTCTGTCTTTTAGTGAGGATAGCCTCTCAAAGGAAGCATAATGCTCCTTTTTCCTAAAGCCCTTTTCTCCAAAGTTGTTACCAAGGTTGAACAAGATGCTCCCGCTGAAGTCTCCTTAGAAGTAGCCCCTTCTTTCCCTGCATACAAAGACTGTTTCTCCCCTCCCCCATTTCTTTTCCTGTGGAGATGGAATGAGACTCTTGCCTTTTGCAGATCATTTAATCCAACAGGTCTTCCTTAGAACTGCTGCTGAGATCACCACCCCCCATTTGTATTCATGGATTTGCTTTCTCATTCCTAAGGGCAAATCTCTACACTTGTCTTGAATTCCATCTGGTTCATTTTGGACGCTATCTCCTCTTGATCAAAATCCTTTTGAATTCCAAATCAATCTTTCCTAGCCTTTGCAGTCCTTCTTAGCTAGCCAAAGCGGTGCTAGAGCCCAAAACCAGCAGGGAAGGAATAGAGAAGGGGTGTGCTGCAGTGAAATTAGGGTCACTTGGCTGCAGGATGATCACACACAGTCACCATAACTAGACACATGGGGCTTGACTTGTGACAAGAAAGATTCATGCTCAGCTGCTGGCTCATAAATAGTTACACGTTTTACTGCTATTATAGGCAGAGTTTCTGAATATTAGTGTTACTTTGTTTTCAAGTTGAGGTTAGCTTTGTGTGGGAAACAGAACTTGGACTTTCCAAGTTGAAGCAAACACGTGGCCCAGAGGCTGCAAACAATTGTGGGGGCTGTGTACCCACTTACACACAGACACATGTCACCTGCTCATACAAAAGTGCTGCTCAGCTGCTTCAGAGAACAGACAGCAAAAACAAAAAACAACAACAACAACAACAGAAGTATTGCTCCTTTTTTTTCCCCCACCTGCTTCCTACCCAGGAGCTGTGAGATGTCATATTTTCCAACTCCCCTTCAGCAGTTCTGGGACCTGCCTTTTCTCCATCACACTTCTTTAAGTGTCTGTAGTATATTCCGTACCTTTATGATGACACAGGGAACAGTAAAAACTCAACTGCACCTAGTAAGTACCTTGACTTATACATTAGGAAATAACACTAGCTACAGGCATAATACTATCCTGCCATCCTGCCTTTGGCTTCAAGTTCCAGGTTAGTACCTGCAGCTTTTCCACTTTTCAGTGCTTGTTTCCAAACTACATTTTAAGCTAATCTCCCAAGAATTAGGCTTGGACAGGTAAGGAAAGGTGAAATGAAAGAAAAGGTTTAATTCTCTCTCTCAAAGAAAAAAAAAAAAAGAATCCCACTTCATAAAAATTGTGTCCTATCTTATAAGCAAGGGTCAATATTCAAAGTGTGCAAATAGGCTTCATGCTGAGTCTTAAATTCTTCAGACACAAGTAAATGGTATCGTGCCCTGAAGACAGTTGTGGACTTAACCAAGCCTCAGAAGACATACTTAATGATCACAGCAGGCAAGACTTTTCTCCTTGTCCTGAACAAAGAACAGGTTGGTGGTAAGAGACTGGAGCCCTTTCTGCTTATATTCATGAATATTAAATTAATAGACCAGCAAGGATCTTAGGCTGTCAGAGCAGATGAGGGTTAGAGTCTCAGTAGAATGGAAATGCACTTAAAATATGTATGAGAGGAGGAGTTTTGAAATATGGGGGAAGAGAGGAGGGAGGCTACAGAATTAGGGCCAGAAAAATCTGGGTACAGGAGAGGCAGGAAGAGAAAAACACCAGATTTTCTTTTTTATATTCATACAGATCAGATGAATGTACCTTGTTTACAGAATCATCATGACCTCTAAAAATGTTCTAAGCACTTTAACAAACTTCACATTTAAGGTAGCAAGAGCAATTCAAAGATTGTCAGAGCTTTGGTAACTCAGAGATGGGGATCCAGGTGCCATTAGTATCAGAACTAAAATGAGTGCTTCAGATAATCCAGAAGCAAACCTTTGTTTAGGCAATACTTGCCTCTAGAGCAGCATGAGCCACTACAAAAGCTGGTAAGAGAAGCCTTCTGGTGAAATCCAGAACTGCAACAGAAGACAGAGGATCATTCTGCTCCTCAGGATGACACTGCTGTTACAAACATTGCTTTTTCTCTCTCAAGGTCAACCCCTTGCAAATATTCACTGTGAAGTCAGTATTAACACAGACACTCTACCAAAGAAGGTGTCCTAGTTCTGGGTCAGATCCAGATGTTATTCTGTATCACCTCAGATCATTGCTGGGGTTGCAGGCAATGAATTCTCAGGTTTCCAAGAAAAAGGATGTGGTTTCCACTGGAAAGGCATGGCAGCATTGTCCTGATTTTCATTAACTTGGGGTCCCTGGTGAGCATTTTTGCACATGAATCCCCCTCTCTTTCATATACTTTCGATATTAATATTGTTGCTGTTACTGTTCACCTTCATATTTCACTGCTGTTTCCTGTGAACTGTTCTTAGCTCAACCCATGATCTTCAATATTTGTGTCTCCAATTCTCAGCTCTATCCCTCTGGAACAGAAAGGATGAGGAGGAGAGGAAAGCAAGCAAGCAGTGTGTGGTTTGGGAGAGTCTCAGTGGGGGCACTGAACTGAGGAGTACATTTATTAAACCACAACAGAGGACCTCTGGTAACTTTACGCACTTGACTTTACAGAAGGAGAGTTTGTGTAACAGCCCATGTGGACTTACCCAAAGGAACTTGGAAGTTAATCCCAGCTATAATGCTGTCCAAACTCCATAGCTTTCTGCAGCTCCAGGAGGAACACAAGAATTCGAAGACAGCATTAAGTGATCCTGTGTTGAGTGTGAGGATAGGCCAGAGTATCTACAAGGTAGGTGTGGATCCTGATGAGAAATTGGAGGTAGAGCACACATGGGCTCAGCCTTTCCTTCTCCTTCCAGCCAATTGGTTAGGAGCCACTATCCTCAAAAAAGGAACCAACTAAACCTACAGATTAGTTAAGCTCTCTATTTAGACATGGACCTTTGCAAATGCTCATGGCTTTCCATTCCATCTCTCATTTTAGACTGAATAGTCTTTAATGCTATTTCATTCTCAAATGAAATGGTGGTTGCCTGGAAATCAGGGCAACCCCACATCTTGTGTTCAACCATAAAAGCTCCAAAAATCTCAGAGAAACCTCCTGGGTGGCTAGTACAAACACACAGACACATAGATAACCACCAGCTTTTGACACTCTGACCTCAGAAATCTCTGCACAGTCTAAGATGGTAGTCTAAACTTCGAGCCACAAGAAATTTGAAATCACACCTTCACTACAGCAAAGAGCCCTGATGCCTCCTATTTTTGACTCAATGACTTAAAAAAAAAAAAGAAGGCAAGCTTTTCCCTCTCAGAAGGTCAGTGAGGTATGCAGGATTTCATAGCATCTGCGACACAGGCTGATGCACTACAGTGAAAGTAAACCTAGGAGGAAAGAAGCAGAAGGAAGTGAAGTGAATCCACATGGGTTATTAGCCCCACATTAACACTTAAATAGAGCATTATTTCATCATTTGCCAAAGTTCAGATGAGCTCTAACCTTTAGCAGATAACTCAGGAGGAACTAAGATGTGGGGATAGCTGTGGTGGTTTTAACCCCCTAAAACAATGACATGAAAACAGCAAAGTCTGGATCAATAAAGAGAAATTAAATTATAGTCTTAAAGAACCAGTATCAAAGTCAGGATTCACCTGAGTCTGTTTTCAACCCAGAGCCCCACAGAATTTCTGCAGAGGAGTTTGTGATGCCTCAATGATATCGTAAAAGTGACACAAAAGCAGAGCTTAAGTCTACAGCACTGCCAATAACTTCTCCCTCCTCAGAAAAACCAGAGGTGTTGTGACAGAAATATCAGATGGATTCTACCAAACACTATCAGTTGCTGTTTTATAACCAGAGCAGCTGGCCTGATGTGGGTGGTAGAGTTGCTTCAAATTAGGTGAAGGTTGCCAGTCCATTAAGAGCCTCCTGCAAAGTGGAATCCACCAAAGCAAAAGTGCTAGCAATTAAACACTTTCCAGAAGAAACTTGCAGAGAAAAGGGTTTGTCAAGACACCTGTATTCTTTACATCTCCAGAAGGACAGGATCATCTATCCTTAATACATCTCCTGTACAAGTTTTCCAGTAAATTATCTGAAAATGCTACACTGTGCAATAGCCCCAGTATTTTCCCTCATTGCTATCTGCAACCAGCTGATCCTCATATCCTGTGCTCTACAGCCTTCTGCACAGGAGAAAAGTAAAAAAAAAAAAGCTTTGCAGAAGTGTCAAAAAAGCATGACTTCAGAAGGAAATTCAAACCCCCCCATGAGCATCCATCCCTGCATGTGTAGGGACACAGGGAGGCTGTGGGAAGAAAGATGAAAGGGGACACTTTCATGACAACCTCACTTGAGGAGACCAAGGCAGATAAGGAAAATATTTCATTCCCATTTAAGTTAAGAAGTTGAGCTGAAAAAGATACAGTTGCAGTTGTTTCTACTTAATTCCTTTTACTCATTTGATTTCTTTTATCTTAAATATCAAAAAAAGGTATGAAGCTATCTTAGTGCCTTTCACAAGGGAGACTGATCATATTTTATATGATTTACCCCAATCCTAGATTACCTCGAATATAAGAAATAAGATTTTCTAGAAAAACCTTCTTCAGTCCCTTCCTATCTGAATATGGTTCCACCAGGAGAGAGTGGGAATTGCTCATGAACAAAGGCATTCTTTTGGTTGGTTGGTCAGCAGCTCTCACAGTGTCTTCTGGTCAGATGAAAAAGGCCAGGTTAGTGGTGGTACATTCATCCCTGGGAATGTGGGATGGAAATAGCAGAGTGCTTCCTTGCACAGTTTGAATCACTAGATATTATGTTTAATACTGCCTTGTCCCAGGAAGATATTGAGCCAGGTACTTCCTGAATCAATATGAAATTCACAGGAGAGGAGGGTTCTGCATTTCAAATGCTAGCTGCAAGGCTGCTTAGGGCAGGAGGGGAAAGAACATATGAATAGCTGAAGTTTTTTTCCAACAGAAGACATGCCTTTTAGGAATTAATTCTGATGGCTTTGTTTGTTTGCTTATTTAAATTAGTCCCTCACAGCATTTCCAATTTCTTGTCTGTTACAGATTGTTGTAGTTGACATGGCACAGGGTAAGCTCAGAAAGCCTAGGTGTCCCCACCCACCTCCATTTAAACACTAAAAAGGCCCCTTTCTCCATCAGAACTTTCCCCTTGCAGGAGCCATCAAAGCCATCTCTTCAATTTAGGAGTTGGCAGCTTTTCTCTGAGGCAGTACCTTGTCTTCACACACCAAGAATCACACTGAAGATAGTCAGTCACGCTGCTACCATGCTGATCTCCACTTCTCAGAGGAGGAAGTAGCAATTCTGCTCTTCCAGAACAGGGAGCACAGGAAAAGCTAGAATTACTCACTACAAGTATTTGTGCTGATCAGGGAGCTGCCAAACACTTTTTATTGCTGCCATCAATTCCATTCCTCCAGGAGAGGGGTACACATAGCTCTTTTGGCTCCCAATGATCACAGCTGGTTTCTATGCCCTCATTCTGGGCTATTGAGTTCTTATCTTCAGAAAAACAGTGAGGTACTTAACAGCAGCTGAGACTACCTTTAATTTTATTTTATTTTATGTTTTGGATTCTCAGGAGTCCCAATGTCCAGGAAACATTATATAATAACATTCATCATGTTTCTAAGGGGAAAAAAAAATGACACAGCCAAAGCTGTCATTCCATGCTTTATAGGCTTTCATTTTCAATGTAAATGAGCCCGGAGTTAAACTGTGACCAAGCAACACAGTGAGCCAAAAGGTTAAGAGCCAGACCCATCAAAGAGACCCTTATCACCTGTTTTCTCCATACCTGAAAAGGTCAGGTTTGATTTGTGTCTCCTTTTGATCCGAGTGCTCTGGGAAGATGCAATGGTCACCTACAAAACTAGCCCAAGCATCTCCTGTGCCACCTCGCTGTGATCACCTACCCTCTCCATCCCAAGGCTCAGAGGGTGACAAAGCAACACAAACCATTCCAGTAAGCATTGCCAAATGCTGCCATCCAGCCATCCACAATGGATTCATAGCATTTGAGATAGTTAACGAGCGAGGAAGAGGTTATAATTTTCTCTAGCTTAAAAGGCAGAAAAGATGAAAAACACTTTGATAGAAGCTTGAAGCTTTGCTTCAGTTCCAGAAACTGCCACCTCTCCTTTCGATCTCACAGTCTAATACCTAAAAAGTCATCTGTCGTGTCACACCAGGCAGTGGCAGGAGGTCTTTTAGCTGAAGGAAACATCTACCATTTAGGTCAATTAACACGTAGGAAGGGGAGCAGCAGCTACTGCAGTGCTGTGGCTGCTGAGATCAGACCACCAGCAGCATTAGGCAAAGGATGGGGCTTCTCTAGAACATCGAGGCAGGGAAGTTGCAGTTAAATTGTCTCAGGTTCCCAGGTGATGACTATAGGCCAATAGCCAAGTTGTCCACCCTCCCAGCCTTTTCTAAGGGGGGAACATATAAAGCCACTTCTAATAATCTTTTTGGAAAGAAATTACTGTGTCTCACTGAGGTTTTTGCAATCAGCTGACTCTAGGCAGAGAGCAGGCTCTTTGCCATCGATTTCAGGTTTCAGTTTTAGCATTTCTGCCACGTGAGCTCAGAAGAGACAGCTGCAGGAGAATCCCAAAGCTTGCACATACAAATGCTGTGCAGACAGACAGGAGGGGTGGTTTTGGAAGCTTGTGCTTGTCCCAAACCATTTTTCCTTTCACCTGGAAAGGTGACAAGCTGCTGCCCCCTGTCATGGCAGTTTTAGCAGCTCTCACAGAGTGCTCAGAAACTGAACTCTGGGGTGAGGGTGAGAGTTTTCAGGAGAGCTTTCACAAACAAACTAAAGATCATATTGCAGTCCTGGATTGGAAAGAGGTCATTTTTCTGACCCCTGTGGTTAGCCTGGTTTTTTCTGCTGAAGCCTCTGTAACATAGAAACTTGTTACAAACCTTCACTTACCTACAAAGGAAGCAGAGGCTTAGCTTAGTGAGCTAACACACTGCACCAGAGCCCAAAGCTCCTTGTATTTACTCCTCCCTCCAGCCACACAGCAATCACAGGCACTTTCTTTATAAGCTTTAGCTCATCCATTTCTAATGCTGGTTCAATGACCTCTAGAGTAACTGGGTGAAAGATAACCAGCTTTTATTCTTAGCTGCTAATGTGATGTACAACCCAACAATTGTCCTTCTCTTAGGAGAAGGATCAGGCCTTAGGAGCAGGTAGGATCAGGTCTTAGAGAAGCTTACAGCAATCAGAAGATTAGCTGCTTTAACCAGAGAGGGGCTGTTTACTGACATGAAGCCTGAACACAGCTGTGCTGTGGGTACAGAGAGCTCAAGGACCTTGCAGAAGGAGCCAGACACTCCACAGCTTTCCCCATGTGCATCACAGGCTCAGCCTTCCTCTTACAGAAAGCATTGTGAGACTTGTTGCACCAGTGAAACAGAAAGAACAAGGGGAGGAAAAACCTGCAGCCCCTCAGGCCAGAGCTTTAGCGAGCTACAGCCGCCTCGGTGGGACAGACAGTTGACACTCAGGAGGCAGCAGTCTCTCTGTTAGACTGACTTCACACCATTGTAAACTCCAGTGAATCAGGCCCCACAGGTATCAACAGAGAGGACTAAGGGAGGGCAGTGATAGAGTGAGAAAGCAAAATTCTCTCAATTTTACACTCGGTCACCCAGCGTTATCTAGAGACAAGGGGAAATCTCATTCCATGTAATTCACTTACCCACAGCACTCAGAAGGGAAATCATTGCAATGCTGTTTGTGAGAAGGGTGAGAGGCGTGCTTTTCTAGCGGCAGCTAAGGACACCGTGGTGTCCCAGCATAATCACATCTCTAATGCCATTAAGAGCCCCAAGGAGCGAAGGAAAGAAGCACCAGAGCATCCAAAACATACTTCCCTAAGGAGTCCCTTTCCACTTTACCAGCTACATCCTGATCTTATTGTCCAACTGTTCATAAAATAATCCCACCTGCTTGCAGGAGAATGCTTTTGCACTCTTACTTGAACTGCAATTGGACAGAACTAAGGACACCAGCCTTCACGTAAGGCTTATGCCTCCTCCATGGGGTAGGCAGAGAAAAAGTCTACTCTCACCTTGCAGACACTCCTCCCTTATTTAATTGTCAGCACCTGCTCCACATTTATCTATTTTTATTGGTTCCAAAATTAGTTCCCTAATCCATCATTATTTCCTAAATAAAAATATTTCAGAATGGAAATAGAGGAGGCAGCATCTGAAAAATACTCTCCAGTACCATTACTGGGTAAGAATAATGTTAAATGCTATGCCCTCTTCTAAAAAATAAATAGATGAATGTGTACAGAGGGAAGTGAAAGGTCTGAATCACACAAAAGGCAAACTTTTTATTGCCTGCTCACACAATGCTGAACAATAAAACATACTACTTGTCAAACAATGCAAATGCTTCCTGTAATCTTCTATGCATGTATGTGCAGCATTTTTAGGTTTCTGTGTAAACAGAATAATTTGTGATCACATTTCAAATAGTACTTCCTGCAGTGTATGTGTGAATACACAGACACAAGCACGAAGCGAAGTGCGTAAGGAAATCATTCACAAGACACAGTCATCGCAGGAATTTGGGAAGCAACTCCACTATCACAGCCATACAGGCAAATGTCTGTGGTGCCTCTGAGCCTCTGCAGTTCCAGGGTCAAAGGTGTGCACAGAAAGGGAGAAAGTTCCTGCACTGGGACTTTGGATGCTTTCACTTTGAGACTCAGGCATACCAAAACAGCAGTGGAGTGGAGGATTAAAAGTTTGAAAGCTCATCTGAACAGAAGAAAAGTCCCATGCAAACAAAAAGACCAAACTGAAATAGAAAAAGCCTGAGATAACACAAAAACTTGAGGAAGGCAAAGAAAGTAGAAGAATAAGATCTCAGCCTGTAAATACTGCCTTCATGCCTAAACAATTTGCTTTGCTTCTCCACCCCTCCCCATCCAATGGGTAGCTGGTCTGTCTGCCTGGAGTGGATTAATTTTGCAGTAGCTAATCTGTGGTGGCCACACAAATGCACACTCTCCCCTCAGTTTCAGGACCTACAATGAGGTGACTGCAAGCACAAGAAAACTGCCACAGAGCATTTAGAGCACAGTAAATGCACAGTGCAGCTTATCACAGTGTAATTCATTTCTGTTAATGGACTTCATAGCCAGCTCAACTAGATGCAAGAATTAAGAATATAAGAGGGTGCTTGCTTACATGGCCAGCTTAGGAAATTTTCTTGTTTGTGGTGTGCTTTGGGTTTCCAAGGCATTTCTCTACCCACAGAGCCACAGTCATTTTGTGAGGCAGAGCCATATTGATGTCACAGAGGGCATGTTTTGATCTCTTCAACCATGATCTTTTTAGTTTGGATCTTTTTAGTTTAGGTTTGTTTTATTTTTTCTCAATTCAATGTAAAATAGAAACATTTTAGATTGAAAGGGCATGGAAAAGTCAAAAAATCACTAGTTTAGTTATACTGTTTGAAGGAGGGAAATGCAGCAAATAAACAAATGACAGATAGAGAACAGTGGGAATTTGGTTTAAAAACCCCACAACTTTCTAGATTTAGTTATCTGAGATACCTTTTGTTTATCTCAATAGTTCATTTTGTGTCTGAACCGCTTGTCTTGTGTGAATAAATTCTTCACCTTGGGGATCTACTACTACAGATTTTTTGCAGAGTGAGTGGTATTTTCAAAACACCTAAATATTAACTCAGTTCTGTTTCCCCCTGAAGTGAAGAAGTGGCATTTTATCATCAATGGCAATGAAAAGAAAATAAAGCTGATCTAGAGTGCTTCACCTTCCTGCACATAATTTTCCTCTTCTGATGGTTTGTACCTATGTGCATGCATATGGCAAACACACTGAGGTGCTTATGTATTTGGGACATAAAACTAACATTTGTGCTTCAGGTCCATATTGAAAATACACTTCAAGAAGAAAAAAGAATATAAGGATTTTACAAAAACCAAAAAGAAATGAAGAATTTTTTTTTTTTTTTCAGAACTACAGAAAGCATCTCCATATAAAAAGCTAAAGTAACACTAGTCTGATCCAAAACAGACTAGTTGAGGATAGCAGGATAAAATTAAATCAGAAGACATTTAGCCTGAATCAAGGCAGACTTGCCCACACATAAATTTCTAAACTAGCTTTTTTTCACAAGGGAATGGAACACATACAGTTCTGTCCAGTTTGACAGTTGCATCTAAAGGAGTAATACAACATTTATTATCTGTAGTTACAATTCTGAATCACAAAAAAAGCCACTGTAGTGTGCAAGGGCCTCTGAGCTGTTTTAAACTGTGCCTACTGCTTGCAGAGGAGATACAATACTCAGCAGCACAAAATAAAGGAATGTTATGAATGATGGTAAATTCTGTATTGTGTGTCTGAGCAAGCTGGTATGGAAAAGGGAAATGATGTGTCCAACAGTCTAAATTAGATCCCAGGTCCACAGGTTTTTTCTCTTCCAGTAATGAGCAGGACATTTGGTCCTGTTAGACTTGAGTGGACGGACTGGTACTGGAGAACTAAGATTTTTAATTGCTGCGTTTCTGTGTCTGGAGTGGTGGAGAAGAGATAAGGGACAGGATAAAGCAGTTTACATGCTTGTGCCAGAGAGGTAGGAACACAGTTTGGTTGCAGAGCATTCCTGCTCCAATCCTCCACGGCTCTGCTTGTACAGGCAGCATTCCTGAGGGGATGGTTTCTTCTCACTGTAAGCTCTCATTCAGCTGCCTGAGCACTAGGGCTGTGGTGTGACAGATTTGCACTTGTCATCAACATGGATGCAGGACAAGGAAAAGCCCCTGATGCTGTATCTACAGGAGTCTGAGGCAGCAGAGACCCAGTCCTGCCATCCTGAGAGGCTGTTCTTTATTAGCAGTGGCTCTGTGTCAAGCCAAATCAAGCCCCAGCCCCGGCCCTTGTTTGCTAACGTGTCCTTGTGTTACAAGCTCTGCATTGGAATAGGGCATCTCCGAGGCAAAGGGGACGAGTTGCACACACATCTCGTCTCGCTCACTGGAGATCTAAGCCCAGGAATGAGAGTGGGGAAAAGCAGGAGCATTTCCTGGATTCCCAAAAGGAAAACCCAAGCACCTTGGTGTCCTATGAGCGGTGGTCGGTAGTGCAGAGTGTTGGGATGTGCTGTTAGGTGTAGGATGAGGGAGGGGGGAAGGGCCAAAGAGACTTTGGCTGATGGGTATCAGTATGCTGTGATGCCTGTATCTCTCCCTCCCTCCCTCCCTCTGATCATGCAATACTCAGTCAGCTTCCTTCTCTCTGTGGGGATGTTGGGTTATGCTGGCAGCAGCACGACCACCACTGCAGGCTGTGTCATGTGGAAGTGAGACAAAAATTGGAGTGACTGGGAAAAGCCCAAACTTGGAGACCATACTTGAAGGACAAAGCATTATCTTCTGCTTTGGGACTCCTGGAGCATCTTTCCTCCCTGGCTTTGTGCCGGGGCCATCCCAAGGGCTTCTTCCCTGATGTGTCACTCCAGCTGGCTGCAGATCATGGGTGTGCAAAGTTGCACTGGTCATCTCTGCCAGCACTGCTGGAATTGTTCAGTTTTCCTTCAGCAGCCTGAGGCTGTAGGCAGCAGTGGTATGAAAGGGCATAGCTCTCAATTCATTGGTTCCACATCTTTGGGGAGAAAGGCAGACAGAGCTTTTCCTCAGGACTGCCAACGCATGTGCTTTATCCTCAGCACACCAAAGGCAGAGGCCTCTTGTTTTACCCTGAACCAAAGCTATCATAGCTAGACTGATGCTTTTGCCTGGGGTCACTAAGGCACAGTGAAAGTGCTGTGTTTTCATTGCTTTCCTGTTTGGCACACTCACGGGCATTATTACAATGAGTTTTTAAAACTCCTTTGCAAAGCTATTTTTGACTCTGTGTGTGTGCATGCGTGTGTAGGCACACAAACTTAAACTTAGAGCTGCTCATCCTCTCCCATTTCCTCCTCCCCATGGCATCTGTTTTCCCTCTTACCAAGGCAGGAAGATATTAATTTTTTGCTCTGCTAGTCAGAAGATTAGAAATATTAAGATGTATGCAGCACAAGAGTGTTTATTTAGTTTGGGGGTTTTTTTGTGTTGTTTTTTTAATTTTTTTTTTTTATCTGAAGGCCAAAGAGAACTTAATTTAATTGGTGGGAAGATAAAATAGGACTGCATTTACAAACAGGTTATCTTTCTACTGTCAACTCATCTCCCCTGCTCTGTCAATTGGTTGAATTTAATTGTTCCAGGCCTCCTAGTTTTATTAAGTTCTTCCTCTACTCTCATTCTGATTACCCTGCTTCTGCATAATATATTCTCTTTGCAGGTTACTGCAGAACTGTAGGAAAGCCTTGAAGGAGTGCATGATTAAAAAAAAAGGCATCCTAAGCAAATCTAGAAAAACCCAAAGCCAAACACTTGCATGTACTATATTAATACACTACTTAGAAGGTATAGCAGATTCTCCATCTGAGGCTATCATGTCTTGAGACTGGTTGTTTTCCAAGAGCTGCATGCAATTCTGAATGTTTGAGGGGAAAGGTGACAGGACTTAAGGCTGCTTTACCACTGAGCATGGCTTATGGCTAGTTGAGATGGACCACAATTGTCCATTCTGGCCCTGATTCAGGGATGCTGTGGATAGAAAAGCATGGGAAAGACATAAGCAGCTGTTTCTTCAGCAAAAAAAAACAACAAACCAAACCTCTCTGGCGTGACTACATGACAGCAATGCCAAAAACTCTTGTTATTCACAATTCCCTTGGGTTATTTGATACTGCATTGGTTTTGCATGGCCTGGTTTCGGTAGCTGGAGGGGCTGCAGGGATGGCTTCTATGAGAAGCTGCTGGAAGCTTCTTCCATGTCCAGCAAAGCCAGTCTCTGGTGGCTCCAAAGATGGGTATGTCACTAACCAAGGCTGGGCCAATCAGAAATGGTGATAATGCCTTGTGATAACAGATTTAAGAAGAGAGAAAACCAAAAAGTTGCAATTGCAGTCAGAGAAGAGTAGAGTGAGAACAAGTGAGAAGAACTCTGTAGACACCAAGGTCTCCAAGTGGAGAAGGAAGGGGGAGGAGGTTCTCCAGGCACTGGGGCTGGGAGTCCCCTGCAGTCCCAGGTGCAGACCGTGGTGAGGCAGCTGTGCCCCTGCAGCCCACGGAGGTCCATAGGGATACAGAGATCCACCTGCAGCCCATGGAGAAAACCCAAACTGGAGTGCATGGATACTGGAGCGTGACCCCAGGAAGATCCATGGAGAGAGGAGTCCTGAGTGCAGGCTGGAGCAGCCTGTCCTTGAAGGACTGCACCCCATGGAAGAGTGACCCATGCCACAGCAATCTTGGGAGGATGGTTGCCTGTGGGATGGACTCACATTGCAGCAGGTCACAGAGAGTGTCTTCCATGGGAGGGACCCCAGAGTGCAGCAGGGGAAGGATTCCTCTCCCTGAGCAGCAGGAGAAGCCACAGGTGATGAACTGTCCATAACCCCCATTCCTGTCTCCTTGTGTCACTGGGGGAGGAGGTAGAGTCAGGAGAGAGGGAAGGGTGGGGCCAAGGTGCTTTTAAACGCCTATTTTACTTCTCATTCTCTTGCTCTGATTTTGTTAGTAATAAATTCACTTCATATCTCTCAGTTGAACCTGTTTTGCCCATGCTGATATTCAGTGAAAGATCTCTCCTGGTCCTTATCTCAACCCATGAACTCTTTGTGAAATTTTCTCTCCCCTGTCCAGCTGCAGAGAGGAGTAAGTGAGCAGCTTTTGTGGGTGCCTGGCATCTGGCCAGCATCACCCCATGACAGATACAACCTACCCAGTGGATTGAATTCTGTCCACTCCCTGCAGCTGAGCATGGCAGAGTTTCACGGGAAGGTTTTGCAGCCTGGCCCAACCTCTGTGTTTCAGCAGCCACAGGACAGAAGCATGTGAGCTGGCAAATGCATGTCTAATTCAGGTACAGCTGTAGGAGCTACAGCCATATCTCAATTAAAATTAGATTAGCCTACCCTACATTAGGTAGGCTTCAGCCAACTCACATATGCTTCAGATAGCTATTTCCCCAGTCCCTCTTTAAGCCAGCACCACCACCATTATCAGGTTTGTCAGCACTATTCAAAGATTTTTCTACATTATTAATGACTGTACCCACACTGTCCAAGGAAAGATGCATCCTGGGCTGGCAAGTAATTCCTTCAGATCTTCAGAGGAAATATAATAACTCAACAAAGGGCTTTCTAAGGCCTGGATGGGCTCATACATACTAGTAAGGGAAACTGATATTCTAAATATACTACAGTCACAGTATAAGACAGAATAGCAGCATACTGGGACTTTTTATCTGCTCTGTTTTCTGTATTTGCACTTAAAAATAATCATATCAGTCTGCTTTCCAAACCTTCTTTGGGCACTGGAATACATCCATGATCACATAACCAATTACAACTTAGGCTGAGTCTAAACATTAGGGGTTGATATCACCACTCTGTGCTCCTGATCAATACAAAAATCATACTCAAAGCTTGAAGCTTAAGCAGTTTTCCTACTCCTTTCCCTTCTTCTACTGTTCCTTTGCCACCACAAAGACAAGAGATGTTCACAAACAGGATCTTACCTCATAGCCAGTGGTGGAGGCAACGTTGGGACTGGTGACTGAGAGATGTGAAAGCTGAAAAAATCCTACGTGTTAGTGAATGTCAAATGTGATAGATAGAGCTTGAACTAGTCAAAGCAATTCTCAAGAGTTCAGCAATACTCTGCTTATGAGCATGCAATATCTTGATCTCTGTCTCTCAAACTGAAATGAAGATGTATGTTCTATGCCTCTCTGATCCACTTGACTCACCTTACCTGGGACTATCTACTACAAGAAATGCACCTGGAATCTGCCATGACAGTTAAATTCCTCTTTGTCTTCCTTTCATCTTTTTCCTTCTCTTCCTAATTCAAATTATCCTAAATGAGATTAGAGGAGTCTTGCCTAGATTTCCCTGGTGATTCTGCCATGTTGTAAGCATAATGCAGAGACCGGTGAGTCAGCAGGAAATGAAAAGGAACAATTCACTTACCATCCCTGTCCCCTAATCCTTCTTTGCCTGTGAAAAAGCTACAACTCTCTCAAGAAATCTATTAAATGGCAGAGTTGTTCTTTCCATTGTCACCAAAAAAAAAAAAAAAAAAAAAGAAAAAAAAGAAAAAAAGAAGAAGAATATTAAATCCAGCTTTGAGGTTAAAGGCGGGGGGTAAAGGAGGAATGATAGAAGTAAGTACATCCCTCCAAAACATAGCTACTTTTATCATGGAACTCCACATTTGTTGTACTAAAGTGGCAATGTAAAACTAAGAGGGAAATATTTGTTCCCATCCTAGAGAAGTAAAATATTTTGGAACATCATAGTATAGAGGTACAGAAGCCAATCCTCTCTCCCTGCACACACCATGATAGATAAACACCTTTTTCCCCAGGTCAAATGACACCCTAAATACAGATACAGCATTTGCCTCTCCAGCAGCAAAAGGAGTCAGTCATACTGGGGTAGGGGCAGACAGAAAGAGGAAGAAGTCTCATGAGAGAAAGAGAGAGAGAGAGGGCTCAAATAGTCTTAAGCTGTGGCAGTGCTCACCCATCACTAATGGGGGTCATAGACACTGTTCATGCCTCCCTCCACCTCTGTAATTGTATGCTTCACCCATACCAGTTGTCTAGGCTGCTCTAGACCCTGGTTCCTCTGGTGATGGAGTCATTTTCCTCCAGTTTTCTGCCTATTTTTATTCATGGCCAGTTTGTACCCATTTGCTCTTGTGCCAAAACTGTCTTTTAGCTTAAACAGCTCTTCTTCCTCCTTGACGTTTATCCCCTTAAGGTGTTTATAGAGAATAATCGTATCACTTCTCAGCCTTTGTTTTGTTAGACAAGTGGAACACTTTGGAGTCTCCTCACATATGACAGGTTCTCCATTCTTCTGGATAGCCCCACAGCCTTCTTTAGCAGCCTTCTTGTTCTGCTCCTGCTGCAGCTCAGCCAGACATGTGACTGACTGGTGCTCAGGATGATGTTCCAGATAATCCCTCAGCAAAGCCTCCAACAATGATGTAAAAATTCCCTGTCTGTCTCAGAAATATTCATCCTAAAATTGCATTTGCTTGTTTCTCACCTGCATCCCAGAGGTGGCTCACAGTTGTACGAGCTGATCACAGGATGAATAACATCTTGGTCCTTTCTCCCTACTGTCATTTGCAATTTATGAATTTATTTATTCTGGCGCATAGAAGAAATTCTCATGTTAATCCCAAGAAAGTAACCTTTTACTCTGCACTGTACAATTTCATTCTGTTTCTATTACCTTCAAGGTCACCCAATGCTTCCTTCATGATCTCACTTTTGTCTTGAGAGTGTCTCAGTTTTGTTTCATCAGCTAATTATATCAGCACACTCCTTTTTTGCAAGTTTATTTCTAATCCCTGCCTTCTCCAGATTTAGGCAGTAATTTCCCATATAGGGTATCACCTTTCCATTTAGGTATCACCTCCTAAAGTCCAAAATAAATTAGATTTGACACAGGTTTCTTATCTCTAGAAAGCTGCTTCTCCTCCTCAAGGAAAGTATCTGGTTAGTTTGTAGAGATTCCGCTTTGACAAACCTGGACTGTATTCATCCTGCTTACCTCCTTGTCTGTAATTATTTTTACCTTCAAAACTTAATTTTCTTGTTTTTAGAATGGGTCTACGCAGACAAAGATATCTGCACATTGTTAAGTGGGATAAGAATTTAAAAAACACCAAATACATGAAAACAAACAAAAAAAAAAACCAGTTTCAAGATGGATCAGGGTGTTATTATCTTTTTTTTTTTAAATATTTTCCTTTTTCTGGCTATTGTTTCACCTCTTCTCCCCATCCTCTCAAATCGGAGAAATTCTTACTGCCATTCAACTCAGATGAGCAACTTCCCATTCGCCTCTGAATTATACTACACATTGTTAGCCTGCTGCTGCTGCTGCAAAAGCTCAGGAGTTTCACAAAGGGACCCTCCAGCAAATACACCTTGCTCGTCAAGAGGGCTGCTGGAGAGGGCCAGGTTTGCGTGGTGGGTGTTGATGGTTCAGAACAGGCGGAGGGGGCTGGGTTATCTGCACATAGCAGGTATTTCCATCTCCTTTGAAACAGTGGGAACCCACATGCTTCACATGAGCCAGGAGCGTTTTCGCACAAATAATCACTTGCATTAATAATGTTGTCGGCCCCCAAGTGCTGGTGGCCTCTTTCCAGGTGCTAGTGGCTGAATTCAAAAGGGCTGATTCACATAGGGCTTGGAAAACAAAAATAAAAATCAAGAGGCTTATCAGAAGCTTAACCAACCCTTTTCAGAAGCCTCATTAAGTTGGCCAAAGGAAAATGTTTAAAATCCTAGCCACCAGCAGAGACATGTAAAATCAGCTGGACAACACAGGGGTGAACAGGCTCCAAACACCAAATATATGTAGCCTGGTAGGGAGCAAAAGGATGAAACAGCTTAACCCTAAAACTACTGCTCCCATACATTAATTAATTAAACAAATCCTACCTTCCAGATCTGCATCACCCAGTGGTGAACACTCACCATTGCAAGGCCGTGCTCTCCTGGGCAATGAGGACTTTGAGGTGGACCCCCAGTGTAAACTCTAGACTCTTGTGTGTCCTACCAGCACTACCTCTGTCCTCACTGCCATCCCAAAGATCCCAAGGGATTCCACACCAGAAGAGGTGACTGATGAAAAAATGATCCTGCTCACCTGAAAACAGCACCTACTTCTGTTTAATTTATCCTGATTTCTTTGGATTATGCAATCATACTCTCTGTAAGTCTCTTCTAATAGCCATTGAGTCAGCTGGCCAGTTTCAACCCAGTTTGACAGAGGAGCACAAGTCTGAAACATTTTATTAAGCTCTGAACTGTTTTGTGGAAAAAGCCAGACAGGTAGAAGTTTAGTTTCACAGACCATTCAGGTCTCATCCATCCTGGAAGATGATTTACAGATGAGAAAATAAAACAAAATTCAAGTGATGGCAATAAGAAATTTTGGGCAAGTGTGAGCCTCTGAATGAACCCCAAGTCATTACTTGTGGCCTTTTATACCTATCTGTCGTTGGATGCTAGAGGACAGGAAAGGTAGGAGCTACATGACAGCCATAAAATTTTCAGGAGGGAGGGAGGGTACCTGTACCCATGCTGTGAGTTATCTGGCTAACTTCTGGAGTTAAATGGAAACAAATGGGCCTTGATTTACCTTAAAAGCACCCTGTGTTTTGTTAGCTCTTCTCAGCTTCATACAAACATCTTGCTATTTCCACCTGCCCTTTCTTCTACCCAAGTATTGACAAAAATCACATTTAAGCTCAGGAGCTGGTTAACACCTTGGTAAAGGAATAGCCTCCTTAAAGGATTCAAATCCATATCCTGCAATGCTTACAGGAAATATCCTTGAGGTTTTTCTCTACTGAAATGGCGCAATGCTTTCCAGAGCAGCTCTGACATTTCTAAATATTTGTTCACACTAGAATATACATTGCTTTAATGCTGGAAAAAAATCAGAACAGTCCCTTAAGGCACACTCATTTCTATTTGCATACAAGTAATAGTCCAGTTTGACTAAGCAACACAGCTTTCCAGCACTTTTACGTTAGTGTGACCGCATCCACACTAAGGGTGGCTGATAAAACAACATAAAATCACTTTTCTAAATGAACAATTAAAAATGGACACAAAATTTGCATAGAGATAGCAAACTAGGGAGAGATGAAACCCTCGTCCCCTTTGGCTTATCTTTGTACAGCAAGAAAATGAAAATTGGTGCTAATGCTTCTACAATTCCATGGGCATGTGAAATGGTGCTACCAAAAAGACAGATATCAGTGTTTATATTATGGCACAAAAGTAAAAAAATAACATTGTTGTTTCAGGTGTAGTGAAAAGCAATAGGGTCGACATGAGAGCCAAGGTAGAGAGGCACTCATTAGAGTGAAGTTGGATTCTGTCTCTACCCTGACAATTTCCTTCTTTATTCAAAGCGATTGTTTCTGCCTCTCATTTGCATAAGCACTTTGCTCATTAACAGGCTGTAAAAGGAAAAATGAGATGGGGGTGGGGAGAAGGAATGGGCCACTGATAGAATAAAAAATGTTTTAAACCAGGGAAGCAATAAGGTCACATCAACAGCAGGCTGAAAAGAGCCGAGGTCAGTGAAGGCCATGGCACCTTGCTGTCAAAATCAGTCAGAAAAAGGAGATTGAGCTGATGCTCATTCCTCATCCTTCTATTTACACAACTATCTCCCCTCTCCAGTTCTTCTCCCCTCTTCTGCTGCCTCCTACCACTTTCTCTCCATGTTGCTGGCTCTTTTAAGCCAGAGCAGTCTGGGCCAATTCTGCTCTCATCCCAGATGGTTTCCATGCACTGAGTCCATTTTCATCTCCCCCGGCAGGAAAGGAACCAGATTTCCACATTTATTGGTATCTGTCCTTGAGGGACAAACCCACAGCTGGTGTAGAGTGGAGCTGAGGCTATACACCCCCAAATTAGCCCCTGGGGGAGGCCTAGAAGAGGCAGCTTGGTCTGGAACAGCCGCTCTGCTGTGGTGTGCGTTAAGATTTGCACTGGATTTGTGACAACTGTGGCAAGCGCGCCCACGGGGGCGGAAGACAACAGAAGCTTCTGCCTGATGCTGCAGGCAGGACACATGGACAGCTCACACTCTCAGCCAGTGGATATTGGCTCATGTCACCGGCTTGAGACAACATCTGGCTTCCTCACTCTTGCTCCTTCCCACTGGCTCTCTCCTATTACAAGGACAGTTTGCTGCTAACATGGCTTCGGCCCAGGAAATAACTCCATTTTCAGAGCTGGCCAGACTCAGACTGAACAGCAAGGAAGCATTAGAAAGAAAGGAAAACAAAAGAGTAGGAATAAAGAAAGAAATACAGTGAAGCACTATGTAGTGTTATGCATAATGAGGCTGAAGGGAACATCACAAGACCATAGTTCCTTCTTTCATTATCCTTTAATTTCCTTCTGATCATAACCATTCTCACCTTATTTGTCTGACCATGCTCTTAGGGTGGTGGAGTCTGCTCCCTCCTTACATGGCCTGCTCCAGGGAGTGTCTGCCCTTACCAATGGTGAATCTATCCCAGTAAATCTCTCTTGTAATCAAAGTCTGATAATTTTTGTCCTTATAAACAGGACAACAAGAAGATTGTTTTACAACATCCATTACCATTTTGGAGCCTATTTTCTCTGGTATTCATTGGCAGAAAGGAAAGGAAGTAAAGGAAAAGATTGTTCACATAGCACACACAGGACTCAGTTATAATTTGTCATGTAAGAACAACTGACAACAAATGTTTGAGACAGGAGCACTCACTAATGTATTATTTATATTAGACCAAGGAAAAGAAAGTGATTACCTAAAACTCCTGTGCTCTCTTTCCTCTGCTTCCTATATATTTGGGGTTCATTATTCTGCTGCTGGTAACACAACTTAGGTGAAGCCTCTTGACCTGTAGTCTTCTAGTCAGTATAGAAATGAAAAAGAAACCCTCTCCAACCAACATTAGTGTCCATAGAAGGAGCATCTTCTAGAGACCAGCAGAAGTGTCCAGTACAGAGTGGCTTCCAAACTGCCTTAATGGGGCTTCTAGTCACTCTCAGAAACACCATTTCAATGTATGAGTTTGGAAAGAGTCAAAAGAACATGGGCCCATCTCCATGACTGTCTCTATTAGGCTAAACACAGCAGTGACAGTTCTCACCTCTGTGAACTTTACATGCTCAACCAAAACTTAATGGGTTTAGTGATCAGTATGATCACAGAATCATTCAGTTTACAGAAGACCTCAGATATCATAAAGTCCAACCACCAGCCCAGCACTACCCAGTCCACCACAAAAATCATGTCCCTAAGTGTCACATCTATGTACTTTTAAATACCTCTAAGAATGGTGATTCTTCCACTTCCCCAGATAATCTGTTCCAATAGTGGATGATCTTTCTGTGAAGAAATTTTTCCTAATATCCAATCCAATCCAATCTAAAGTTTATGCTGTGCCATGGCTTTTGGTATAAGGACAGTTTGGTAGCATGCAGTTAGGTATGCATTTGTCAAACCTCTTTGGAGATGCAGTGACCCTCTAACTTTCAGTTCTCCTGGTCTTGGAACCGATGTCCACATTGCTTAATTCAGCCAAGCTCCACTGCACTCAATCAAGTTATGTTACTCACAGAACAAACCCACAAACCTCCACTCTTTGCTGGAGAACCAAAGCCAGATATTTATTGAAAACTAAGACGGAAAAGAATCATCCCACAGTAGTCAGAGAATTACTCCATTTCTATACGTCACATTATTATGCAAATAATCATCTTTACTGACATAAAACTTGATTGATCAGGACATCAAATTTAGGAGGTGATGAGCTTAGCATGCTGTTCTTGGTAGGTGCAGGTGTAGCTGGTGTGCCTGTGGTTTGCCTAGGCTACAAGAACTGTGCTCCTCATGCCTGCACAAGAGATTTGCAGCCCTGCCCTGCAGCTTTCCAGGCACAGTCTGTTTGTTTAGTTTTGCACATGGTCAGCAGCACACAATGCTCACAGCAGCAGCCTTTAGACAGCCCATCACAGGTGCTGCTGATGTTTCACTGCTGTGTGCTTTAAAGCTAAGAAAGTATCTTTATGGGGTGTTAATAGTCCCACACAGTTAACTTTCCCAGTGACCCAGGCAAGGTGCAGCAAATGAACTGAGTTGTTTTACTAGACATCACCGATTGTGATAGAGACAGTGCCTAAATCTTCAGAAGTGTTCGATTAGAGAGAAATCTTATTTGGCATGTAGTCAATAGCCCAGTGAAAGAATAGAACCCTGTCCAGCAACATCCCCAGAGGTATCTGGTACATGTAACAGAGGCTGGGGATAATACAACACAAAACAAAACAAACAAAAAAACCACAAAAAAACCCCACCAACAAAACTCCAACCTGGCTTCTCAGAATGCTAATCAGGCTTATATTTCACCAAAGGAAAACAATCCTTTCTGGTTTTCCCTGTTCCCCAAGGATACTGGGCCAACCAGAATTTGTCAGCTAGCCACAGCAAATAAATTGAGAAGTGTGATGTTACAGGGGGAGGATCCTTATTCTGTGTTGAGCAAAAAAGCCACCATAAAACCCATTAGACAAACTCTTCAAGTGCAGCTGAACAATACAGAGTGGGCTTCAGTGGGCTGAGCAAAGTCTGATGCGGGTAGTCCATAAATTGTCAATCTCTGGAGACTAGAAGCACATCCCAAAAAAGTAATCTCTCTATATTTGCCCATGTTTCATACAGTTCCTGGAAAATCTTGGTACTGGTTAGAGGCTTATTTATATGTGTTTTTTTCTGTTTTAAGATACTTTATTTTAAGACGACATGTTTCAAGTTGCTCCATTTCAGGCCCTTAGTTGAGCATGAATGAATGATAGTTGTTCTTCCCTGAAGTTTCCTCACCAATCTCTGTTTTATTGATAGATTAGCTGAGGCTCAAAAATAATAGCATTACTCTCCTTTCTCAAATACATGGATCAAATCACAACAACATTCCCAGGGATGTTCCCCAGTGAGAACAGCTTTAAAGTTTGTAGACTTGCTAGCAGCTTCCAAAGAGCATTGTACACATACACATAAACTCTTGCCTAGGCCATATCTCTCATTTCCCCTCATGTCCTCTTCACCCTCGGGTTGGAGGCTGGCTGTTGCAAAAGTGGAGTGAAGATTTGCTCCAGATCTCCGATGCATCCCAATTGTAGCCATGAGGAAAAGGCAGCCAGGTGCCCACGACAGCAGGGAGCAGATTTGCAATAAGCAAAACATTACTAACAGAGCTTATAGGCAGAGCCATGGGAGCATTTTGCTAATTGATGGACTGGCAGTGCTACAGTGCATTAAAAAATTCACCATGAAAGCTTGGATGTAAAGGGAGGGGGCATGAACTAGCCAGAACAGAGCAATGTGTGCATAGGAGCTGTAAAGAAAGGGGAGGAGAAGATAGAGAGCACACCCAGAGGGAGAGCAGGAAACAAAATAACATGTAAAGGGAAAGACTGCTTTAATATCTAAATATGGTGTGCCATCCTCTTAGTCTGAGAGTTAAAAATACAGGCATGGGTGCAATTCTGTATGTGTACTTTCTAAGTAGTGTACAGTATAAAAATGGAAGCAAGAGTGAAGGAATTTGAGGCAATTTCCTGGAATCCCTCAGGAGAAATTGAATTTAGCCTGGCTGACTTGCCCCCTGCTGAGAAAAAATTATTCTTCACTCAGAATAAAAATACTAATTATTATTATTATGACTGCTTATAATAGAATTACCTTTCATTCACCACTGAAATCCAAAACTTGTCATGCTGCACATTTTACGTGCAGTGAAAAATCCTTTTCCAATGTCCATGAGACAAGATGGGATAGGGGAAAATTTGCTCATGATTCAAGAGAGGTAGTAGAGCCAGTTATGGAAATCTCTTCCTTTGATATCTCTCAGTGCAGTTATCTATCCTCTTGGGTCTTCTGTCTTTTTGGCTGGGAAAACTCTGAACGACATTGAATTCTTTTCCAACTCTTTATTCACTGAGCCATGAAGCTGAAGGAAATACACAAGGCTAGGGCAAGCCTTCGGTTTACCCCTCCATTAATTCCACTCTTCCATTACCCTGTACCATGAAGTTGACAGGAGTGGGTTTAGTTTTGGCCAGATGTGAAGAGGACATAAAGTGGTGGGGAAGGTGCAAATAAGAGAAGGTGCAAATACCCACTATGAAGTCTGGTAGAGTGGTTAAAGTTATCAGGTTTAGCTCTGGATTTTTTGTTAGCAGGGGATACAGTCCCCAGCTGGGACATGGGAACTGCTCATTGGTGTTTCCCCTGTCCAAATCCTACACAGCAAAGGCTTTGTTTAAGCTGCCTGACTTTGCACTGGAGCAGATAAGGAGTGCACAGGAGCTCTGCTGCACAAACTCTGAATAACAGCTGGGAGCTCTTATATCTCCAACCTCCCACGGCAGGCACAGTAGAGATCTTCCTCTCGCCTATGAAACACCTGGACTTTCAGCTGAGCAGTCCTGAGTCTTGATGCTTGGGGTTTAGCAGGAAAAGTCTGTGGGAGCTCCCTATATTAACTGAAGCTGTTTGCTTACCAACAGTGTGTATGATGTGCATTACATATGACAGACAGCAGGGCCTGAAGACATAGAGCTATAAGAATTACTAACAGCCCAGACATTGAAAAAGCACGTAGACCTCAAAGCAGTTTAAAAAAAAATCCCAGTGGTTCCATTTCTTTCATCCCTGGGGGTGTCCTCTCCGTTTTTAATTTGTTGTATGCTTTGTTGCTGGTCAGCAGGTGCCAGGAGGCATCCAAGACACTAATCTTTCTAATAAAATATTTCCTTCAGGACACTGGAAGTGCCAGAAGTTTTTTTAGAAAAGAGAGAAAGAGAGCAATCTCAGAATCAACTTGCAACTGATAAGAATAGAAAGGTCAAGTTTTTCTCAGCGTAGCCAATATTTACTTTCATATTCACATCTCATTGCCTCACATCAAGAATAAGAAGTGAAAAACTAGTCTCACGGATCAGTAAGCATCACCTGCCATGAAAGAAGGTTCTGGAATGAGAGTCCAAATCTGTGAGCCAAGACAATTGGATTGCCCAACTGCATCTGTCACTTACTTGTAAATCACCTTCCCTAGCAATGTTGTGAGTTTTCAAACTCTGAGACTGAGCCAGCAGTGCTTAGCAAGTTCAAATGCAAGCTGTCGGAAGCAGTACAAAAAACTTCAGCTGGCTTCAGCATCCAACGCCATCAGGCAATGCACAGTGAAAACCTCAGTGGCCTTTTCCAGCCCTCTGGAAAGGTGTGGTTAAATGAAACAAAAGAATTGGGAGGAGCAGCAAACTGGTTAAAGCATGAGTCCCTGCAGGTCCTAAGTAAGTAGCTCTGTGAGTTATCTTCTTAATTTTGCCCAAGGCCTCCAATTTAAAATGGAAACTACAGAGAGAAACTTTTCTGGAAGTCACATCTAGAGTGGCTCAAATTAGAGATGCACTGCCTCCACCCATCTGTCACCTCTAAATGAAAATGTCAGCCTTAATTCATGGACGTTTTTTAAATCCTTTGATGGAAAGGACTTGAAAAGCAGTGGTTATTATCACAAGCGCTCAGCACTGCTATCAGGCACAAGGCTATTTTATGAGCAAGCAGTGCTCTCCCCCATCCTCCTACCCTGGAAAGTCATAATGTATCTCTGGGGCAGGTTGATATTTGCACTTTGTGGACACCCAATAAATAATAATCCAAATATTTGCACACATGGAATATTTTGTGACATTATAGAGCTGACAGACTGTGATTATTCGGGAGTTGCTTTGTGCAGAGAGCTCCCATTGGTTTCAAAGTGAGTGCGGAGTTCAGAAGCGCTGCAGAGTAAGACCTGTGACATTTATGTTTATGAAATAGGAGAGACCTTATCATTTACTGTTTCTGTAGTCACAAAGCCAGAATAGCTGATGAGGGGCCTTTGCTGGTATCTTCAGTATAATCACAGTGTACACAACAGAGGTGTCTTGGCAAGCAGTAAGTGAGCTAAGGAAAACAAAGGGAGATTAACAAGGGGTGCTGCAGGGCAGGAGGGGGCACTGGCAGACCATGGCAGGGGGAACCCTGGCTTGGGAGAGCTGGGGTGGCACTGGGAGCACTGGCATGAAGATCCCTGGGCTGGGAGATACCAGGAGACTGCAGAGAGGAGTGGGCATGGGAAGAGCTTGGTGTTGAGCGCTGGATGGGAACAGCAGGGCTGCTTTGTGGGGGGCACTGGCGCAGCCAGCGTAGAAGCGAGCAGAGCTCGTATGCCATCTGCTGCTGCACTATTAACTGTTATTAGTCACTGAGCTTCATGAGCATGAAATTCCCTTAGTTGCTGAAAAGCAAGGAGAAAAGCCTAGGATGTGGTTTAACTTTGATTAAGCACCAACAAATTTGGGACAATTTAAACAAGAGGGATTTCAGACATCTCATTGAAGCATGCTGCAAAATTCCTTCTTTGCCTGAGGGAGGTACACACACAGAGTGTGCCCCATTGTACTTCTCCTTCCACAGCACTTTTGTCAGCAAGATAAGAAGAGAGAATTTGCAAGTGGTTAGGAAAGGAGCTATGGATTTGCTAAATGGATTTGTATCCTGTTCGGTTAGAGTGATATGGTTCAGCACGTTCCAAAAAAGATGGAAGTAGACAGTAGTATGAATAGAAACAGCTTTCTCAATTATGCTAGTTAAGATAAATGTTGGTAGACTTATTAATCCTTATGCTTCAGGGCTTTTGCCAATCAGCAGCTTGGGTCAGGAAGAAACATCCCACACCTTGTCATGGCATAATGCAATTAGAATTAATGTTGCCTTCTGTTCTGATTCTGGCTGGGATAGAGTTAATTTTCTTCATAGTAGCTATGGGACTGTATTTTGGATTTGTGCTGAAAACTGTATTAATAATACAGAGATGATTTTGTTTCCAAACATGGCAGCATCAAGGATTTTTCTGCTTCTCATACCTGGGAGTGCACAAGAAGCTGGGAAGGGACACTGGTGGCACAGCTGACCCCAACTGACCACAGGGATATTCCATTCCATACCATGTTTGGCATATAAAAGTGGTGGAAGAAGGAGGGAGAGACGTTCAGAGTGATGGTGTTTGGCTTTTCAAGGAGCCATTACACACAGTGGAGCCCTGTTCTCCTGGGGATGGCTGAACACCTGCCTACCCATGGGAAGTGGTGAATTCCTTGTTTAGTTTTGCTTGTTCATGCAGTTTTTGCTTTACCTATTGAACAGTCTTTATTTCAACCCACATTTTTTCTCACTTTTATCTTTTCAGTTCTCATCCCACCAGGAGAGAATGAACAAGCAGCTCTGTGGGGCTTAGCTGCCAGCTGAGATTAAACCACGACACATTACCTGCCAGATTTTGCTATTTGATAGGCTAGGACACGGGGCATCTTGTGACCACACAGGGTTCTGCTCCCAGAACTGCCCTTAATACAAAGGCTACCTTTATGGGTGGAAAGACTGTTGATTTTCTTCCTGTGAACACTGCTCCTGGAAGCCAAACTTGCAGTCCTGTAGTTGAATGGAAAGGGAGATGGAAGGTGAGAGCAGAGGCAACCTAATATGACTGTCACCCAGCCACAACACGTTGACACGGCTTGATTTAAACAGCAGGCTGGAGAACTAATGCATTTGCAGATAAAGGCTGAAGGCACTGCTTTGAGAAAATTATAATTTCCTTCCTCAGACAGAGGGAAAAATGAAATGCATCTGCCAGATTATGAGCTGTGAATGATTTTCTTAATCTTACTGAGAACACAGTACATATAGCAAGATTTGGTCACAACATGGAAATGCCAGAATCCAGTAATCCTGTGCATTTTGCAGGGTGGAATGTGGTGACAGCCACACCAGCCCAGCTGCGTGCTAGGCAGAAAAAAACAGGTTATTTTGTGCTTGTGGGAGTCGTAGGGAATGGTTGGACTATGCAGTAAATCTGATCCTGGGGCTATTAGGACTGGATCAAAAGCTCTGCAACCATGTGAGGCCACTGCTGAGCTGGTATAAGCTCACTCTCTTAGAACAAATTTTTCCAAAGCATGTTGCCAAGGTAAGTTGTGCTCAGCCCACACTCACCAGGCCTGTCCCACAAGACACTCTATGCTTCCCAGCCTGCTTGCATCTCTCTCACCCACACCATTCAGAACTGGGCTCCCCTTGACTGGTAGTCAGGGGAGTTTTGGCACAGGGTGAGGAGAGTAGGGATTCAGGCTTTCCTAACAAGCCACATCCTAGCTGAGGCACTAAAGGAAGCTGTTGTCTCTTCAAGACCATACATTACAGCCATTGTTAGTCAGTCATTGTAAAGTGCTCTTAGAGCAGTGGCAGATGTCCTATTACACTGAGAGAAGTAAGACACCTGGGTTCGTTACCACCTAATTAGGTTCTCCATGTGATTAACTACTTGTGTTGCAGACAAAGAAGCAAACTACCCAAATGAATGCCAACAGAAGACAAGCTGGCATGGCAGCAGGCACCTGACAGGCACACACAGATCTGTAACTCATCTGGCTTCCTGATGGAGAGTGAAGGATTTTTAGTAAAAGTTATAAAACTATAATCAGAAACTCTGAGAGCATATGTTTTGCCTGAGTCATAGTCCTTTGAGACTCCCACAAACTCTTATCATCTCACAAAGAGAATCCATCTTGATCCCTGGTGGATATGACCTACCTAAACATTTATGCTTCCTCTGCATCTTCCAGTCACCTCAGTATTTCCTCCTTAGAGGCATCTCCACCCTCCCAGGAGGGGATAATTCACTGTATCATTCTGTACTCTTCTCCTCAAAGCCTACACTGTCCATCTGCAGAAAACCATTTTTGTACCTTTGTCCTGTAAGAAAAGCTTCTGTTGGGGAAGTCCTTTTGTACAGTCCTGAGATTTGTCTCTCTTCCTCTTCCCTTCCTCCATTGCCTAAACCCAACAAGGTAACAAATGTCTCTGCAAAACTCTCTCTCTTCACTGAGAGCTTCCCAGCCTGCTGGAGCTGAGGCTGCAGTGTTCCTGTGCGAGCCTGAAGGCTGCAGGCTGGGTTTCCTCCTGAACGCCTGATCCAGCCCAAACACAGATCCACATTCAAACCCTCTGAAGCCTCTAATCAATCAGTGAATTGCACTGAACGCCCTCAGGAAAAAAAGATCTTTGATGAGGCTTTGCTGCTAGCAACCAATCCAAATCCATTAGCTTTCACATCTGGAGTTCCAACGAACAATAAAAATGAGCTTGATGGCCTCAATCTTGTCCTCATTTTTCAGCATCACAATAACCTGTCTCCACTAAACACAATTCAGCATGATTGCCTGACTGCTTAGACTTCGGGGATACCCAGAACATACTACAGCTGACAGAGAAGAGGGTCAGGACAAAGGGTGCTTTGGCAAAACTCTGTTTTGCGTGCACATATGCATATTAGGGCAAGATAATACGAGCTGGAATTGGGCAGGATGTTGCAGGTTAGGATCAGGGGCATTGGCAGAGCTTTACAATATAAATCCACTTGGAATTTTCCCAGTCAGCCATGAGTATCTGGGCAAGACTATTGCTTTTCCCATATGGCCAGGTTTCACCTTATTTCCACCACTTTTTGAAATTTGTTTGTTCACCCTTGTAGACTCTTCTGGTGTTCCCTCTCAAGCCCATCCAAGCCTGGAAGGCCTTCCTTTGCAACTGGGCTGTAAGGAAGGAGAGTTTCCTCTTCTTCCCAGGGCACCCTCAGGCAGGACTCAGCCGATTCCAGGAAATAAGAAATGCAAAGAGGTAGCAGTGCACAGCAGACAGAGGCTGGGATAATTGCATGATTTGTGCTCATGATGAAATCTGTGCTGGTGCCAGCCTGGGACACGCGTGCTTGGACTCATCCCAGAGCTGCAAAGAGTCCAGCAGGGCCCTGCAGCTGCCAAGCCAGTTGCCTGGCAGGTGGGCAGAGCCTGTGTAGCAGGATCTGGAGTGCCAGAGTTTAGATGGTTCTCCTGGTTTGTCCAGGAGCTTCCTGTAACACAGTTATTCTGGTTCACTTCTTTCTGCACTTCTGAGAGAGATGGAGACCCTGATGGCAGTGATTGTGTGAGGGACTCTGGTCCTTCCACTGCTGTGGGAGCAACCAGCCCTGGTCTAGGATTTACTGGTTTAGTTGAGCCCTATTTTAACCTCCCTTGCCCCACACACATACCCTCCAAGAGTCCTCTCCCTCTTGTGTGAAGAGCAGTTGATAGTGGCAGTGGCTTTTCTCCTTCTCCCTTTTTCTTCACGCTGTAGCCCAGGTCCCACTTCCTGACCTCACCTCTCTCTCTCTCCCCTTGCCTTTTACAAACAAGAAGCCCATGCTGAGACCTCTGTGTGAGGCCATCCAGAGCATCTGCTAACGGGCAGCCTAATAACTATTTAATAGGCCTGGTGAAGCTAATAGATTTGTAAAGAAAATATGAACAGTAGCCAAAGGGAAGCACTCAAAAGCATTCAAAACTGGCAGGGTCTTTGCCACTTGGACTTAAGCAGCTGAAGCAGTACCTGAAGCCAGGCAGCAGCTTTATTGGATTTCCAAAACTGTCACATTCCCGGGAAGGAGACTTGACCTGAGAATGGCACTGCCCTACCCACAAGGTCATGGGAAGGATCTCCAGGCTACTTCTAAATGGCATTGCCAAATGCTGCCAGCTCTGGGGTGGAGAAGCACTGGTGGACAGGAGGTCAGCCTTCTCCAGGACAAGGAGCAGGTCACTGCTGGAATTACTGCTGTTAATATCCTCACAGCGGAGAGAAAGGTCTGTTAAGGCCACATCCCACAGATTTCTCTTCCGCAAACACAGCAGAGTCTACCTGTCAGAAGCAGATGGATTTATTTGATCTTGACAGAATTTATACCTAAATCTCTTAATACTTATTTTCCTTATGTGTAGCCAAAAGTTTTATGAGACACACTAACCCCTGCTCAAGAAACAGACAATATATTTTGAAGGATATTGTATCTAGCTGACATATCATAAATTCCCTTTGTCACCCCGGTGCCCACCTCTAGTTATACAGCCACTGTGAAGTGAACACTAGTCCATATCTCTCGGGCTCCTCTAAAGGCCCTTATCACTCTGCACATATGTTGCCTGAGCAGGATGCCCAGGCCTGGAAATAAAAGCTGAGCTGAAACAAGTCAGGTTGTTGTCAGATGATCTTACTGTTCAAGTGTCAGTGTTAATGGTACCAACCAGGACAGGATTTACACTCTTGACAGACTTATGCACACTTCTGGAAGATGTGTGGGGTCAGTGAGGGAGATGTGGTCAGCTTGGGGCAGTGAGCTGGGATGTCTTGGCACTGCCGCCTGCCTGGGCTGTTCTTCCAGCTTTATATGCAGTGGCAGGAAATATGCTCCCAACAGCACATCCACTTGAAGCATACACCAGTGTTTACCAAAAATGTCAAGCACTCTCTTTGTACAGCATCATGATATCAGTATCATGCACAACCCAGACCCTCCACCTGCTCTCTCATCCCAGCCCGACCCAGGGCCATCTCTTTTTCAAAACAGGACAGCAGAAATGCAGACTACATTTCTGCCACATTTCCCCATCCAGCAGCTCTCCGTTCTCTCTCCAGACAAGTCCAGTAGCACAGCAGAGCTGCGTGTCTGGGGTTGGAGCAGGTGTGGGTAACGGGTATGGGATAAAGATACCAGCCCTCACAGTATAAAAAGCAAAAAACTTCTTTTTACTTTTATTCGTCATGACTTAAAATCTCTGAAAGATAGGTCCTGGCCCTCAGCAAGATCAAATTGATTGACACATGAGGAATTATTGACAAGAGAGGGGAAATATTATTTTCCTATGGCTGCATCCTAAAAGTTCACAAGTCCTTATCCAAGAAGTGCAAATGCACAGCAGTGGTGTGATATGTGACAGTTCGGCCCTCATCACTGAGGATTATTGCATTTCCTTCTGTAGCTGAATTTAGCAAAGTGTAACTGTCCTCTGGTTAAAATTATACTTCACTGCTTTAAGGGGTAAAAAAATCATATATTTAGGTCTTGTTTCACCTGGGATTTGGAGTTTGCCCATGACTTTAACAGCCTACTTGGACCCAATTGCACCTTGGTAATCCCGGATAAGGGGTTTTGAGCTGCCATTAAAAATATTACACATGTTGACCAAAGCAGATCCTGCTGAGAGAAGCACAGAAGACCGCTTGCAGATGGATTCTTGAGGGATTCATGCCCCGTGCACTGGTACTGCCCAGCCCTGAGCAGCAGCACAGCTGGCTCTTGGCCTCAGGGAGCCTCTGCTGCTGTTGGCCAGGGTGGCACGGATACCTGGGGGACAAGGAGTTGGCAGACAGGGAGCTGGCCTTCAGCATCAAGGGGAAACACAGCACTGAGGGTGCCCTTTTCCCGTGGAGAACCAGAGGCTACCTTTGCCTTGGCAACACCACAAAGACAAACGGGATTCATAACTATAGGAGCTCCCTGCAGCCAGGAGTTTGAATAATTCACTTCCCAGCAAGAGACATCAATCCTTTCTCCACAACCCCTTCTACCACCTCATAAGATGTATGAGGGGAAGGCAGGAGGCATTTTTATTATTTTTATTTAGTTTGTGGATGTTTAGTGTTCCTCACTATGGGCTATATTCAGTCCTCACGTGTATGATATTCTCAAGACCTTTATCAGTTAACTATCCTTGCTTTAATTTTCCCCCTGTTCTTACCCTTACTTTTCCCTCTTTATAAATTACAACATTCAGGCCTTTGCTGGCAGTAGAGAGCACTACATTGTTCTGGAATAAAATGGACTTTATTCCATTATAATGACTCTGCTTCCAAAGGGGAGTAGTTATACTGGAATAAAAGTATTTTTTATGCTCCAGTCTGGAGCATAATTCAATCATAAATTACATCAGAAAAAAATAAACCATAATAATAAAATGGCAGTTTGTGCATTGATTAAAGTGAAAACACTCTTCATTCTGGAATATTCTGTGTATAAAGTGAAGTTAGTGTGCAATAAGCAAGGGTGTGATTTTTTATAGCACACTAACTACCCTTCATTCATTCCCTAATGGATACCCTGCCAGAAAACACAAGTGCCTTTAGGTGAGGCAGGTTTGAAAGCGGAATAAACTATTGTGCATTAATGTGCACTAGGAGCATTCATAAAGGAGCATAGGGAAGTAAGCAGAGAGGTGAAAATCCACCACCAACTACTCCCACAGTTGCGTTCCCAGGGAAGTTCAGGCAGGTCCAGGCTGGGACAGCTCTAGAGGAAAAATCCTTCACATTTTCCTGTGCTAGGAAGATTTTTCAGGTCCACTGGTCCTCATGGTCTGGGTCTTGAAAGTAGTTGTGCGACCTTAATGAAAGAGGAAGCTGTCCTGTTTTGGGAATGGGGATATGCCACCAGGAAATGCACAGTGCTGAAACTATCCCTGCTAATCTTGCATGAGGATATATCTCAGATCCCTCTGAGCAGCTGACCAGCCAACTCAGTGAAGGTAGGACTTTGTACCTGTGCAGGTACCCCAAAGGATCGAGCAGGCAACATCACACACATACAGCCAGGGGCTATACTTAGGGCACTTTCTGTTCACTCCTCTTGTCACACATTAATACAGCATTTTTACCCAACATCAGTTTGTATCAGTCAAGAGCTCTTGATCAGACTTCAATGCACCCCACAAAGCAATCGTTTGCAGGGAGCAAGGGAAATGATCTCCTGGCTAGGAGACTTCCCAGGGAATCTGTCATTCTCTTTGATTCTGCTTTATATTTTTCTTTGTGTGAATTTACAGGCTAAGAGAGTTAAACAGTGTTCACATTTGTAGTTTTACCTAAAGAACAGAAATATGCTACAAATGCTCATCAGCTGTTTTTTACCACGATGTGATAGACAATTATATCAAGGTATAGGCAGCAACGATTTATGTGCCAGCCTCAGCTCTGCCAGGGAGCCACTGCCTCTTGTCCCCACTGATGAGAAAGGATGGGTCCAAGCACAGGAAGAAGTCTGGGGCCCTCCCAAGGATGGCACTCAGGTGCTTGACAACATCCAAGTAAAATTTACACATGGTTCAAGACAAATGCAGCCTGCCATATGGGAAGTCTCAACCTTCAAAACATCCATATTTCAACTACCCAAGACCCAGGTTGCCCAAAACCAGCCCTGCCAATGGCCCTGTCTTACAGCCCCTTGCTCTCCCAGCCCAGGGCTCCCCACACCAGCTCTGAGTTTCTTGCTAAGAAGCCACATCACTGCCACACTGAAAGCTGGGCTCAGGCATGGCTTCACTGATAAAAAATACCCTCAAAGCCTCATTACTTAACACATTTCCACTAATGTGATGTTCAAGTATCGCTCAACGCCTCATATAAAAAATTATATTTCGACACTTTAGCTACTCATGGCTAACGCTAAGGTGCCTTGACAAAAATGGCATATTCAGAAATATCACTGCCCGTATACGTGTGAAAAGGAACATTGTCTTGGACATCCTGTTAGTTACAACCAAAGTTCACCTTCTGTGGACTTCATGGTATACACCCGCAGGATTCTGAGCAATCTGAACTTCAGAGCATGGTTAAGTCTTGTGAGTCCACTCATTTCTGCACTATTGTCCTCTATGCAGAAAAGTAATTTAAGCTTAGCTAATTTCTTTTGCGCTGAATAGGGTCAGGAGAGCTCACACAATCTCCTGCCAAAGCACAGCTGTCAGAGTGGTGACATTTAATGAGGGGAACAAAATTAAGGCAGGAGGGAGAAGATGGTTAACATGTTCAGCTACCAAATTGGATTCTTGAAAGCTCATGATCTTAAAAGTCCTTTCCAACTTAAATGATTCTATGATCTTCTCCTTTCCCGGCATGTGATTTCTAGTGCGGGGCACGGAGAAACGAGCCTGTGGAAATGACACAGGGCTCCACAGGCAGATCAGCCTGAGGCCATCAAATGAGTTTCTTTGTGCTCAGATCAAGAGTTGATTCCAGCCCTGTGCACTGACTCGCTCATTGCACTCCTTGGGCCCCTCGCTGAAAGGTTAGGGAGAAGCACAAAGCGAGCATGGAATTAGAGATGTGGATTATATCAACAATTACAATCTGGAGCATAATTAAATTATAAATTAAATTGGAGTTAAAAAACCCGACCATAATAATAAAAGGGCGATTTGTGTGTTGATTAAAGTGAAAACATGCAGTCATTAGCCTGTGTATAAATCTTGTTAGCTGCGAGCAGAGCTGTATGTTGCCATTAACCTGGTGAGTGCCTGTGGGGAACTGGCTCTTGTCTGGGTGTTTAAAACATGGATGTGCATCAAGGCAGCCACTGCCCTCTGGGACCTCAGTGGGCAGGCTAGGCAGGGGAGTGGTACACATTTGCTGGCAATAAAAATCACTCACAGTATATGCTTTGCCATACCTTGTACACATCTGTTTCCATGGGACAAGACCTACCAAAATGTGGACATTTTTAAGTGTGAGACAAGGGCAGATGATGGGAGATGCTTTCTCCAGAGACCACAGGCCAGCCTCACTCTGCCTGTGAGGCTGCACACAGAAAAGGGAGGGAAGTGAAGTCATGGTGTGGGGGAAAAACATAAGCCTTCACCAATCCTTGGCAAATCTCAAGAGGATAATGGTGACCCTAGATGAAAGGGGTGTCCTTTGACAGTGCTTCTGCATCCCAGAGAAATGCTTAGAAGACAAAAGCTAGAAAATTCCGCTCTTTTGCTTTTGTTTTAAAGGCTTTGAGGGAGCTTTGAGGGTTGCCAAAAGCCAGATGCTCCTGCCTCTTGCCTCACATACCTGGGAACTTCTTGCCCCATCTGATCTCTGTTGTGGACTGGGCAGAGACCTCAAGCAGATCTGATGCATCCTAGACCTTCTTCATGCTCCTGATTAAAAGGTCAACACACCTTCCTCCCACACAGTGCTGTGTATCCTTCCTCTCACATCTGTTTTGCCCTGCTGGGCTCAGGAGTTTGTGTCTTCCCAACACATTCTGAATAACCTTCCCAAGTAATCCTGCTGGGATGCATAAAGACTCCTCCTTACAGCCCCTTCTTTCTCCTGTATTTCATACCTCTCCTGAGCCAAGCACACTGTGTTCCCATATTATGAGAGAATAATTGCTTTTCCACAGCTCACATCCATGCTATTTTTTTTCTCTTTTGCTTTACAAACTCCTCTCCCAGAGAAATACGTCCCTGCACGAGAGATTTAGATCGAATTTTTAGATCAAATTATCCTTCTGTTCCATAATACCATCCGTAATTACTCCATGTAACTTTGCTTTTGCAAGTGATCGCAACCATCAGGCAATTTTCACACATCTCGCCAATAGAACTCAAGAACAAGCAAATATTAGAGTGAGTGTGAATTTATTTTTATTTATAAATTACTTAACATAGAAAAAAAAAAAAGCGACAAGTTCCGAGCACTTAGCAAATTACTGACTTGAAATAGCTTTTGCAAAATTTGCCTGTCTTGTTTTCTCCCATGCGTTGCAAAAAGGGGAGGGAAGGGGCACAGAGGGAAATGCATACGTGCTTAGATACTGGAAAGACTGGAGAGGAGCTGAACAAACCGTGACATATTTCACAGCGTAAAAACGCGTACAAAAGTCATGAGTTTTCAATACACTGAGATTTCTCAGTCACTCATAAATTTAGGCACCAACTCAAGTTATCAACACAAGGAAGGCAAGCTTAGTATTTCACCTGTTCATGTATGTCTGAACTGAGTCTCCTCTGCCCTCTCAGTAACTTCACCTGGCAGCTACTCGGTTACACCCAACTTTGATTTGGTTTGGAAATGATTCTTCCCCAGATTTGTGTCGCTTGCCACGAAATTTCAGCCAGAGATCTGGCCAACAGGGAGCTCAGCTCTGAATTAGCCCAACTTCAGTCGCAAGTGTAGCAGAAGAGAAAAAGAAAGATCCAACAAAAAAGCCCTGTGTTTGACTCCATCTCAAACTGTTCAGTTCCAGAACTGAATCCAAAACCAAACTTTGCATTCAGGCCCATCTGCCACAAGCCCTTGGCTCACAGGTGGAAGCCTGCAACCTGCTGCCAATGAGGGCATGTTTCATGAAACTGCAGTGGGAAGACTTGGCTGGCAGAAAATATCAGTGGCTGCATTATCCAGAGGCAACAAACACCAGCTTGCTCATATGAAAAGTGGACATTGGAACAAGTATGAAAAAGTCAAGATCATCGCAAAAGACTGCAGCACATGGGTTTTGTCATTTTGGCCAGGCTTTTCCAAGCCATAGGGGAGCAAGAGCCTGTCTGTCTGAAATGGACTTTTCCTGATATCACCAGCATGGATTATCAAGGCTAATCTTAGATTTGAACTGGGAAGTCATGGAGAAGTTGCAGGAAGGAGAGCTTTTGGCTAAGAGCAGGGTCCCAGTAGTGAACTTTGTTCATGTTAAATATCAAAAAAAGAGCATTTCTGGTGACTTTTGGCAATCTTTCTTTCAGCTACCAAGTTGCAGAGCAGATCAGATAATGGGATCTCTCTTCCTGGACACTTCCAAGACTCAGCTCAACAAAACTGTGGCTGATCTGATCTCATGCTGGTGATGGTCCCAGAGAAGCTGGGTTATGTGATCTCCAGGGAGCTCTTCCAGTCAGATTTTCTGATTTTTGTAGTGCAGATATACCCTCCTGGGTTTGGTTCTCTGTGTAAATATAAGGGGTACAGCTGAATCTGTATCATCCCTCAGAATTCCCAGCAGCAAAGTGAATCAAAGGCTCATAGCTTAACTTGGGATGGACAAGACCATTGCAGGTCATTTGGTCCAACAGGTTTCTCAAAGTAGGGTGAGTTTAGGTTAGGTGCCAGTGAGGAGAGATCACAGGCTATTTCTGAAGGGGCAGCGAAGGTCACCTTTATTCAGAGGGTTCACTTATGCTGCAGAAAAGCCTGCCAAACACTTGATTCCTAAAGGATCTCACACCTCCCCATAAAATATTTTAGTATTCCACAAATCAAAAGAGAGTTTGAAATACTCCTTAGCTTCACTTCTAGAGGAAGCTCCCATAGTAATCAAGAATTTAAAAAATCTGAAAGGCACTCAGATGATATTGAGTCTCTCCCCCCATCCAGGGGCACAGTCTCTTACGACCAAGGCAGTTCAGATAGAAATTGCCCTTAAAGCCCTGCAGAGAGGAGCCCCATCATACCTCCAAGCAGCCTTTTAAAGGGCTTCATCCTCCTTCTTATTGTGATGCTTGCCTGTGTTTTGACTTAGTCTCGCCTCCTATGATACAAAGGAATGGCATTTCCTTCTTCTCACAGATTTTTGGTAGGTTACCATCACGCAAGCCCTGCAAGGCAGGGGCACAGCCTCATGGAAGCCTGCACAGCATCTAACACAAATGGCAGGAATCAGAGCCTCTCCCTCTGTATCATATTTGTAAGACCCAACCTGCAGCAATGAATGCACTGACCCTGTAAAGCAGGGAAGTGTCATTTCAGAGATGAGAAAATGAAGCAGAAAGACAGGCAGCATAGCAGCATGCCAAAGTTCACACAGAAAGCCCGTGCCAGGCCTGGGAATCAGGCCTTATTTGAGCATCTTAATGTTCTTTCCTCTCCTTTTGGCACTGCTGAGATATAAAATAATAATAATCATGCAATGTGCCCAGATACTAAGAAGACCATCACCTTAATTCAAATAATAGAAATAGCCAGCATCTGTGTAATGCAGAATCAAAATGGAGTATAATGGGAAGAACAAGATGTAGCTTAGAGTTTAAAAGTAATTAAAATTTCCTACCTAAGTTTCTTTTGCCTAATGTACTTCCAAAAAAATGTTCATCTGCTTGCAAATGCCTGACCCTAGGAGTGCAGGTTTCAATGCAATGGAAAGGCATACATTGGCAGAATGACAGCACCTGAACATCATCTCATCTGGATCCAAAAATGTAAAGAAAAGGAAATACTCATTATTCTAGAGGCTCAAAGACAATTTCAATCCATTTTAACTCTAACAGGTCCCCCTGTGGCCTCTTAAAACCTACTGAATTGAAGCAAAGTAGTGTAAGCAGCAGAGTTTCATCTTCAAAGGTGCAGTGAAAGTATCCAGGTTGACAAGAGGGCTCAGTTCAGGAGGTTTTGTGGGGTTTTCACTGTGGACTTTTAACAATGCTCTTCCACAGCACCTTTTATCTGTGGATCTGACTGCACTTTAAAGATACTGACTGATCTCTCACCACGTTTCTCCTGGGAAAGGTGTATTATTATCTCCATTTAATTAGCAGGGAAACTGAGGCATAGCAAAAGGAAGTTATTTTCTTGGGCCTGCCCAGCACACTGGTGGAGGAAAGGGAAGAGCTGGAATTAGATACAAACTGTCTTGATGATTTAGTTGTCCCACTCATTTTTATCTTCTCTCTTCCTGCTTGCCTCTTCAGCTGCAGTCCCCCCAGCCCTGACTTTTCAGGAACCCTGGGGGATGTGAGGGGTGTGCTGAGCCAGGCAGCGATCACAGCAAAACAAGCAGCAGCCCTGCCTGTTCATTCAGAGAAATTCTGAGCATGTAAAGAGAAATGTCAGCAGCCCAGACAAGACCTCATAGCTCCAGCAGCCCAATTCCTAGGCTACTAGTCATAATTTGCAAAGGTATAAAGCAGTAATGAGAGGAAAACCTCTTCCTTCCTCCCCATCATTCTAGCACTGCACAGTGCAACTGCTGTGCTAGAGAAGGATATGAATTTCTCTGAAATCAAGAGAAGAATTTTAGTCCCAGACTAGAAACTGTAGCTGTACTGGAAGCTGTTGGCATTCACTGTGCACCTGTACAGAACCTCTTTCTCATCCCAGAGTCACACCTGTCTTTTTAATCTGTATGTGCTGTTTTCCCACATACACACACAGACATGCATAATGATGCATAAATGAATGTTTATGTGGCTCTCCAGAAAACAGTAAGGAGAAGCCCTGAGAAGAGAGAATTATTACTGTCACCCTAGCAAGGTCTTCCACTTAGCTCCCTTTCACGGTTATTTAAATATCAGCATTGTAAACTCTAGTATGATTAGCAATATTGAAGCCCACATATTCCCCCTGCCTTCTGAGACAGCCCAGGCAGGAGCCAGCAGTAGTCTAGCCATGTTAAAACATCTTACCTCATGCTTGGTGTCCCACTTGTACAGAAGTGATGGTTGCTAGCTCAGATCCAAGCAGTTCAGAGAGTTTTCTCTGATTGCACTTGAACACAGACGTGTGCATTCATGGGAAAAAGGGAGTGGAAGGAACATCCCCTCAATTTACCTTTATTCCATTGTTCTCCTCATAGCTTTCTAGGGTTTTAACTATATTTAGGCTGGCAAGGACAGACAGCAGAGCCTACGCTGTGCTCACAATGTGGGAGTTGATACAATTTGATGGTGTCCTTTTGAAGACAATCCCACTGTAGAGGCCTGGCAGCTCTTGCAGAAGAGCTCTGGAGAAACTGGATCTAAGCTGAGGGGAAGCAGGAGGTTGGGGTAGGGGGAGTCTCTGACTGAAGTACGTGTTGTCAAGTAGAACGTTAGGGAGATAGTCACACAGTCTGAATAGAGTTTCCAACATAGATGTGATTCAGAGCACCAAAACCAGGAGTCTACTTGCCCAGTTTTGTTATATAGAGGAAAAGCAGGAGGAGTTCAGGATTCCTGAGGTAACTGTATAAATGTTTTGTAATTCACTAATAACAGCCACAACCCGAGTGTTCATGTTTGAAAGGCACAGAGGTATCTTTCCTTTTCTTCTTTAAGAGCAGCCAAACTTAATGAGGCCTTGACCCTATTCCAGGGAACAAGAAATCTCTCCTCTCTCCTACACAGGGCTGCCTCCAAGGTTATGCAAGTCCAGTTCCCTCACAGAGCTGCAATGGAGGCGGTGCTGGTGGACACTGGAGGTTGCTGAGACTGGAAAGTGTCATGTCCTGCCTGTTGGTTGGGCTCACAGTTTGCTAAATGGAATGTCCCCATGCTGGTCATAATTAACGGAGATGCTCTGGGATTTTTAAGAGGCAAGTGCTTGTTCTTTTGGAAGCAGAGGACCTGAGATTTATCACTGGTGCTGCAATGAAGAGGGAAGTCAACATGATGTACAGTGTAGAGACCATCAAAAATTATTCCTATGACCATGGATTCATTGAATTACTTAACATCCTCACACGGAACTCTGGAGTTTAATAATGCTAATGGGGTACTTTGAGATCCATATACAGAAGAACTGAAGGAGGAAAATTATCATTATGTTCTCCCACTGTCATCTGCAGGTTCCAAAATATATTACAGTCCTTCAGTAATTGTCACAATGCCCCACTAAGTCAATATTATTATAATAGTTTCGTAAGTGCTGGGAGACTGATTTTGATCTCACTCACACGGATCCAATCACGACATCCTATCCCAGCCAGGGGGCTGTCTCTTGCATTTCAGGGCTATGGGAGCATTGTGGGTTAGAAACATCTCCTACAGGAAATAAGCAAGCTTCGACTACAAAGGACCAGATTAGAGAACTGTAATGGTGCCTCACACAGATGGCAAGTCTGGCCCACCAGCTCTGTTGCATTCATGATGCTTTAGAGCAGAGGTCCTGTCCCACTTGAGAACCTTGGCAATTCCAGGTGTAATCCAGAGGTTCTTTTGGAAGTGGGCTTGGAGGCTGACCCAGGGGCTCACACCTCAAAACAGAACTTGCTGTTTACATCACTGTGAATGACAAGAAAACCTAAACAACTACTTCAAGAGTGCACATTGGTATCAGTAAAACTGCTCAGAGTGAAAGCTGCATCCTCTCCTTTGACCGGTAGATAACCCTTCCCTCTCTGTGGTTTAGGAATGGTGACAATGCATTAGCAAACAGGGTATATAGCTGCAGGTGGGATAGGGGGGGTTAAGAATTTGATTTCTGAGAGTTATGGGAAGTCCCTTGTCAAAACTTTCACCTCAGTGGATGACCTCAGTATTCATCTCCATAAAATAGGGAGAAGAAAGCAATCTTGCTTTATACATTGCTTTGAGATTCACAGATAAAACACGGTTTCTAGAGCTCTGATGCTTTGTTTAAAAATTCATAGCATCATTTTCCCTTCTGCCCTCCATACCACTAACCAAAATTCAGGGGGTTGTAAATTGTTGCAGGGGAATCAAGAACTGGAAAGAAGTCTTTTTATATCTTATTTATTTGCAAAGAATACATGGACTAATATTTTCTCCCATGCAACAGAAATCAAGCCAGAGAGTTTCTCTGCTTACAGCATCAAACTCCAGGCTTTTCCTTAGGGTCAGGCTACCAGCTGCTTGAACAGGCTGTGCTTCAGCTCCCTTCTTTCTCTATACTTGTGTTGAAGTTACATTCTCTCTCTCACATGCATACACACCATCCCAATTTTTTCAGAGCCCATTGAAGTTGTCTTTCCTGAGTGGCTAAAGTGTTCTTGTATGACCTCTGGCTTGGATAGAAGCCTGCTGTCATTTCATAAGAGACTTTAACCATTACTTTAGAGTGAAAAATGAAACTTAGCTCAAGATAAAATGGCACTGGTGATTCTCAAGCCCTAAAGCAGTGGCCAAAGCTACCCAGTACTCTGCTTCTGAGAGCATATACCAAACAACATGAATTTTGCACTTGAATTGCTGCAAGCCTTCTCGGGCAAATTTCTTTACAGCAGTTCAAATGTTTCTTTCTGTGGCTCTGGCAGATACACAGGGAATTTTCCCGAGGTGCTCTCTCTCTGAGACTTCTCTGTTAATTTGCAGGGCATGCTTTTGCCCCCAACAGCGTCACTAGTAAGTCAGCTATGGGAGAATGAAGGATGCAGAAAAGAGGATGAGTCTGGAATTTTGGTTTCTTTAATGCAAGGTGACAGAGAGAGGCAAGAATAAGATGCAGAAGCAGAGAGAGGCAAGAAGAAGAAAATTATACTGAGGGTCTATCATGATTTACTGGGACTTTACACCTAAGATTGGGAACTCTAGGGAGAGCACCACAAGAGAAAAGGGGAGGAAGGAAAAGCAGATAAAAGCTAATAGAAGCAGGGAAATACATTTGGGAGATGTGGGAAAGGCACTGGGGGAAAAGGAAGGAAGGAAACAGAACCTGAGAGGTGAAACAAAAATAGGGAAAGAAAAAAAGAATGTAGGAGATGGAAGAAAACAGTTTGACCAAAGAGGGAGGAAATAAACCAGTCAAGAGAACAGAGAATACAGAACAGGAAAAGAAGCAAGCAGGCTTTTACCCAAACAGGCAAAAATTTAAAATGCTGCTTCCTACATTAAAAGGAAAAAAAAAAAAAAAAAAAAAAAAAAAAAAAAAAAAAAAAAGCACCTTGTTTAGAGATGGGAACGATGGGAACGGAGGTACGGATTAGAACAGAGCTCAGGAATTATCACGCCCCTCGGAGCTAGCGGCCGATTTTGAGGACCCTGGCTGCATTGGCTCGTCTTGCAGCACAGTGAGGAATTGCTGTGTCCAAGAGCACCATCAAGCGGTGTAGGGAAAGCGATATTGAAGCAGGCAAGAGGCGCTTTTTGGCGCATAAGGGAAAACGGCGCGGAGCAATCCATTTCTGAGCGGGATCCCTGGCACAGAGAGCCCTGCGTCCCACCAGGGAGCAGGTTAAAGGAAGAGAGAAAGCTCTACACAGGCAGCTATTGCACACACATAGCACGTTCAAGGGGCTTCTGATTGCAGGTGGGGAGGTGGGGGAAACAAGGTGGGCATGGCCCAGAGAGGAGACAGAAGGATCAGTGACAGTGGCACTACAGAATGGAGAGGGAAGGAACAACCTGGAGAAGGGATGAAGTGTGACAGCAAGGGGGAAGGGTGGGAAGGAGCAGCAATTGTGGGGATCACGGACTGAAACCAGAGTGATCACACAGGTATTCGTGGATGGCTCAGGAAATTCAGAAAAGCAGCTCAGATCTGGGCACCTTACTGGGGAATTACCTCTCCACAGTACTAATCAGCCTTCCCCAAAATTGCAGTATTCCTGACTGCTGGTGCTGTGCCCAGCACGGCTTTGGGAAAAATCACATAAGGGATAATTGTGAATAGGTCAGAGTGCAACAAGTCAATGATGATGGATTTTAACAAAGGAGTGGATGTGGCAAAAGCAGCTTCTGTATGTGTCTGGGATGCTGGAGCAGGAACCTGACACAGATATCAATAAGGAAATCGTGACTAATGTACATGTGAGAGCTCAGTAAAAGCTGGTGCTAGAAGAAGCATATTGACCAGTGCTACTCATCTGCCAGCTTTCACTCACAGATCTCAAAATGCTAATAATAGAAAAAAAAAAAATAATAAAAAAAAAAAAAAAAAAGAGGCCATCAGTGAACCTTCTTTATTTTATACCTTGAAAAATAGAGACATGGAGAAACAAGTCATTTTCCCAGAAAGCATAAACAAGAGAAAAATGTCAATGCCTTGGGTTCTGTGATGAGTATCCTTGCAAAACAGTCCATGCTGTCTCCACAAAAGGAGGAATAATTTCACCCAGGCACGCACACTTCCCTTCAGGAAGGCTTCAGAAGCAGGAAGGAGAGTGAAGGAGAGATGTGGTAGAGTCCAGGCAGACAAACAAGAGATGAAAGAGGGGGCTGAAGGAGATGGGAGAGTTGAGTGTGGTCCACACAGGAGGGACACCACCAGGTTTACAGTGAGCACTGGGAGCGGAAAAGGGAGCGGTGATAATGATGTAACTTGTCTAAAAGGCAGAGGGAAAAGGGCTCAAACAGTAGTGAAACAGCAGTGAAAGCAGTGAAAGAGCAGCAGCTGATGAGGCACAATTCACACCAGGAGGTGAAAGAGAGAGAGAACACCCAAGGAAAACTTCCTTGATCAATAGTGCTGAGAACCACGGGGAGGGCACAGAAAATAAGGGGGAAAAAAGAAGGTTTTCCTCTTTAAAGAAAGAAAAGGAAAAAAAACCGAAATTGACAGCTTGCTGCCAAAGCACCAATATGATCATTACAAGAGAGAGACTGATTTCCCCTGAGCAAGACCCATCTTGTATCAACACCAAGCACAACTATTTCAGCCAAGCATGAACTCCAAGAAAGATGCCGGTGCTTTGTCTAACTTTGTGGGCCCCTTAAATTCACTGTGTGTTCTTTGTTGGGGTTTGTTGATTTGGGTTATTGTGTGTGTTTTGGTTTTTGGTTTGGTTTTTTATTGGTATTTTTATTATTTTTTAGCTCTTTTCTTCAAATGTCTTCCTTTAGAATGTCTCTTCCTAGACTCTGCCTTTGGGCCTATCCTTTACTTTGGCAAGGCAGAATCAAAGGGCCTGGGGAGCTTCTGCCATCTCAGCCACAGAGGAATTCTGCCATGGTGACCTGTGGGATGATGCAGACTTCTCTGAAGCACTGAGGGACACATAGAGGTCTTTTTGCCTGTCTCATTAACCAGAATGCCTTTGTAGCTTCCAGCTGCTTCATAGCAGTGCTGAGGTCAGAAAGGGGTGCAAACAGAGATTTCCAACACGTGGTTGCACATGGCAGGCAAAGGAAGGAGAGAAATAAGTTCTCTAGTGGGTTTCAGAGACTATTTAAAATGCAATAATTGATGAGTTAAATATTTCCTCAAATCAGACTCCAGAGTCTCAACTTCCCATCATGTCTATTCCACACAGCACCAGTAATTTTCCTTTCCTCCTTCTTCTGTTGAGGTGATTAATAATTAATTATTATTAAAAGAAAAGGGCTGAGGGAACCCACTTCCAGTTTTGCAACCAAAAGACTCAAACCGACACTAATTATAATCCTCGTCACTTTCCATCCAGCTTGGCAAAATCTGGGTTTATGGCAGAAGGGTGTGCCTCTGCTCCTCTCTGTATCTAAAGCAAATGGGATGGGGAGGGATGAGGAAATGCAGCAGAATCTCATGAGCTCTGGAAGGAGCTCATATGAGGCAAGGCAGAAATGAAGAGGTCTCAGCTTTTGGAAAGCTCTTTTGAAAGCTCGTTGGAGGAACCATAGCAGAACTGACTGCTTCTGACTTCTGCTAATACCCCATGCTGAATATTAATGATAAACATAATAAAATATGTATACAGTGTAATAGGAATAAAAACGCACATGTAGCACCACAGATTTATAATACTGCTTTACATACACATTCAGACAGCTGAGTAGCTGTGGTGAGCACGGAGCCTGCTGCAAAGAATAAAAACAAGCTCCCTGCTCGAGATACTTATTCATGCTTGTGCCAGACTTTTTTCCCGTCTGCTGCGTAGCTTTCAGGTCCCTTTGCTTCCCAGTTCCCAGTGTGATTACACTGTCTGGACAAACTTAATAGCTTAATCTGTATCATTGTCCCAGCACCTGGAAGTATTTAAAGCTGAGGAAATGGGGGTGGATAAGGAGTAGGTTTGCTGGTGCTTCACAGTCCTATCCCATAAGAGATTTCACTGTCAACAAACCAATGAATTGGAACGGCTCAAGTCTCTCCAGAAAATGACCTACCTCCACTTCTGCCCTACAGCTGGGTATAGTCCATCTTTTTCACCACCCTGGATGTGCACAGAGCAGTTCCTGACCACTGGGGAATCTTGACAGCATTAGCTAGACATTTCCTATACACAACATGGCAAATGGGAATATGTCCTGTCCTAAATCCTTAATAGTCAACAATAGTCAACATCACAGAAACCTGAAAAGTCTGGAAAGAGCCCAAAGTTCATGGAGACAAGAGGACAGAAGAGAGCTGGTCAGCAGGTCAACAGAGCCACCTTTTATGGTCTACAACAGGGACTACATCAGGTGTTCTGCTGTTGTGCCTAAAAATCCATACAAATTTTTTCCCATCTGTATCATTTGGCCAAACAAAAGAATTTGCATCTCCCTATAAACTACCTTGCTTACTTTACATAGCATCCTTTCTTCTCTTTCAGCTCCAGTCCCTTTCTGCCATTCTTTTTCTGCATGTTTCATGCTTTGCCCATTCTCTTTCCTCCTTTCACTACTTTGAGTTGCCAGGACTGAAGAGCACTGTCTATTTGTGTGACCTAGAAGTAGTGTGTATATTATATATTTCAGTATATTTTCCAATTATAATTTTCAAGAGAACTTGAGTTTTGCTGGTACAAGGATGTTTGCCCTGAGAAGGGCACAGAGCCAGGGAGTGGGTTTGATGATTCTGGATGAGAACAGGTATGAGTACCACCACAAGCCTGCTGGATTCATTCTCCACTCTCTCTTTTAATCTCATTTCAGGATTTCTTGAAACAGAAGTGGCCTTGATATGTATAAATGAAACTGTTAGGCAAAACCCGCAGAGTGGTAGTAAAAGTAATGATTATGGTAATAACATAACGCAGGAAAAATATCTTAACATGTGTTTACAAATAACAACAGTCTCCTTTAAGGCACTTGAGACATTCCCTGCTCCATAGGGTGCACCTGTTCATCAGATAGGCTGTCTCTCAGGGGTCTGACCTGAACCACTGAGCAGCTTCAGCTGGGAATTAGACCCCCTTCTGGGACTTAAAGCTCTGGAAATTATTTAAAGTGCTTGCAAGCAAATCCATGGTGCCTATCAAACAGTTCCCCAGAGACGGCAGAAACAGGGGAAAAATTCTTCCTGTGGAGACTCTGACACTGATCTTGAGAAAGCACCACGGGAAGCAAACAAGCCCTCACCTAAACGCAGCTAGAGTTGTCTATTTCCTTCTCCTGCTCTGATATTCAGCACCTTTGCTCCCTACCAGTCGAAAGAGCTGTCAGCAGAGGTAGCTCACAAGGGAGATGCTTTTTTGACTGAGTCTGTTCACAGACTCAGCACTTTTACAGAGGCATGTCATTCTGAATGACTCCAAGGTTGTTTATGCCAGAGGAATCCGGTACCATCCTCCAAAGCATTGCAGTTACTGGAGCTCACGGAGTAACCAAACATCTTGCCCAAGTACGAGATTGAGACTGCAGGCAGGACCTTCTGCTACACCAAGCAAGTCAGGGAAAGAGAAGCCTGATATCAACTGCTCTCCACCAGACCTTACTGCCTTGTCTCAACTTTGAGACTTGCTTAGTCCTTAAGACAAATTTGCCATTTAGACTGAAACAGAGAGGAGCAATGAAAGAACCAGCTCTGCTGGCAACTCAGGGGGCTGGCATCACCAGCACCATGGGGGCAGCTGTCAGTAACTGCAGTATCTCCCTCTGACTCAGCTGTTTGCAGGACCATCCATTGCTTTGTGCCCTCGGCTCAGCCACAGAGTAAAATGTGTTTACTGAATCAAGTGTCACAGCAATAACCTGATCGCTTCACACTGAGAGACTGTGAGTGGGACTCATTAAAATTAGATTTTAAAATTGCTTTAGGTACCTCTAAGTTGACTCAGGACAAGTCTCTCCTTGTGTAGACTATCTCCCTCAGACCCTCTGATGGCAAAGTCACGCCAAGAGCACATGAGAAGCAGTTTCCACAAGAGAGGGAAAAGAAGCAGTTTATACAACCAGCCTGTAAATCACATGCACTCAACTGGTACAAGTTTCTTGTGTAAACCAGGTGTCAGAAAAACAACCCTTGCCCTTAATTAACAAAAATGAATTCAGACTGCAGGAGCAGGTGAGTTTGGCACCTAAGCTGGTAAGATCAGACAAGCTCAATAGAAAAATCTATGCACACAACGTGGACCCAGCGGGATACACACAGAGAGCCCTGAGAACACAAGATGGAAGAATTTCCATCATCAAAGCAGAACATCACAGGCAGCTGCAGGCAGCCTGAGGGCAGGACACAGTTGCTAAGCAACTCTTCCCTAGGTTGGATGTCACACACACCCCCAACCCCAACCACAATGGGCAGATAAGGGATATTTTGCACTGGGGTTTCAATAAGGAGGCAGCTAATAAGTGGGTTGTTTACCAGTGCCCTTCTCAAGCAACGCCAAGAACTTTGATTCTGTGATTCTAACCAACAGTCCTCTTTCAAAAACATCCTGGCCTTCTGTAGCTGGAAGTGGTATTTGACTGGACCAGTTAGTTGCTCATGGCATAAATATAGACATGAGGGTGAAACATGTGCAACACAGACACTGGTGCAAGCAATTAGATGTTTTATCCTGGTAGTGTCTGACATGTGTGCCCAACAATAAGAAGTTCAGAAATAGGTAGGCAAACAATTGAAAGCATTGTTAAAGAAAGCCAGAAAAACAGTTCTCCTCCATACTCACTGCCCCAAGAAACCGTAAGCTTTATTTTTTTAATCTTTTTGTAAGAAACCTTTCTTACGATGAAACAGTAAAACCATGAGAGGATCAATATTTTGAAGAAAGCAGAAATATTTTAGGACATTCTACCCTCTCTCTCAAGTATTTGGATCCTGGGGGGTATCCACCTGCCCAGGAAACTAAGGGTGGATGGGTACCTTGAAGAGAACAGTTCTTGAAGAGCTGAGAACATTGAAGGGCTGGTGACTTCACAAAGCAGAAATCTGAAAGCAAAATCTACCTACAAAAAACTTGCGAGTCTCAGTTCAGCTGGGCCTGGAAAGCCAGAACCACCCAGCTCAGGAAAAGAACTCGAGTGACAAAGAGAAAAGAGAAGTGGTTAGGGACACTGAGAGCAGGTCATGGCTTGAGCCATATTGACCAGGCAGCAGATCTGTGCCTCATTTCTGCTGCGAGCTTCAGCAAAGCCCCACTGCAGAACATTTCTGTTCTGGCAATACAACACTGCCTGAACAAATGAGAATTTCTTTAAGAAACTTTCCAAAACAGGTCTTGCCATAGGTGTACATTTTTAATGCTGCCTCAGACTAAGTCATGGAAGGTTTCTCATTAGCTTTGGGCTAAACCAACACATCAAGAGGTGCTTAAAAACGCCTTCTCACTTAGGGGAGTAACTAAGACACAAATGACCAGATTTCTGACAGCACTGACAGCAACTTGGCTATTTCAGGGATAAGGCAAAAAAATTTGCATGCAAGCTGCAAATATCAGCATTCATTCCCCCCATCCTGGCAGAACAGAGACATCTTGTCTGAAAGGTATTTATATTTGTATAGAGCAAGTTTATGACGGCTCTGTAGCCATCATAAATTCTTCCATTCCACCCTCACCTACTTTTGCTAGAATGTTTTTCTGTAATTATTCAGCTGTGCTAACAGGTCCATTGTGGCAGGCATGGGACAAGCACCCACTGAGAGACATCCCCGGGCCCTCAAAAACAGAGATACAAGTACTTGATGTTATTAACCTAATTCTACAGATGAGCAGCTGAGGTTCTGGGATCCTTAATCAAATGCTGATGTCCTTTTGGGATGTCCATGGAAGAGCTGGACACATTCCCCACACTGTCTAAATGGCAGAGAAGCATTTTTTTCCCCCATGAAGATTAGATTATTCTTCCTAAACTCAGTTTCTGGGAAGCTCCAGAAATGTTACTGATGAGGTTTTATTCATTAAAAACCTATCTGTCCTTTTGTTTCATATTTAGTGGGCCAAAGAGAAAGTCAGGAACTACTCTATGCATCAGAACCCAAGAGAATGACCAACCCTCTCCTGTCCTCTCTTTTGTTGTAGCTTGAGCCTTGAGCAAGAAGAACATATCTCAGCAAGGCTTTCCTTCACAGGTTCTTGCAGTTGCCCATCAGGATGTGACGTGAGCCTGAGCCTTTGAGATTTCTTCAGGTGGCAAGGCTTTTGCCAAGCTCCATCTTTGTGAAAAGGAACTTTGGGCTTTGCCCAACTCCAAAAGTTTTGGGCTTTCCCCACAAAGAGTTACTCTTCCCTTTGGGACAAAACAGCAATATATGTGGACAGCAGGCAGACAGCTTGGAGGTAAACAAATAGCAGTTTTCAGCTGAAGCTTTTTTCCTCCTTTTCATTTTTACACAGAAGACTCTGGAGGGGAAAGAGAGAAAGTGAACAGAAAAGTCCACAGGGAGAGGAACATGTGTGGGGGGAGGAGAGCGAAAGGAAACAAATTAAAATGACAGATAGAAGTTGTGTGTAATAGTGCATTATTTATAAAGACAAGCTCAGCTGAAAAACATTCCTGTCCAGGCAGGAAGAAAGGAAATAAATCTTTTTATTTCACTATGTTCATTAGTTGCTATCATCCCAATCCAAGTGCCAGATGCATCATCTACAAACCTACCGAGGATTGTGGCCACAGCCAACCGTGCTTTGCATGGAACATCTGTGGCTTGCAGGCCAAGATTACAAGAGAAAGTAAAAACATTTTCAGAAGCCACCCATGCACATTCAAAATCCTGATATGGGAGCAGCCTTCAGAGCACAGAGCTTGTTACACGAGCCTGCTCTAGGGAAGTGCAGCAAGGGCAACATTGTCATATTTAGCAAGACTCATTTGGAGAACTCTTCAGTGATATTCCAGTGATACTTTTTCAGGAGTGGAACAGAGAGAGAAAGCTGCCAGGTAACACTGGGGAACTTCCAAAGAGTCAAGCCCCAAGTTTTTGTTTGTATTTTAAGCAGAAATAGGCGAATTCCCCAAAGATATTGTCAGGCCAGGAAAAGGATTTCTCCCTTGGAGCTGCATGAGCTGTCAGTTTTATAAAGCCATGTTTTCAGGCTCCCAAGGACAGTTTTCACTCTCCAGTATTCCTCTCTGAATTCTGTAAGGTAATACAGAATTTAAAGCTATCCAATATTTTGTAACAATCCACATGTGTTATGGATGTCCTTTGTCTTCCAAATTTATGTTCTTTACAAAAAGCACATGCATTAGTTTGGCCATGATGTTTCTCTGTACACTTGCTATTGCTTATGGTTTCATTGCCTATGAACTTCATGGTAATTTTCCAAATGTTTTATTATTTTGATGGAGATAGAAATTAGACTGAAAAAACTGTTACTTACAGTTATTTTCTGAAGGTCACTAACTCTTCTTAAAGAGAAAGCCTTTTAAGTATCTCCTCAAATCTTCCTGCCTTTTCAGAAATAATTGCCAGTATTGCATCAAAGTTAACAGCTTTAAGTGTCCTAGCACACGTGTTGTGCAGCTGTTTGCCTGTGTGTAAGGCAGCTGGTCAGTCCCTCCAATCCTGAGAGGACCTGCCAGTAACTCCACTCTCTGTCAGAGCACACTCTCATCTTTTTCCTGTTTCAGCTAGAACCATTCTGCTGTGGCCCCTGCCTGCTCCTTTCAAATCTCTTGGGATCTGGGATTCCTCCAAAACTGGATCATCTCCTAGAGACATCTGCCAGCTCTGTTCTGAGCCTTTTTAGGAGACTGTCTAATGATCCCAGCTGGGTCTCACTGGAGCTGGATGGGTCCTGTAGAGCCAAAACATCCTGGTATAGTATCTTGCCCAGAAGAGCTGACCTACAACATTATCTTGTTGCAAGCTTCCCATACCCACTCTTTAACAGCTATTTTACAGTTTGTCCTTTACATTTTCAAACTTTTCCTTTTATTTTTTTAATCTTGTTCATGATGCTTTGGGGTGAAAAAGAACCAGATTCTCAATCTCAGCCATTTTTGAGCCATCATTAATTTCTTTCCCATCCTCATTTACTAATAGACCTACTTTCTCCCTACTGTTACTTTTTGCTCTGATCTGTTTGCAAAAGCCTTTCTTATTCTGCTTTAGCCCATTGATTTCATTCTGTTTCTCATCTGCCAAGCCCTCAGATGGCATGTTTTATCAGCTAGGAATTCATCTCATTTCTTTCTATTATGCAACATTATCTCAGCTGCCTCACTGAAACTGAGGCATAACAGATCTCCTGCACTCACTTTTATCATCTAAGGCTCTTATTCAGCAAGGTAATACCACCAGGCTCACCTGAATTGTCTCACTGAGGTCAGGCACTGAAAGTTAGAAGGATACTCTTAAGGCCCTTGTTCATCAGTGGGAGGCAAAAGCTCCCTTGCTGCCGTTCTGTGGGAAAAAAAATTAACATACACATTGTGGGGATATATATTGATATGTATTATGTATTGATATGTGCCAAGGATAGAGGGAAATGCTCCAAATGCTCTGTATTCCTAATCAAGAGATAGTGTGTCTGTCACCCACTTCCTTCCCCCTCTGCTTACAGAAGAAATAAAGAACCTGCCCAGAAGCCCTGGTGATCCTTTAACATCGTCCATCCCAGAGGAACGGAATAAACTACACAGGACTGGCACAAGGGCTACTAGCAGATGTCAGCTCCAACCTTCTGGCATTTCTCCTTGTGACTGCTGCTCCCTAAAGCCAGCAAATGCTCCATGGCTCAAACGTGGCACCCTCTCAGGAGGTGCTAATCCACAAGATGCTCTCCGTGGGCGGTAGGGAGAGAAGGAGTTGAGAGGGTGCATATGTCTTAAGCAGTCAATGGTATTGAAAAATTGCCCTGCAGGAGGATTAATTATGTCATCTGAAGCAAAGAAAATTGAGCAAAAGTGTTTGAAAATCTCTGCCACTCTCCTGTCTTCCCCACTGCCTCACTTTCTCATTTGGAAACTCTCAGATGCCTCTCCCTCTCTGGATGTTTTGATAAGGCCTTTTCTTGTTTCTTTGCTGCCTCAAGCAAGTGTGATTTGATTTTGCTTCTTTTTCCTCCCCTCCCTGGTTAGAGGTGTGCACTGCTGGCTATCTGTTAAATTCCATCTCCCTTGCTTGTTAATTTTCTATACAATTCCTTTACACACCCTCCCTTCAGCCAAATGGATTTTTTTAATCTACCTTGTATTTTAAGTTGTCTTGATATTGTTAGCCTTTGGGCTTACGAGACTGTGTTTTTAATACTTTCCTATCCTCCCTATGCCCATCTCCAGCTCATACTAGAGGACAGCTTTGCATTCATTTCTATCAACTCCATAATTGGTTTGCAGAAAGTTCCAGCATCCTTATTAGAGCTATGTCAGAACCAATACCATGGGCCTGATTCCCCAGCAATAGAAAGTGAAGAACTACCAGGGCAATGAGAACCATTTATCACCTGCAAGGGCAGATTGAAGTCACTACAGCCAGAAAAAAAGAAAAATCTTTGAAATTATGGGACTGGCCTCCCATCTATGACAAACTGAACTGGAAGTCCAGACAGAAGAAATTCCTCCATATCTGGGCAACATTAGATTGGGATACAAATTTGGATATGGCAATATCTCCAGAAGCTCTCACACTCCTGAAAAGTAGACTCTTGGGTTATACAGGCATTGTTTGCCTGATCAAGTAAAATTCTACCATAACTTGCATCCCACCACGGACACTGCTCCTCCCCAACCCTTTAATCTCTTCCCCCTACCCCAACCCCCCCCCCAAAAAAAGCTGGATATTCAGAGTATGAGCACATCTCTGATGAGATATTTCTTTGCCAGCAGTGGTTTTTTCCTCAATATATTTTTCAGCAGTAATAATAGAAAAGTCCTCATGCTTAGATTTTAAAATACCTGAAAGCTTTTCCATTATTTTCTAGATTGATCTGGCTTCACAGTTTTGAACTTTTTTTTCTTTTTACAGTGTGTGACCACTTCATAAAACATCTCCTTATTTATTTTTGCCACACTTCAGTACTGAAAGTTCACTGTTTTTTTGCAGGTGCAATTGTTATATTCATGTCACAGTGGCCTGTTTCTTTGCCTCATTTAACTCCAACACATTCTAGCTGGGGTAAACCAGAGTATGTAATGTCATTTTCCCAAAAAAAACACTTCAGTTTCTCAATAAATCCAAACCAACGTCATTGTGGGGATATATACAAACACATTTACTTTGAACATCAACTGTGGAAATACATGTTGGAATCTGCCAGGGCAGCTCAGTGCCTTTCATTTTGATGCTTTCACACAGATATAGAAGGTCAGGTTCTTCCTCCATGGCTAGTTTTAGCTCTCAGGGTGCTAATGGAAATAAAAGCTCTATGTGCCTTACTCTAGGTGAGCTAATCTCACCATGGTGATGCCTAGAGAGAATTCAGTTGGATGGAGGAATACCTCTCATCATTTTTATTACCTCTTTTCTTTTCCTTTGTTTTTTTTTTTTTCCCCAGAAAGACAACAGCAACAGGAAAAGCAGACAAGACTGTGTTGCCATACCTTCAAAGTCTTCTAACATTTTGACTCTCTGCTTTGTTTCTGTTTGGAACCTTCTTGGTACAGAGACCATTCTAAATTAAAGTCAGTAGCAATGCTTGGATCTTTAATCCCTCAATAATTCAAAATCCAGATTCTCTGGACATAGGAATTAACCCCCTAACACACACTCTATTAAAATAGGTCAGGTTAAAATTTAAAGTGTCTACCATGCCATGATAATTGCAGAATGTCAAAGAATTTTCAAAGCATTTCCTCACAAATCCTCAGAGCATGCAGTAAATTTTGTCGGCAACATTTGAACCATTCAACCTGGATAAAAGCAGCAGTGGCTTGACCAACTCACATTGAGGGTGGAACAGGCAGAAGCATTCCAATTCCTATCCAGTCCCACGGTCTTAAGCTGTGCCAAGGGAAAGTTAGGTTGGATATTAGGAGAAAGCTTTTTATGGAAAAGGTGATAAAGTACTGGAATGGTCTGCTCAAGGAGGTGGTGGAGTCACCATCTCTGGATGTGTTTAAAAAAAGACTGGATGTGGCACTCGGTGCCATGGTTTAGTTGAGGTGTTAGGGCTGGGTTGGACTCAATGACCTTAAAGGTCTCTTCCAACCCAGTGATTCCATGATCAGTCTGCAGAGGAAGGGATAAGCTGGGCTGTTTATCCTATCCTGGTTGTTTCAAAAGGTTAGAGGGAGCCCCAGCTCACTGTTTCAGAGGATGACTAACTTTGTTTGCCCTATATCTGCTGGAGTCACACTGACCCTCTGTTCATCTTGCTGTAACTATGAGATCATGCTTACAGGATCTCTTAAAAAGGAAACATGTTTCTAATGAACATCTCATTTAATAAGAAAAAAAACATAAAGCTTTCTTTTTATGGCCTAACTTTTTATCTTGAAATATAGTGGGCCTGATTCACATGGGAATGTCAGGTCAGAAGTTCTGCACAAAGGAAAGAATTGCTTCAGAAAAAATTCTGAATTACCTTTTTGATCCATCATTATACAACCTCATTTTCTTCTGCCCTAGTTTTTTTCTTCCCTCTGCTGTTGATCATATCTTCCTTTATTGATATTCCAGTCACATGCATTATCCTACCCGCTTTCTGTAATGCCAACTAAATCATCATTGTTTTCATGCATGAGATCTTCCTGCTTAGTCATTTCCCATATTTCTTGTGTTGAGACACTGAGGAAAGACTTTTGTCCATTTTATCTCACACCCTTTAACCTCACTTTCTTTTTTTGGTTGCATTCCATCTTTCTTAGTCCTAATCAAACCTAGAGACATAGTCAGCCCATACCTCCTGCTCACTCTTGGGTTCTTCTTTAATAGCAATTACTCTGCTTTGTGCCTGATTGCTGCTTAGTTCAGTCCCTATGGACAACACGGTCCAGTCTTCCCTGCTGAGAAATCCCCAGTGGCTTCCTCCCAATTCTCCTGCTCTCCGACATCTTTTTTGTCAGCCAGCCCAGTGTTCTCAGCAGGGGTGGCAATAGGACTCTCACATCCTCTCCCCATCTCTGGCAACACCACCACTCAGAACAGAAAGCAGCATGCAGCCCTACAAGTGTTATTCTACAAGCAGAATAACAGAATCATTTAGGCTTTGGAAAATACTTTTAAAATCATTGAGTCCAAGCACAAGAATCTTTATGCTCTCTCTGCTTTTGGCCACCTTCATTACCAAATCCTTTTCCCACCTGACCCCAAACTGTGCCTCTGGTTCTCTCATTTGCTTTACTTTAACTGTGTGGCCTCTCCCCACAAGGCTTGGTTTTAACAGCTTAGAATAACCAAGACATTAAGTTTGCCATTCCCCTATTCCCTGTTGAGTCAGTAAAGAAACACAGAGAAGACTGGAGATGGACTAAAAGGATAAACCTTGACACTAAACCCTCCAGAGACTCCCACAATCACACTACAGGAACATTCCTGATCCAAGGATCTTCCATGCTTGGCACTTTGCCCAGATTTGGCTATTGCCCTCCAAAAATATGATTATTCTCCCCACCATGAATATGACCTTCTGGCTACATAGCCACTGCCATTTCTTGTGATTCCCTTGTGACAGTTTGAACCCCTGCCTTGCAGCTACCTTTCTTTTTCCACTGCTTCCATCTACCCATCAGCTCCTCCACCCACAGTAAAAGGAATTGCATCTCCATGAAACCGGCAATTGGAATTTTTAATAGCACTAAAATAATTTAGTCCATACTACAGGTAATTTTATTAACAGTCAATATTTTCTACCCTAAAAGACAGATTTATTACAGCACATTATTTTTATTATTGAGTGTAATCATATCCCCATGCTACTGAAATCCCCTGGGCATCCACAGTGCTCTAGCAGTAATAAATAACCAATGCACACAGAGAAACTTCGCTAAGGTGAACTTAAGGTTGCAGGCACATAGCAGTGGTTTGAGTGCATATTTGTTCCTCAAGAACACTGGAGTTAACAAGTTGTTTGCAGGCAACAGCAAAAGCAATTCTCATTTCTCACGTTTTCAGTCCAACGTCCCACATAACCCAAAGTCATGAGGTTCTTCTCCAGCTATTCTCCTTTGGACGCACCTTTTGTATTCTCTCCCTGTCTTTCCTTCTAGCAGCTTGCATAAGTTAGGCCTAGCTGACAGTGATGTGAGCATGTGAACACGAGTTAACCTGGTGGGATAAGGGAATAACTTCCTTTTAAGAAGAGGAGTTTAAACAAGATCATGCCAAGAACTACTGGTCCAGATGAGCAGATTGGTGGCACCAGCCAGTAGCAACAGACAGGTGTACATTTAGAAAATTTGTATGGACTAATCAAGCATTGGTTAATCTCTACCAAAACTTACAGCACCTGGAGACATCCATGGACAGACCACTAAGCACGGGGAATATGCACAGCACAGTCGGAGCTGCTACACTGACCCATCCAAATTCTCTCCTCTGACCCATGTCATCATCTCTCCCACTGAATAGAGAAGTTGTGTAACTCATAAAAATGCATATATCTGCGATTAAAATGTTCTGGTACATAAGTCCATTTAGTCTCTGCAACATCTCTTGGTTGTAAATGTCAGCATCCCCATGGTTACCTGACCAAAGCCAGGACAAGAGGCAGCTCATGCTGTGTTTGCTCTTAGCTATGCACATGCTCATCAGCCAGCTGACAGGCCACACTGGGCACGTTACCCTCCAGCTCTCACCATCGTCTTTCCTCCCATTGAGGGCACTCATTTAAGTCTGTTTCCCTAGCCCAGACACTAATTTCCTCAGTACTTAGTGGAACTTTTTTTTTTTTTTAATCACCTATCCTGTTAGGAAATGTGGCTGAAAGCAGACAGCTGACACCAGAGAAGATCAGGACTGACAGGTTGACATGCAGGCAGACAGAATGATTGCTTGTCTCACACTTGCTTAGGAAAACCACTGGAAATGTAAAACTTTTGATTCAGATGAACCTCTCAAACTCAAACTGCATTCCTACAGAATACCATTTCACTAATTTCACTATTTCCT